>NC_053392.1:19576415-19940713 GCF_905171765.1 Bufo bufo | reverse complement strand
TACCTGTCCCTTTAAATGATAATGTGAAGGAGCTGCACATTAAGAACAAGAGTGCAGATAAGGTGCAAAGTGATGGCACCATGTTTGCCGAAATGCATAATGGAAATGTGAGGTCATGTGAAATATGTGATAATAATGACATGCCTTTTCCTTTGCAGGCTGTGATTGGGGAAAAAGCTCCCCCTGTTGGTGAACATGTGTCTGATATAAAAGTGTTGATAAATGTTGAAGAAACACCGCTAGGAGACCCCATTGTAGACAATGTGGCGGGGCTATAGGGTGTACCACACGTACCAGAGGTGGATGTGCAGTCTCCACAGGTTTCTATGATTAATAAAATGTCCCAGGTGGGGATTGACTCATGAGTGCCCCTAGAGGTCAGGGTTAGAGTTGAGCGAACCCGAAGTGTACAGTTCGGGTTCGTACCGAACTTTAGATTTTTCGGCACTCGGACCCGAACCCGAACATTTACGTAAAAGTTCGGGTTCGCTGTTCGCCGATTTTTATGGCACTTTTTGAAAGGCTGCAAAGCAACCAATCAACAAGCGTCATACTACTTGCCCCAAAAGGCCATCACAGCCTTGCCTACTATTGGCATGGCTGTGATTGGACAACTGCAGCATGTGACCCAGCCTCTATTTAAGCTGGAGTCACGTAGCGCCGCACGTCACTCTGCTCGGATTAGTGTAGGGAGAGGCTGCTGCTGCTGTGAGGGAGAGATCAGGGAGCGATCTTATCAAGAACTGGTTTATGTACTCAGCGATCTACAGAAAAAGTGTTTTGTGGGTGCAGTGCACAATTGTTTTAAGCCTGCCCTGAGCCAACTACTGCTAAAAACAAACTTTTTTTCCTTCAGTTAGTCAATATCAATACATAATCGGCAGCCATTTTATGCAACGATAGTGCACCAGCACAGGCTATCTGCATGTCTGCAAGTCCAGAAATACTGCTTTGAGACACTGGGGTTAAAAAAAACCTCTGTTTTATATAGTGCACATCTAGGATTATCGCTGCATAAGTGAGTGTCACATTTAGGCCAGAAATACGGCTTTGGCATACTGGGGCATACTGGGTGACACAAACCCCTCTGTTTCATATAGTGCACATCTAGGATTATAGGTGCATAAGGGACTGTTCATTTTAGGCCAGAAATACAGCTTTCGCATACCGGGGTGGAAAAAACGCTGTGTTTAATATACTGCACATCTGTGATTATAGGTGCATAAGTTACTGTGGAATTTTGGCCACAAATACAGCTTTTTCTTACTGGGGTTAAAAAAAAACCTCTGATATATTGCACATCTGGGATTAGAGGTGCATAAGTGACTTTGAAATTTAGGCCACAAATACCGCTGTCATATAGAGTTTTAAAAATAAAAATGACTCTTGCGCCAGCATCTTAGCATTGGGTAAGCCAGGAAATTGAAGGTTTGCCGTTTGCTTGTAGTACCCATTTTCTCCTACCTGCCAGGGTGGCGCTAGACAGCAAGGACATTGTTTGTGAGATTTTTGTAGATAGTGGAGCAGCTGTCAATCTGCAATACCCTACATCAGGGTTTTTATTGGCGGTGAATTATTTTTAACAGACTTAACCACTTTTTACTTTGCTTGCTGAACGCTAACTATGAGGCAAACATCTAAAAAGGGACGCGGTCATGGTCGTGGTGGTGGTGTTGGTGGAGCCTCGGTGCAGGGAGAGGATGTGGCCGTTCTGCCACAGCTACACGTCCTACTGAACCTACTACCTCAGGTCCCAGTAGCCGCCAGAATCTACAGCGATATTTGGTCGGGCCTAATGCCGTTCTAAGGATGGTAAGGCCTGAGCAAGTACAGGCACTAGTCGATTGGGTGGCCGACAGTGGATCCAGCACGTTCACATTATCTCCCACCCAGTCTTCTGCACAAAGCGCACAGGTGGCACCTGAAACCCATGCCCATCAGTCTGTCACTGTAGGGGACGATGAGGTCCTAGACCCCACATGGAATGAAGGTCGTGCCACTGACTTTCAGAGTTCGGAGGAAGAGGCAGTGGTGAGACCGAGCCAACAGCGTAGCAAAAGAGGGAGCTGGGTGCAAAAGCAGAGCAGCCATCGCCAAAACAAGCCATCACCAGGGACCGAGAACACCAAAGGCAGCTGCAAGGAGTTCCCTGGCATGGCACTTCTTCACACAATGTGCTGACGACAAGACCCGAGTGGTTTGCACGCTGTGCCATCAGAGCCTGAAGCGAGGCATTAACGTTCTGAACCTTAGCACAACCTGCATGACCAGGCATCTACATGCGAGACACGGGCTGCAGTGGAGAAGCACCTTCAAAACCAAGAAAGGGCCCCTCCTGCTCCCTCTTCTGCTGCTGCCTCGGCCTCTTCCTCCGCCTCTGAAGGAACGTTGGCACCTGCCGCCCAGCAAACAGTGGATGTGCCACCAACACCCCCACCTCTGTCACCAAGAATCTCCACCATGTCACACGGAAGCGTTCAGCTCTCCATCTCACAAACCTTACAGAGAAAGCGTAAATTCCCACCTAGCCACCCTCGATCCCTGGCCCTGAATGCCAGCATTTCTAAACTACTGGCCTTTGAAACGCTGTCATATAGGCTGGTGGAGAGACGGACAGCTTCGAACAGCTCATGTCGCTTGCTGTCCCACAGTACGTCGTTCCCAGCTGCCACTACTTCTCCAGGAGAGCCGTGCCCTCCCTGCACAACCAGGTATCGGATAAAATCAAGTGTGCACTGCGCAACGCCATCTGTGGCAAGGTCCACCTAACCACAGATACGTGGACCAGTAAGCACGGCCAGGGACGCTATATCTCTCTAACTGCACACTGGGTAAATGTAGTGGCGGCTGGGCCCCAGGCGGAGAGCTGTTTGGCGCACGTTCTTCCGCCGCCAAGGATCACAGGGCATCATTCTTTGCCTCCTGTTGCCTCCTCTTCCTACTCGGCTTCCTCCTACTCTTCGACCACCTCCTTATCCGGTCAGCGACAGACCTTCACCACCACTCTTCAGCACAGCCAGGAGTAAACGTCAGCAGGCCGTTCTGATACTGATGTGTTTGGGGGACAGGCCCCACACCGCGCAGGAGTTGTGGCGGGGTATAGAACAACAGACCGAAGAGTGGTTGCTGCCAGTGAGCCTCAAGCCCGGCCTGGTTGTGTGCGATAATGGGTGAAATCTCGTTGCAGCTCTGGGACTAGTCGGTTTGACGCACATCCCTTGCCTGGCGCATGTGCTGAATTTGGTGGTGCAGAAATTAATTCACAACTACCCCGACATGTCAGAGCTGCTGCATAAAGTGCGGGCCGTCTGTGCGCGCTTCCGGCGTTCTCATCCTGCCGCCGCTCGGCTGTCTGCTCTACAGCGTAACTTCGGCCTTCCCGCTCACCGCCTCATATGCGACGTACCCACCAGGTGGAACTCCACCTTGCACATGCTGGAGAGACTGTGCGAGCAGCAGCAGGCCATAGTGGAGTTTCAGCTGCAGCGCGCACGGGTGAGTCGCACTGCGGAACAGCACCACTTCACCCCCAATGACTGGGCCTCCATGCGAGACCTGTGTGCCCTGTTGCGCGCTGTACTGGTGAAGTGCTGGATTGTTAGGCTGGGAAAAGCTGCATGTTCTTCCCGTGTGTGAACGGGGATTTCAGTGAGGTAGGGAGTCCGGGCAGGTGTTTTATTTGTATTGTTTGTTTTGGTTTTCCTGAGGTTCCAAATAAAAGCAATGTTTGGCCCCTAACCCTGTGGTCGATAGAGATCACTGTGAGAATGACCCCCGAATAAGAGGCGATCCCTTACACCATATATCTATGAGGGACTGTAAAAAGACATATCCTTTGCGCAAGGTATTCAAAATTCGGGCCTATTTACAATCTATTCTGAAAAAAGGAGGGGGTGGGTGGTCCGCCTGCGAGTTTTCCAAAAGGAAGGTTGTAACGGATCTCCTAGCACCCCGACCGGGTACCTCCGTCGAATGATGCTCCTAGCGCTTCCCGAGGAGTCCAAGCATTCCACATGACACCATAACCGCCACAGACCCCACGAACCGCCGAAGCTTGGTTGAGGTCTCGCCGTCGCCTACCCACCCTGGACCTTTGACAAGGCTCCAGGCTCCTGTGGGTGAACCTCTCCTAAATCCAGAGAGCAGGAACAGCTCTTACAAGAGCTAATAGTATAGTCAGGGGAGTATAGCAAATCTTCAGCGTATAGCAATCTCCAGGGTCGATCAGTTACCCAAACACCAGCCTCAACATGATGAAGGGTAAAACAGGAACTATTTATTGAACACACAAGCATTGACTTATACACATTTTCCAACAAGGTTACCACCCACAGGTTTTGTAAAAACAACCAATAAACACGTACAATACAGTAAAACACTCCCATACAAATTCCTCCCCTCTGCCTGTGATACAATTACCTTACACAGGTTAATGTAATCATCACAGGCAGGAGAATACACAATGTCTTCTGTCCTGGAGACAACCAAGGAGTAATTCAATTATCTCTCAGGACAAAGGGAAATCGCCAATACACACGTGGAGACAATAGGACAGACATCACTACTCAAATATACAATGTCCCACCTTTTACAGTACACATAGACATTTAACATATCCCCAAATGGCACAAATTAGAACAGGGGTTCAAAAGTTTAGCATGGGCTGATCAGAGGGCCCATAATCCTGGGGCAAGAGGCTGGCAAACAGGCCCCTCCAAAACCCAGTGGCGAGGTTGGTTTCGCCACAAAGGTATACAGTGATTAGGTGAAAATATAGAAAATAAAAAAAATATAAAAAATATAAAAAGGACATCGAAGGACTCTAAAAAGATTATAAAAACAAGTGGATGTCATAAGATCATAATATAGATAAAATTGTGGGTCAATTGTTGACTCGTCCAGCCATAGTTAATAGTTAGTGTATTCAAGGGCCTCATTCAGGCCAAAAGGGGACATGGTGTTCAGACGGTATATCCAGTACATCTCCTTTCTAGATGGTAGGAAAATGGGACCCATTCGAGTGGGGTAACTTTCAGAAGGGTAGAATTGCTCTCATGATGGTCGTGGAAATGTCTTGAAACGCTATGTGTCATGATTTTACGGTTGATGTTTGAGCGATGCTCATTCATTCGCTCCCTCAGCGTTTGAGTGGTCCGGCCAACATATTGCAGTTTGCATGGGCATTCCAATAGATATATAACATTTTTGGTTGCACAATTCATTCTATGTCTAAAAGTTAAATTTTCATCGGGTCTCTCCAGATTAACTTCTTTCCTATTGTGGACTATTGTGTTGCAACATTTGCATCTCTTGCTAAAACATTTAAAAACCCCTGTCTTGTTTTCTTGTTGTGAATAGGCCTAAGGTCTCCCAGGGGTTTGCAAATCTTGTTTCAAATTGGGACAAAAAGGGGCGATTATATTTTTGAGGGTTCGGCCTCTCCTGAAGGTGAGGGATGGGGCTGGGGCAGGCTGCTTCCCAGAATCGGGTCTTTCTGTAAAATGTTCCAATGTTTAGTTAGAATCTTCCTAATTTGGGTATGTTTCACATTGTATCTGGTGGTCAGGTTAGGATTGGGGTCTTTTTTAGGGTCCGTTTCAACTGGTTTAGTATTGAGTGCTCCTATTTGGTCTAGCCTTAGGGTTCTTTTCAAGGTTTCTTTTATCAGTGTTTTGGGATAACCCTTTTCTTTGAAGCGTCTTTGGAGGACTGCTAGTTAAGTTTTCAGGGTGTGGTCATTGGAGCAGTTCCTCCTTATCCTTTTCATCTGACTGAATGGGATGTCCTTTTTCCATTTCGCATGGTGGCAGCCTTTAAATTCCAGATAACTATTGGCGTCAACTTTTTTTAAATGTGTTTTTGTCGTTATTTTATCAAGCTTTGAGTTTATATGTAAATCTAAAAATATGGCCTTCTGGGCGTGATGACCCACTCGTTTTGGTTTAGTTTTTGAACAAAATCTAATTTGTCTTCCGTACTGCTGTCCCAGATGAAGATAATGTCGTCTATACAACGCCGATAAAATCTAATATTTTTGTGATGGAGAAGACCATACTGTTCCTCGAATAGGCCCATAAAAAGGTTCACGTAGGATGGGGCGAACTTGGTGCCCATCGCTGTCCCTTTGTTCTGAATGTAAAACTTGTTGTTAAAAGTAAAGTGATTATGGTGTAGTATAAAATCTATACTTCTGAGAATAAACTATTTTTGCGTCTAGGGCATGGTCGATTCTTGGCCGAGAAAATATTGGATAGCTGTAAGTCCTAGATCGTGTCTGATGGTGCTGTATAGAGAGGCTACATCAAGGGTCACCCAAAGGTATCCATTCTTCCATTGGAGGGATTTGAGAAGGTTGATTAGGTGGGACGTATATCTGAAAAAGGAAGGAAGGGATTGAATGTATTTTTGCAAAAATAGATCAACATAGGCTAAAAGATTAGATGTGAGAGAATCAATACCAGAAATTATCGGTCTACCTGGGGGGTGGGTGGTTGATTTGTGTATTTTAGGCAAAAAGTAAAATTTCGCTGTAGAAGGATGAAGTAGGGAAAGGAATAGTTTTTCTTTTTTGTCAATAGTTGCTGAAGTGAAATCGAATTCGATCAATTCCGTGAGAGATTTTTTAAAAGATCCAGAGGGATCCTCGTCTAGAATCCTGTAATATTCAGGGTCTGAGAGTATTCTATTGGCCTCTGTAAGGTAATAATCAGAGTCCATAATGAGTACTAGACCTCCGCCCTTATCGGCAGTTTTAATGACTAGTCTTTTATTGTTCTTCAGGTTTTTTAGGTCCCTTTTCAATCTTTCTAAATATACCCTGGAACCGCATTTTGTCCCTCCAGCGAACTATTCGTAGATTTGAATAAATTTTTTCGTAAACTCACGCTAAAACGTCACTTTAGAATTAAAGACCTTATTCCACCAATTCAGGAACATACAACGCCACCATCAATAGACTATGGAACGAACTCCATAACATCCGACCCTATAGTGACCACGGGTGATCTAGTCATTGATCCACCAGCTCCTACCCCTATAACCTCCAAACTCCGCAAAAAGTCTACATTCTACCCACTGGAGAGCCGAGGCCCACATATAGAGAGTTACTACAGCATGGTTCTTGATGACTTCAAGACCATATTCACAAATAACCAAAAATCTTAACCTTCTAGAAGTCAGAATCTGACCCCCTTAGAGAAAAGGGCCCTAAAAAACCTGAAGAACAATAAAAGACTAGTAATTAAAACTGCAGATAAGGGCGGAGGTCTAGTCATTATGGACTCTGATTATTACCTCACAGAGGCCAATATAATACTCTCAGACCCTGAATATTACAGGATTCTAGACGAGGATCCCTCTGGATCTTTTAAAAAATCTCTCACGGAATTGATCGAATTCGGTTTCACTTTAGGAACTTTTGACAAAAAAGAAAAACTATTCCTTTCCCCACTTCATCCTTCTACAGAAAAATTTTACTTTTTACCTAAAATACATAAATCAACCACACACCCCCAGGTAGATCCATAATTTCTGGTATTGATTCTCTCACATCTAATCTCTCAGCCTATGTTGATCTATTTTTGCAAAAATACGTTCAATCCCTCTCTTCCTTTCTCAGAGATACGTCCCACCTAATCAACCTTCTCAAATCCCTCCAATGGAAGAATGGATACCTTTGGGTGACCCTTGATGTAGCCTCTCTATACAGCACCATCAGACACGATCTAGGACTTACACATATCCAATATTTTCTTGGGCAAGATTCGACCATGCCCGAGACACAAAAATAATTTATTCTCAGAAGTATGGATTTTATACTACACCATAATCACTTTACTTTTAACAACAAGTTTTACATTCAGAACAAAGGGACAGCGATGGGCACCAAGTTTGCCACATCCTATGCAAACCTTTTTATGGGCCTATTCGAAGAACTGTATAGTCTTCTCCATCACAAAAATATTAGATTTTATCATTGTTATATAGACAACATTATCTTCATCTGGGACAGCAGTACGGATGACCTCTTAGATTTTATTCAAAAACTAAACCAAAATGAGTGGGGCCTAACATTTAGTCCTAATCATCACCCCCAGGGGGCCATCTTTTTAGATTTACATATAAACTCAAAGCCTGATAAAATAACGACAAAAACACATTTTAAAAAAGTTGACGCCAATAGTTATCTGGAATTTGAAAGCTGCCACCATGCGAAATGGAAAAAGAACATCCCATTCAGTCAGATGAAAAGGATAAGGAGGAACTGCTCCAATGACCACACCCTGAAAGCCCAACTATCAGTCCTCCAAAGACGCTTTAAAGAAAATGGTTCTCCCAAAACACTGATAAAAGAATCCTTGAAATGAACCCTAAGGCTAGACCAAATAGGAGCACTGTTAAGGGAAATATGGCTTTCAGCCAGAACCTCATCCTGATGAACACACAAATATGCCTAATAATTGGATAATATGGCCAGTAGCATTGTGTCCCTTGTTAGCATATCTAAGGCAGGAAGGGTGCATTGTAAAAGCAGTTGAACAACATCCTCTTGACCAAGAGATGGGGGATATTTGGGTGGTCACAGGGTGGAGTCTATGGTGGGGGCTGGGACACAGCAACATATAGGTGAAAGTTGGGAGTGGGGCTGTCTCTTCTCTTCCTGAACACCCGTGGATGAACAGCATTTCAGGAGCAAGCTAAGTTATATGTGTGCTTATGTGGGTATGTATATAAGTATAATATCCCAGTAGACTGTATATGTGTACATATAGATTTTCGCAGTCTGCAATTGTATTACCAGTTATAATATATATGCTGTTTATGCATGAGTCTCTATATGTACATGTACTAATGGTCAGGTACTGGAGATCCAGTAGACTGTAAATTGGTGGACTCTGGATATACCGGATATACATACACATTATTAGCCCCATTTGCTTAGCATCCAGGTTGGACAGGAACTGAGGTGGCTGTGTGTGGTGGTGTCCTCTATGTATTGTGCTATCTGTATCTTTATATATAATGTCCATTGCTTTGTCATCTCTATGTTATCAGTAAACTATTTTTATATATAAGTATCTGCGAGGGTTGTGTGTTGCTCCTGGGGAATATGAAGGACTGGAAGAGGTGTAATTATACACAGGATAATCGGGTTGTATGGGAAACAAGGGCAACATGCTAGGAATGGAATAGAAGGGATGGAAAACGGAGATATACATAAATCTCCAATTTTCAAGAAGCAAAAATCACCTCTTCAAGCACTAAAAGCTAAACCAGTTGAAATGGACCCTATAAAAGACATACCCTAATTAGGAAGATTCTAACTAAACACTGGAACATTTTACAGTAAGACCCGATTCTGGGAAGCAGCCTGCCCCCAGCCCCATCCCTCACCTTCAGGAGAGGCCGAACCCTCAAAAATATAATCACCCCTTCTTGTCCCAATTTGAAACAAGATTTGCAAACCCCTGGGAGACCTTTAGCCTATTTACAAGAAAACAAGACATCTGTTTTGAAATGTTTTAGAATAGGAAAGAAGTTCATCTGGAGAGACCCGATGAAAATTTTACTTTTAGACAAAGAATGAATTGTGCAACCAAAAATGTTATATATCTATTGGAATACCCATGCAAAGTTCAATATGTTGGTAGGACCACTCAAACTATGAGGGAGCGAAAGAATGAGCATCGCTCAAAATCATGACACACAGCGTTTCAAGACATCTCCACGACTATCATGAGAGCAATTCTACCTTCTTGAAAGTTACCCCAATGGAATGGGTCCCATTTTCCTACCAGCAACTATAGATCGTTATAGCTCACCCACAGAATTAACAGCCAGATGAATTATTATATTTCTGTGTCAGGGGTGCGAAGCTGGTGCATTGCACCCACAAAAACATCACTATAGTTCACCCACAGAACAAATAGCCAGATGAGATTCCTAACACTCTCCCTCACTTCAGCTTCCTGCTTCCTGTCCCTGCACTACTCAGAGCTCATGGGCGGTGCTACACTTGATTCAGCTTGTATAGAGGCTGGGTCACATGATGCACCGGCCAATCACAGCCATGCCAATACTAGGCATGTCTGTAATGGCTTCTAAGTGCCCACAGCTTAAAAGCTTGTTGATTGGTTGCCCTGCAGCCTTTCAAAAGCTTTATTAAATGCCCGAACACCAAACTGGAACCCGAACTTTTGCTGCAGTTCGGGTTCGCTCAACACTAGTCTTTATTCCTTCCAGAGTTAATGTCTCTATATAACAATACCAATGACTGCTCCATTTTTTCAAAAATTCGATTCAGACAGTTTGGCGAATTTTCCCCAAAAATTTGATTCAATCCAAATTTATTTGTGACTAATCTCTTTACAAATCAGCTATTTCCTGGCTGCAGAGAGAATGCATATTGGTGTAGAACACTGTGCATTGCAGAAACATGCATAGGGAGAATCACTTCACACTTCGCTTATTTGGTCAGTTACGGGGCCAAAACTGACCAAATACCTAAAGTGTGAACTTATCCTTACAGATCAATGTTAGCGTCAGGTATAAAGAATCAAGCAGTGGCCCAAGATTGTACTATAGAGTGAAGGAGTGCCCTCCTTTTACACCGTCAGCTGATTCCACATAGATTTCTACAGAACCTGTTCCTTTACACCAGCGGTGGGGAACCATTTTGCTGCCAAGGGCCATTTGGATATTTGTAACATCATTCGGGGGCCATACAAAATTCTCAATAAAAATTTTTTACTGCTGTATTTGGTCAAACATATAATTGACTTAGGGATAAGTTACAGAAATTGCACTTCAATTAAAATAATCTAGAGGGCTGTATTTTTGCAGCACAAAATAGCGCCTGCACTATATATATACAGTATATTACATACAATACAGGCGCCATATTGACCACACATAGCAGTCTAATTTTTAAGTTCAGAATGTTACTTATTTGACAGTAATGGCAGGAAGCTAAACCCAGGGGGTCCAGAGAGGGGTTCACCCAGCTTTCACTCTCCCTGCCTCTTTCTTCGCAACTGTCCCTGCCTTTGTCCCTTTCTCAGCAAAATATCTGCCCCCACCTCCATCAGCCTGAAATCAGCCTCCTATCAGACCCCCCAGGCCTACATCAGCCTCAGATCAGACTCCCATCAGACCTCTAAGCCTCAGATTAGACCCCAATCAGACCCTTCCTAGCTTCAGATCAGACTCCCATCAGACCCCCAGCCTCAGACCAGACCCGGATCAGACGCCCAGCCTCAGATCAGCCCCCATCAGACCCCCCAGGGTCAGATCAGCCCCTATAAGACCCCCCAGCCTCAGATCAGACCTTCATAATACCCTCCCTAGCCTCAGATCAGCCCCCATCAGACCCTCCCCAGCCTCAGATCAGCCCCCATCAGCCCCCCTAGTCTCAGATCAGACCCCTATCAAACCCCAGCCTCAGATCAGACACCCCCAGCCTCAGATCAGACCCTCCCAAGCCTCAGATCAGACCCCCATCAGACCCTCCCCACCCTCCTTTAGCCTCAGATCAGCCCCAATCAGACATCAGATCAGATACTGTATTTAAGATAAACAAATAAACTTACCTCTCCAGCTCCGTACGGCGCTGCCTCTTGGCAGATTCACTTACCCTCCCTGTTCTTCTTCCTGCCGCACTATATTGTCACCTCACACCGCACAGCGTCAGGTCATAGTGCACGTCTACGTGCACTGCGTCCTGACGCTGGATGTGTCAGGACACAGTGTGGGGCTGAAAGAAGACCAGGGAAGGTGAGGACAGCCAGTGCAGTGCTGTTCTCACCTTCCTGTGCCTCCCGTATGCTAATGACCGCTTCCATAATGGAAGGGGTCATAAGCATTTTCACATTATGTTCTGGCAGGGGGCCGGGGGCCACATGAAATGATACCGTGGGCCGCATACGGCCCTCGGGCCGGAGGTTCCCCACCCCTGCTTTACACGCTGCCCCCATGACGGAGTGGAGAGGGTGTCAGCAGTAAGTTTGTGTTGATGTCACTGATCTGTCATAAAAACAAACCCCAAAATAAGATCCTGTCTTTTGAGCATCCGCCTTCACGTGGTCAGCATTTGGTCAGTAATTCATCAGTATTGCTAAGGCCAAAAAAAACAGGAGATGATCCAAATGTTAGCCAAGGGCTCTGTGCCAGCGCTGCTGCCCCTACCCGCGGGCAAGGGCGCTGGGCTCCCTCTTTCCCTCCTGCTTCCATGCCCGGACCGCAGGTAGCTTAACTGTTACATCTGTGCTCGATGCCAGAGTTTACTTCCTGCTGGAGATCAGTACTCTTGTTAGGGCTTGCATGGGTGTGTCTCTCCTCACTTGTGAGGCAGCACATACACGCCCTCTGTCTCACCAGCCTATGGCTGAATTGCAGGAAGTTTTTAAAGGCGCTTCCTGCCACAGGAAGATGCCTGAGCAACTCATGGTCACTAGCTTGCCTAGTTCCAAGTGTGCCGTCTGCCTCTGACCTCAAACTTCGTTTACGACCTTGCTTGATCTCTGCCTGTCCTGACCGAGTATTTCCCCTCAGTGCTTGCACCGGTATCTTTGACCCCCTGGTCAGCTGCTACTGACTCAGGGACTGCTCTGGACTGGCGCCTGGCAACTACCCTAACAGCCCAAGCCTATCCCCACCATCAGAGGCTATAGTGAAGACCAGGTCGTTGCTTAGTTACGCCCCTCCAGAGTATAGCCAGTCAGTGGTGCAGTGGGTCCACACCCGCTTGCATATCACCAAAACAGTAATTACACGTGATTTAAATGTTTTCATGTCTTCTGTGTTTTGAATCCACTCCTACTTTTGTCTTCCAAATCATATGCATATCCTAATGCAAAATAGGGACCGTGTGATACAAGCCTTAAGGATGCTCCAAAGACAGGATCCATTGTGTTTATAATTTTTCCGTTCTTCTGATAGATCAGAAGAAGGGAAAAATAAATAGTGATGTCAACAAGGCCAAACAGGCACACTAGTGGCCCTGTTACAGAGTAGTGAGGTGGCAACCACATGTGGAGTGAACACAGTGGCCCAGTTACAGTGTGTGGAGGGTGGCAACCGCATGAGGAGTCAATATAGTGGTCAGTCATAGTGTAGTGAGGGTGGAATCTGCATGATGAGTCAACATTGTGGCCCAGTTACAGACTGGTGAGGTGGCAACCACATGAGGAGTCAACACAGTGGCCCAGTTACAGTATGGGGATGGTGGCAACCACATAAGGAGTCAACATAGTGGTCAGTCACAGAGTGATGAGGGTGGAAACTGCACGAGGAGTCAACACAGTGGCCAAGTTACAGTATGGGAGGATGGCAACCGTATGATAAGTCAACATAGTGGTCAGTCACAGAGTGGTGAGGGTGGCAACTGCATGAGGAGTCAAAATAGTGGTCAGTCACAGAGAGGTGAGGTGGCAAACACATGAGGAGTCAACACAGTGGCCCAGTCACAGAAGGTAGGGAACAACAGCAGTGACAGTAACAGCACAGGATGGTGAGTGGCAGTAGTAGAACATGGCAGCAGTGGAAGAAGGTGTGTGGCATCAGGTGGCTGGCAGAATCAGAATAGTGGCTGAAGCAGGTGGCCCAAAGAAACGTGTCTCTTTTGACAAAGTTTGAGTGTATCAACCAGAATTATCTAGTCTGATGTAGTTAGTCACAAAGTGGCAAGGGTGGCAACCGCATGAGCAGTCAACGTAGGGGTCAGTCACAAAGTTGTGAGGTGGCAACCGCATGAGGAGTGGCCAGCTTACAGTGTGTGGAGGCTGGCAACAGCAAGAGGAGTCAAACTAGTGGTCAGTCACAGAGTGGCGAGGGTGGAAACCGCATAAGGAGTCAACATAGTGGCCCAGTTATAGAATGGTGAGGTGGCAACCGCATTGGGAGTGAACACAGTGGCCCAGTAACAGTATAGGAAAGTGGCAACTGCATGAGGAGTCAACATAGTAGCCCAGTTATAGAATGGTGAGGTGGCAACCACATGAGGAGTCAACATAGTGGCCCAGTTATAGTATGGGGATGGTGGCAACCACATGAGGAGTCAACATAGTGGTCAGTCACAGAGTGGTGAGGTTGGAAACTGCTTGAGGAGTCAACATAGTGGCCCAGTTATAGAATGGTGAGGTGGCAACCACATGAGTAGTCAACACAGTGGCCCAGTTACAGTATGGGAGGGTGGCAACCGCATGAGGAGTCAACATAGTGGTCATTTTATTTTTATTTTTTATTTACATTTGGTCACTAGGACCATAGGTGTCCCTAGGTTAACACGTGTTACTGATATAATTTAAAATTTAACGTTTATTTCATGTCCATAAAAAACTAGAACTCTATAGTTAAAAATATCAGTGTTTGCCTGCTTTGTATATATAAATGATTATAATGGGTCTATTCTTTTGTAAACCACTAGAGGGCACCCTTCACTAATATATGTTAGACTCTCTGTCTGATTCTTATGTTTCGCCAAGCACTTGGCGTCTTCGGGGGTTTGTTCACTGCCCAAACCCCTGAAGATGCCAAGTGCTTGGCGAAACATGTCGGGGGGCAGCAAGTGTGTTTAGGTGTTTTTAGCCAGCGTGAGCCTAACAATGATAGGGGTCTAATGGATATATTTGTAGAAGTAATGTATTCCACAAGGCACGTAACAGTGAGCAGCCAGCGCTCTGTGGGAATAACAGAGCGTATCCAGTGAGCATAGACTACACCATAAGAATCAGACAGAGTCTAACATATATTAGTGAAGTGTGCCCTCTAGTGGTTTACAAAAGAATAGACCCATTATAATCATTTAAATATACAAAGCAGGCAAACGCTGATATTTTTAACTATAGAGTTCTAGTTTTTATGGACATGAAATAAACGTTAAATTTTAATTATATCAGTAACACGTGTTAACCTAGGGACACCTATGGTCCTAGTGACCAAATGTAAATAAAAATATACAAAGTCCCAAAACGTGTTAGTGAGATTATGCAAAGTAAGATAGAAACATAGTGGTCAGTCACAGAGTGGTGAGGTGGCAACAACATGAGGAGTCAACACAGTGGCCCAGTCACAGGAGGTAGGGGCAACCACAGTGGCAGTAACAGCACAAGATGGTGGGTGGCAGTAGTAGAACATGGAACCAGTGGAAGAAGGTGTGTGGCATCAGGTGGCTCGCAGAATCAGAATAGTGGCTGAAGCGGGTGGCCCGGGGAAACGGGTTTCTTTTGACAAAGTTTAGGTGTAGCACCCAGAATTATCTAGTTTGATGTGGTTAGTCACAAAGTGGCGGGGGCAACTGCAAGAGGAGTCAAACTAGTGGTCAGTCACAGAGTGGTGAGGGTGTCAACCGCATGAGGAGTCAACATAGTGGTCAGTCACAGAGTGGTGAGGTTGCAAACACATGAGGAGTCAACATAGTGGTCAGTCACAGAGTGGTGAGGGTGTCAACTGCATGAGGAGTCAACATAGTGGTCAGTCACAGAGTGGTGAGGGTGTCAACTGCATGAGGAGTCAACATAGTGGTCAGTCACAGAGTGGTGAGGGTGTCAACTGCATGAGGAGTCAACATAGTGGTCAGTCACAGAGTGGTGAGGGTGTCAACTGCATGAGGAGTCAACATAGTGGTCAGTCACAGAGTGGTGAGGTGGCAAACACATGAGGAGTCAACATAGTGGTCAGTCACAGAGTGGTGAGGGTGTCAACTGCATGAGGAGTCAACATAGTGGTCAGTCACAGAGTGGTGAGGGTGTCAACCGCATGAGGAGTCAACATAGTGGTCAGTCACAGAGTGGTGAGGGTGTCAACCGCATGAGGAGTCAACATAGTGGTCAGTCACAGAGTGGTGAGGGTGTCAACTGCATGAGGAGTCAACATAGTGGTCAGTCACAGAGTGGTGAGGTGGCAAACACATGAGGAGTCAACATAGTGGTCAGTCACAGAGTGGTGAGGTGGCAAACACATGAGGAGTCAACATAGTGGTCAGTCACAGAGTGGTGAGGTGGCAAACACATGAGGAGGAATAAGGGTAAAAGAGAAGTGGTTTCAGGCTGCAATTTCACCCCTGAAACAAGGATGAATGGAATGAATCATATAAAAAACACCATGAACAGCCCAGATTCTTTAGCATCAGACCGCAGTATCACCTCAATAACAGAATCAAGGATTACTGGAATTACTTTTGTATAAAAGAATGTGAACAACCTAAAATCTGTAGTATTAGATTACTTTTTAACCCCAATTAGTGCAGCAAGGTGTAATAGAATAGCTTCTATTACCCAGGCTTTACACTGTCCTATTGGTCCCTGCTCTATCCCTATAGTGCAGATAATGTCCCCCTATCCTTTACACTATGAATAATCTTTCCCTGAACTGCTCAATAATAATAATAATAATTTGTGAAGAAAGTCTTTCCTAATCACTGTCCTTAGTGTAACGTCTCTCCCTAAGTTCACTGGAAAATGTCGGAGACCCGGAAAGAAGGAAACTTTTTACAGGTATATGACATCACAGGGGCTGGCTATCTGCTGATTGGCTGTCTGCATGGCATTATGGGTGATCCCTCATTCCCAGGCTTCTTACCTCCTCTTTCTAACATGTGCAGCAGTCATTTTAGAAAAAATCTGATACCTTACCACTAAGCGTCAGGAAATTTGACTTTGGGACAAATCAATTTTTTCCTTAAATTCAGATCGAATTCCACTTCATCAATTTCTATTCCCTCAACTCTAACCACAGAATCTCAGGTGCAGCTTCAGCAGCTCCACAATGTCACAACTCTGCTATCAAATCCCCATAGCTCACCTTCCCGAGTCACTGTCAATGTACTGTAGGTGAAGATATCAGTGGAGGTGATGTAGGTCATTTCTAAATTTTCATTTGAATATTTTATAATTACACCCTATATTTTGCATGCAGCCTCCTGACTCATGGCTGTAGACACCACACCTATATAGTTAGACACCACACCTATATAGTTAATTTACAAAGTAATGGAAAGTGTGGTGACACCAAGCTGCTGTGATTAGAGATGAGCAAATTTCTCAAAAATTCGATTTGTTAGTCGAATTTTCCAAAAAGATAAGATTCAATCAGAATTTATTTGTGACGAATCATGTTAAAAAACAGCTATTTCCGGGCTGCAGAGAGCCTGTATAGTGGTGTAGAACACTGTACATTGCAGAGTCTATTGTGGTAGTGAAACAGTACTGCGAGTCAGTATGACACGCAGATGACAGGCGTTACTGTTGGAATCACTTCACACTTCACTTATTTGGTCAGTTACTGGGCCAAAACTGACCAAATAACTCAAGTATGACCTCTGGCTCTGTTGCGAAACCAACCTCGCCACTGGGTTTTGGAGAGGCCTGTTTATCAGCCTCTTGCCTCAGGATTATGGACCATATACTAACTTTTAAACCCCTGAACCTATTCAAGTGAATTTTGGATAGGTTTGTCCCCAAGTTATACTGTTTAAATTGATGTAAGTTATATGTATGGCCAATGTAAACTCACAAAGTTGTAACAATTTATAATAAGTGTTACTTGTCAGCTTGGGAGGAATATGCTGGGTGTGTTTCTATTGTGCCATTGTCCCATTGTGTGTTTAAATGGTGATGTCTGTCCTGTTATATCCACATGTGTATTGGTGATTTCTCTTTGTCTTGAGAGATAATTGGATTACGCCTCGGGTGTCTCCAGGGCAGAGAGGAGGAAACCATGATGCATTGTGGGGATGTATTGTCTCTGTGTATCCTACAGTGCTGCAAATCTGTCCTATGTCACAGTCTTCATTCTGGTCCCCTAGGGGCATGTACACCAGATGGGCTTGGTTGTTTTATACCTCCCTGTGGGCGGACCTGTAATTGCAACAACTGTAATAAAAAACAGGCTGGGTTCGCCAGGACCTCAGACCACTGCTTGACCCTCAACACGGAGCCTTGTCTCGTTATTGGGGGGATCCGCTGTATGCTGTTAGAGACTGATTGCCAGGAGTGTAAGCTGATTCCTGTTTGTCTGCTAGCAGC
This sequence comes from Bufo bufo, assembly GCF_905171765.1. Classification (NCBI taxonomy): domain Eukaryota; kingdom Metazoa; phylum Chordata; class Amphibia; order Anura; family Bufonidae; genus Bufo; species Bufo bufo. The sequence goes on along the minus strand of NC_053392.1, from coordinate 19,922,693 downwards.
TATTCGTGAGATTCCAGTTTGGAGTGCTACTTTGTATCCAGTTCGGGAGGTTGGTGTCCTGCAGTAGCTGTGCCTGTCTCTCAGAAAAGGGGCATATCGCCTAAACGGATTTTAACCCCTTGTCTGCTGAAACGGTCCGTTACATTGGTGGCAAGCAGCGGGATCGTTCCTACAGCCAGAAGGACAGCTACAGGAGACACCATTTCTTTGGATTTTACAACTTAAGGGCAACGCATGTCTCAGTACAGCGACCCTAAAAGCACCAGGATGGAACCAGCAGTGGAGTACAGATACTCTGTGGAGGAATTTGACCGTATGATGTGGTGGCGGCTGAACTTCTTCGGACCCAATCCAGCTGAGAAATACGTGAAGTTCGTGAGGAGTCTAGTGTTCAAGACCCTACTATACCGGGCAGAAGGTGACGGTCAGCTGCCACGTTGGGTGGACCTCCATCGGAAGTTACAGTTGCGGGACAGAGGGAGCTCAGTCTCCTCTCCCCAGCGGCAGAGTGTCCAGCAGGGAATTGGGAGCCCAGTCTCCATTCCCCAGCGGCAGTGTGAATTGCAGGGAATTGGGAGCCCAGTCTCCATTCCCCAGCGGCAGTGTGAAGTGCAGGGAGAGGAGAGCAGCGTCCTCCCTCCCCAGCGGCAGGCTGAGTTACAGGGGGCAGAGGTAGTTGTTCCTGCCCCCCAGCAGCAGAGTGATTTTTTGGGAATTGGGAGCCCAGTCTCCATTCCCCAGCGACAGAGTGTTCAGCAGGGAATAGAGAGCCCAGTCTCCTTTCCCCAGCAGCAGGACACTGTATTGGGAGCGGAGACGGTCGGTCGTCCTCCCCAGCGGCTGGAAGTATGTATGGGAGAGGAGCTTGTTACCCCCTCTCCCCAGCGGCAGCTTAACGCACCAGGGGGAGACAGTAAGCCCCACAACAGTGCAGATGGGACCGTGGTCTCTGCACTTACAGCACAGGGGATAGAGACAGTCGGTCTCCCCCTCCAACAACCAGACTCTAAGCCAGGGAGCAACACAGAGACCGGGAGTACCAGCTTCCAACATAACCTTGATGTACTCACTGGACAGAGACAGGCTACCAAATGCAACAGGTCCAGTATTGGGTTGTGGGTGGGCTGCCAGACTAACTCAGGTACCGACCGGCGTGAGGTCAGGTATCTGGTTAGTCTTCCCTGGGGGGGGGGGGGGGAGATGTGTGGCGAAACCAACCTCGCCACTGGGTTTTGGAGAGGCCTGTTTATCAGCCTCTTGCCTCAGGATTATGGCCCATACTAACTTTTAAACCCCTGAACCTATTCAAGTGAATTTTGGATAGGTTTGTCCCCAAGTTATACTGTTTAAATTGATGTAAGTTATATGTATGGCCAATGTAAACTCACAAAGTTGTAACAATTTATAATAAGTGTAACTTGTCAGCTTGGGAGGAATATGCTGGGTGTGTTTCTATTGTGCCATTGTCCCATTGTGTGTTTAAATGGTGATGTCTGTCCTGTTATATCCGCATGTGTATTGGTGATTTCTCTTTGTCTTGAGAGATAATTGGATTACGGGCAGAGAGGAGGAAACCATGATGCATTGTGGGGATGTATTGTCTCTGTGTATCCTACAGTGCTGCATATCTGTCCTATGTCACAGTCTTCATTCTGGTCCCCTAGGGGCGTGTACACCAGATGGGCTTGGTTGTTTTATACCTCCCTGTGGGCGGACCTGTAATTGCAACAACTGTAATAAAAAACAGGCTGGGTTCGCCAGGACCTCAGACCACTGCTTGACCCTCAACACGGAGCCTTGTCTCGTTATTGGGGGGATCCACTGTATGCTGTTAGAGACTGATTGCCAGGAGTGTAAGCTGATTCCTGTTCGTCTGCTAGCAGCTATTCGTGAGGTTCCAGTTTGGAGTGCTACTTTGTATCCAGTTCGGGAGGTTGGTGTCCTGCAGTAGCTGTGCCTGTCTCTTCAGAAAAGGGGCATATCGCCTAAATGGATTTTAACCCCTTGTCTTATGAAACGGTCCGTTACAGGCTCCATTCACACGTCCGCAATTTCGTTCCGCATTCATTCCTTTGCCCGGCCCGGCTCTGGAAATGCGGACCCGGCTTTGGCTTAGAGCCATTTGACATCGTCTTCCAGAGCATTATGCGCATCCACCAGCTCATTGTGGGCGATATAGAATTCAGCCATTTTACGCTCCAGGTGGTCTGCACGCTCTCCTATGGCAGAGATGTTAGATTGCAGTTTGCGGATGAGGGATGATAAGGATTTGTTAATCCCGTTTTGCAGTAGGATAAGCATGTCTTTTAGGGTGTCCACTGTCACTGGGGCAGAGGTGGCTGGAAATGGCAAAATATCACATTAAGGCAGCACTGTAGCATCGCCTTCTTTTCCATCATGGAGATTATTTTCTTTTGGTTGTGGGTGGGCTGCCAGACTAACTTAGGTACAGACCGGCGTGAGGTCAGGTACCTGGTTAGTCTTCCCTGGAAGGGAGAGATGTGTGTCAAAAATAACCTCACCACTGGGTTTTGGAGGGGCCTGTCTGCCAGCCTTTTGCCTCAGAGTTATGGCCCATATACTAAAACTTTGTTTCCCCTCAGTAAAAAGGCTAGTTCGTGTCTTTTTACTAGGTGGTTCGGCAAATAGGATTGACCGAACAAACTACCGAGCAAGATGCTTTCAACGAAAGTATGCACGAACGGATCCGTTCATGCAATTTGTACATTCTATGAAGGAGAAGGTAGACCAGCCACACAGCCTAAATCTGTGGAACTGTTTTGGGCAGGAAAACCATGCTTGCGGTCGGTCAAATGTGACTTTCATGGAATTCGGGAACCCCTGCTCAGATCTGGGTGATTTTTGGATATGTTGTTCGCCCAGATCAGAGCAATCCAGTGTATAATTTATGGGGATATGTGGGGTTTTGAGGTGTTTTCTGTGTGTTGGGAAAAATGTGTGTTTTCTGCCTGTGAGTAGGGTTGAGCAAACCCGAACTGTAAAGTTCGATTCGTACCGAACTTTAGGATTTTTTGACCCCGGACCTGAACCCGAACATTTTAGTAAAAGTTCGGGTTCGGTGTTCAGCTATTTTATGGCGCTTTTTGAAAGGCTGCAGAGCAGCCAATCAACAAGCGTTTAACTCTGTGCCCTTAGAAGCCATCACAGCCATGCCTACTAATGGCATGGCTGTGATTGGCCAGTGCAGCATGTGACCCAGCCTCTATATAAGCTGGAGTCATGTAGCGCTGCACGTCACTCTGCTGTTACTAGTGTAGGGAGAGTATGCTGCTGGTGATTTCAGGGAGAGAATAGGAGAGAATCTAACTCAGCGATTAACATACAATTAGTTGTGTGGGTGCAGGGCACAATCTTTTTACCCTGCCCTGAGCCCAGTGACCGAAAAAACTAACTTTTATCCGTCTGTTAGTTAGGTGGTCGGTGGCGGCGGCCATTTTTTGCAAGCTCAGTGCCCTAGCACTGCATCTGATCTTTTGTGACATTCAAATCCGAGCTTGAAATACTGCAATAATAATCTGGTTTTCAAAAATCACCCTTTTTTGGCAATATACAACATCTGGTGCATTTGCAGGATTAGTCAGTGTGCAATTTAAGCTAGAAATACAGTTATTATTTTCTGGGTTTTTAAAAACACACTTTTCTTGCCAGAATACTGTACCCAATTTTACAGCCCTTGCAGCATCAGCACGTGTGAAATTCAAGGGTTATATACAGCTTTCATATTGTTTTAGTAAAAAAACTCATTTTTGGGGAAATACCCTAACTGGATTAGAGCTCTTTCACACTTGCGTTTTTTCCGGCATAGAGTTCCGTCGTCGGGACTCTATGCCGGAAGAATCCTGATCAGTTTTATCCTAATGCATTCTGAATGGAGAGAAATCCGTTCAGGATGCATCAGGATGTCTTCAGTTCCGGACCTGAACGTTTTTTGGCCGGAGAAAATACCGCAGCATGCTGCGCTTTTTGCTCCGGCCAAAAATCCTGAACGCTTGCCGCAAGGCCGGATCCGGAATTAATGCCCATTGAAAGGCATTATTCCGGATCCGGCCTTAAGCTAAACGTCGTTTCGGCGCATTACCGGATCCGACGTTTACCTTTTTCAGAGTGGTTACCATGGCTGCCAAGATGCTAAAGTCCTGGCAGCCATGGTAAAGTGTAGTGGGGAGCGGGGGAGCAGTATACTTACCGTCCGTGCGGCTCCCCGGGCGCTCCAGAGTGACGTCAGGGCGCCCCACGCGCATGGATGACGTGATCACATGGATCACGTCATCCATGCGCATGGGGCGCTCTGATGTCATTCTGGAGCGCCCCGGGAGCCGCACAGACGGTAAGTATACTGCTCCCCCGCTCCCCACTACTACTATGGCAACCAGGACTTTAATAGCGTCCTGGCTGCCATAGTAACACTGAACGCATTTTGAAGACGGATCCGTCTTCAAATGCTTTCAGTTCACTTGCGTTTTTCCGGATCCGGCGGGCACCTCCAGCAAATGGAGTGCACGACGGATCCGGACAACGCAAGTGTGAAAGAGCCCTTAGTCAGTGTGCAATTTAAGCTAGAAATACAGCCATCATTTTCTTGGTTTTTAAAAACACAGTTTTTTGCAAAAATACACTATTTTACAGATCTGCACGTGTGAAATTCAAGTTTAATATATACAGCTTTCATATTCTGTTACAAAAAAAAAAAAAAACTTTTTGGGCAATATACAACATCTGGATTAGACAGTTTGCAATTAAAGCTAGAAATACAGCTATAATTTTCTGGGTTTTTAAAAACACCCTTTTTTTGCAAAATCCACTGTTTTACAGCCCTTGATGGACCAGCACGTGTGAAATTCAAGGCTTCTATACTGCTGTCTTATTAAGTTATTAAACAAACACCCGTTTTAGGCAAAAAAGTTGATTTTGCAGCCTTTGCAGCATATGTCATTGTGAGATACAGCCTTTACATACTGTGGTTCTATTCAGTCATTAAACAAACACCCATTTTGGGCACAAATCTTTAATTGCGGCCTAGTCTGGATCAGGGCGTGTGAGATACAGATTTTACATACTGTGTTTCTATTCAGTTATTTGAAATACAACCATTTTGGGCACAAATCTTTAATTAGGGCCTAGTCTGGATCAGGACGTGTGAGATACATCCTTTGCATACTGTGGTTCTATTCTGCTATTAATTAAACACCCATTTAGGGCAAGATCCTAAACTTTAGAAATAGGACAGCGTCAAATAAGGGACGTGGCCCAGGTCGTGGTGCTGCTGGTGGAGCTCCTGTTGCAGGGAGAGGACGTGGTTGATCTGTGCCAGCTACACGCACAAGTTAAACCCCTTCCTCAGGTGCGAGTAGGCGACAGAACCTGCAGCGGTATTTGGTCGGGCCTAATGCGGCTCTACAAATGGTGAGGCCTGAACAAGTACAGGCGATAGTAGATTGGGTTGCTGACAGTGCCTCCAGTTTCTTCACATTGTTCTCCCACCCAGTCTCCTGCTGAAAGACCACAGTTGGCACCTGCAGCGGATGTCCATCAGTCTTTCACCTCACCCCCTTGCAAATCAGCCAAGCAGTCTGAGCCCCAGGTCATACAGCAGTCTCTTCTGCTTTTTGATGACTCTGCTAGCAGGGTTTCCCAGGGCCATCCACCTATCCCTGCCCCAGAAGTGGAAGAGATTGAGTGCACCGATGCCCAACCACTTATGTTTCAAGATGAGTACATGGGAGGACGACCGCAGCACATCTCGGATGATGATGAAACACAGGTGCCAACTGCTGGGGCTTTCTGCAGTGTGCAGACCGAGAAGGAAGGCAGGGGTGAAGACTGGGTGGAAGATGATGTGGAGGACGATGAGGTCCTCGACCCCACATGGAATCAAGGTCATGCGAGTGACCTGTGTAGTTCGGAGGAAGAGGTGGTGGTCGCACAGAGCCACCAGCACAGCAGAAGAGGGAGCAGGGTGCAAAAGCGGAGCGGCCGTCCCCTAGACAGTACGCCTGCTACTGCCCACCACAGCAAGGGACCGAGCACACCAAAGCCAGCTCCAAGGAGTTCCCTGGTGTGGCAGTTCTTTAGACAATGTGCTGACGACAATACATGACTGAGTGGTTTGCATGCTGTGCAATCAGAGCCGGAAGCGAGGCATAAACGTTCTCAACCTGAGCACAACCTGCATGACCAGGCATCTAAGTGCAAAGCACGAGCTGCAGTGGAGTAGATGTAACATCCTGAAGTATGTCACTAAACTTGTATTGTCATCTGGTGTAAGCTAACTGTGCATTGCCTTTTTATATATATTTCTATGCCTGTTTTATATATATATGCTGTAATTCTTAATGTACACCAGCAGGTGGCAGCAGTATACAGCAGGTGATAGTTAGCATCTCTAGGCTGGAACAGACCATTCCAGTCTAGTCTCCCCTACATGAGCAGAAGTGGGATGTCCCATGCCATGCTTTATGAGGAGGAGAAAGAAAGTTCTAGTCAGAGTGTGTGAGCCACCCTCCTGCTGGGGTAGGCTGTGTTAGTAGTTGCTCTCAGAAACAGGGACCCCAACCAAGTATTCAAGCCTCGGCTGAGGCCCAAGATCAACCTTCCCAGCCTGAGTCCCTTACCTCAGCTGTGGACAAAGAAAGCAGCCATATACAGACATTTAGATCTCCAGGAAGAAGACATCATACCCTGCGAGCAGTCCTATAAGTAAAGATCCTAAGACAAGGAGAAGATAATTACCTCACCAGCTAGTCAGACCCAAAGAAAGCAGGCCATAGACAGAGCAGAAAATAGATACCTGCTAGTTTCTCTAGGCATATGATTAGATGTAGAATACATATAAATTCCTGCCACATATTGCCACAACCTGCTGGGACCCTAGACTATTGCTGTACACTGTATGGATCAAAGCTGCATACCACTGTAGTATACGGGAGTTGTAATACCCGTTACTACCAAAGGTCACTTGGTGTGCTGTTGTCCCTTCTTAATTATGGAAAGTTGTTGTATGTCAGTTTTGTAAAATGCAATGTAATGTGTGTATTTCCCTGTCACTGAAGCTTGCATGCACAGGCCTGCTAGGGGTGTTATTACAGGTTCTAGTCCATAGAGGGAGCTAGGGAGCCCTAGTTTATATAAGGCCAGACAGGGAAGTGCAAAGCAGACGGAGTCTAGTGTCTGTAATCTACAGATGGAGATTAGATAATGTCTGAGACCAGTCCAGGCCTGAAGCCTGCTGTTCAGGAGAAGATTCCCTCCTGAATCCCTACATGCAGAAGCAGGAATACCTTAGCCTGAGGAACCATTCAGAAGCTAGGAGAGACTGAGGCAAATATCAGAGGAGCCAGAGGTATTGAGGAAACAGAGGAGGTACTTATGAAAGCCATAATCAAGGATATAAAGCCAGACTTAGGTTAATGGGCCTTGGTGAAGAATTGCTACATTCCAGGATCAGACAGAATTAGAGTGCTAGCTCCTGTGCTGAGAATCCTGCGTTTTACACTCTGTAATTACCCTGCTGTACTGAATTGCCTGCATCGACCGAATTGCAAAATCGACTGTATGCTGAGGAACTGCGTTTCCAATATTGTCTCTGCCTGCAACCTACTAAAGTTGAAGTTCTGTTTAACACCGCGTTTCCTCAAATTATTTCCTGCATCCGCAAACGGCGTGCCACCGTTTACTTGGCACTGGCGTCACGAACTATTCCTACCTATACCTGCCCTTGCAGAGAGTCAGCTGTACCAGGTTAGTGTATATTGCACTACTACACCCAGAAACACCTACTACGCACAACTTGAGTACACTGCACTTCTCTTTTGGCGTCACGAACAGGATACGCACGCTTTCTAGTGCAAGAAGCGTGAACTTTGTGCCTTATACCGTTGCCCTGTGACCAAAGTGACAATTTACCTGTTTTATTCAAGTGGACTTTGTGGACTGAAAATCATACCCAAAGTGTACCAAAAACCTCTAAAAAGCGCTGTGCAGGGTTGCGCTACCCAGAGGAAGAAAATCGCCGCATTGGATTGTGGTTTTGTGGACTTTAAACATTCCTGCTTGCTGTCAGTGAACAGACAGCGTTTGTACCTAAAGATGGCCGCTGAGCTGGCTGAATTTACTGCTGCGTCACCTTCATCCCAAAAAGGCGGGAAAAGTTGGCGCCTTTCTGAAGAAAAAGCGGGAAGAAGGTCAAGGGCAGGCGCCACGGCTTATCTGGACATTTGCATGTCTGCCAGCATGGACACCGCCCTCCATATACTGGAATACCTGGGGGGCGGCTCCCCAGTGCAAGGGGAGGAGCTGGCTACTCTAGTTGACGCGACCCTATCGCTCTCCTCAGTAGGATCGAGCATGTTGGATTGTGAACAGAGTGTTGCTGCAGCGTCCGCACCTGTAATTGACATGATGACTGACACCGGTGTAGAGCCAGAGGAGGCTCCACCGGCCTACGCTCCGGGACCGGAGCAACCTGCCTGCCGCACCAGGGAGAAAGAACCCGAGCCCTACTATGGCTCATGGAGGGACTTTTTTCAGCCATCGTTTAAATGGTCTTCCCTGATGGCGGAGATTCGGGAGGCCGCTATCAAGCGAAATACCCAGACAAAGATCGTGTATGAGGAGCTAACTAAGACCATACATGAAAGACATACGCACACCCAACCCCGCCTGGAAAGGAGAAAGGGAGTGGTGCTGTCGTTTGACAAATCCCGTGGCTACGGGTTTATTCAGGACTATCTTACTGGCAGAGACCTCTATGTCAATCGAAGGTCTGTCAAGAGAGACTACCTCCCTTCGTACCAGCACAGCCTCCGCGAGGGAGAGGAAGTGGAGTACACCCCTGCCGAGAGCCTACGAGGCCCCTATGCGACTGCTGTGACCCGTCCGAAGCGAGGACCTGAGGATTGGGAGGCAGAAGAAGAAGACCACTCTGGCTGCGAGCGAGAACCGGAACGCTCTCCAGAGCCGGCCCATCACGCCTTTCAGGAGCGGAGCTCCTTCATCGGGCCGAACGTCTTCTGGCAGCCAACCGTGTTGGAGAAATGGGTGAGTCCCTACCCTTCCCCCGAGCTGCCACGTCGGGAGAAGACACTATCTGAGCTGGAGCAGCAAAAAGGACTGAGTGCTACCTTCCAGAACATCCGGATGGGACGGAGACCAGAGGCAAGTCCAGGACCTGAAGAGGCCGAGTCTGCATCAGCGGTGACTGTACCTGCTCCGGCGGCGCCAGCAGAGAACAGCGACTCCGACACCGAGAGTATTGGTGAGCAGATCGTCCGGCTGGAGGAGAAGTTGCGGGAGTTGCGTAAGACCTACACCGCCAGGATCCAGACACCGCCGAGGAAGGATGAGGTAAGGGTGCCTGTCACCACCCGCCGACCGCCTTCTGTTGTCACCGCTCCGTCAGTGCCCCAGACCGGACCCGCGATTGCTGTGAATTGCTGCACCCAGAGCACCGGACCGCTTGCTGCGGCGGTACCAAGTATGTCACACCCTGCAGTGATTATGCCAGGGCCGGCACGGCCCACCAGAGGGTTCACCCCTAGGCCTATGGGGCCAATACCTATTAGGGGCCCCTTTACCCTGCAGCTACCCCCTGATACAGTCATGTGGGCCCATCCTCCTGTAGAGGAATACTACAGAAGATACCTCCCTGCAGAGCCAAGTAGCTACAATATGCCACTGTGATCAGCCTGCTAGGCCCTTGATTTATTTCTTCAGAAGGTGATGTTAACCCTTCCAGGACAGGAGTCCTATGTTGCTGGCCCTTTGTTGCAGCTGCCAGTTTGTCCACGGCTCAGTGGTAGGTGTTGACCACTGAAATTACAAAGTCAGCAAGGCCACGTTTGTTTCCAGGACCTCCTGCCTGCTTTTGCTACCCCACGCCAAGTTGTGGCCTGTTCCTTTGTTGCACCTTTTACCCTTCACCCCCTTTTCAGGTTGATCAGGGGTATTACAGCACTTGTCTTTGCTGTCCATTTTATTGTGCAACCTGTTACTAAGGAACCGTGCCCGGAGACAGACTCAAAAGTACCTGAGCCTCTGAGATTCTTACTCTTTTAAAGTATTGTGCCCAGAGATGGACTCCACCGCATGAGAGCCTCTGTGATTTAATATGGAAATAACCTGGGTACGGACTCATGTTTGTTATTTGAGCCTCCAAGAACTTTTATACCGTTTTCTACTGTTTTATCATGGACTTATTCGTTGTCATGGACTATCCTGGTTCTAATGTTACGCTGTGCCAGGTCAGCGCCCCCGTTCCATTCACTATCCTGAGAGAAGAGAATGAAGCCCCTTGTCACTACCCTGCACCTTTGCCAATTGGACCTGATGTAAATGCAGTTGAATTGCATATATGTATGCCTGCATGTCTCTTTTTCTATTTCAGGTAGAGATTCCAGTTGGGCGACCCATGATGGAGTACGAGGTCGTACTCAGCTTAAAGCAGTGGGGTATGTAGTATACGGGAGTTGTAATACCCGTTACTACCAAAGGTCACTTGGTGTGCTGTTGTCCCTTCTTAATTATGGAAAGTTGTTGTATGTCAGTTTTGTAAAATGCAATGTAATGTGTGTATTTCCCTGTCACTGAAGCTTGCATGCACAGGCCTGCTAGGGGTGTTATTACAGGTTCTAGTCCATAGAGGGAGCTAGGGAGCCCTAGTTTATATAAGGCCAGACAGGGAAGTGCAAAGCAGACGGAGTCTAGTGTCTGTAATCTACAGATGGAGATTAGATAATGTCTGAGACCAGTCCAGGCCTGAAGCCTGCTGTTCAGGAGAAGATTCCCTCCTGAATCCCTACATGCAGAAGCAGGAATACCTTAGCCTGAGGAACCATTCAGAAGCTAGGAGAGACTGAGGCAAATATCAGAGGAGCCAGAGGTATTGAGGAAACAGAGGAGGTACTTATGAAAGCCATAATCAAGGATATAAAGCCAGACTTAGGTTAATGGGCCTTGGTGAAGAATTGCTACATTCCAGGATCAGACAGAATTAGAGTGCTAGCTCCTGTGCTGAGAATCCTGCGTTTTACACTCTGTAATTACCCTGCTGTACTGAATTGCCTGCATCGACCGAATTGCAAAATCGACTGTATGCTGAGGAACTGCGTTTCCAATATTGTCTCTGCCTGCAACCTACTAAAGTTGAAGTTCTGTTTAACACCGCGTTTCCTCAAATTATTTCCTGCATCCGCAAACGGCGTGCCACCGTTTACTTGGCACTGGCGTCACGAACTATTCCTACCTATACCTGCCCTTGCAGAGAGTCAGCTGTACCAGGTTAGTGTATATTGCACTACTACACCCAGAAACACCTACTACGCACAACTTGAGTACACTGCACCACCAAGTAAAGACAAGATGGACCCTATTATCTGTGTGGATTTCCATCATTCCTCAATTACTCCTATTAACAACACTCATCTTGTTGCATGTGAGCCGGGATACAGGAGTCCAGCCGTACCACAGGTAGGAGACACCGTTGACACTACCTTATTTACTATACAGAGAAATTATCCCCCTCTGGCATTCCTCACCTGGTACGTGAGTTATAACATCTTAAAGGGCCCTGCTACAGTACCTGCGCAAGCTGCAACAGGCGTCACAAACTTATACACATATAAACTGACCCACTGCATAGCATTCCCACTGACCCAGTGTCCTGCTCATTGCATAGATACCTCAAAAACCAAGAAAGGTCTCTTGCTCCTCCTGCGTCCTCTTCTGCTGCAGTCTTGGCCTCTTCATCCACCTCTGGAGTGACAGTGGCACCTGCCACCCCGCAAACAGAGGATCTGCCAGCAACACCAAAACCTGGGTCACCAAGCATCTCCACAATGTCCCACGCAAGCGTTCAGCTCTCCATCTCCAAACACTGAAGAGGAAGTACCCCCCTACCCACCCACGATCCCTGGCCCTGAATGCCAGCATTTCTAAATTACTGGCTTTTGAAATGCTGTCATTCCGTCTGGTGGAGACGGATAGTTTTAAAAGCCTTATGGCGGTGGCTGTCCCACAGTACGTCGTTCCCAGCCGCCACTACTTTTCCAGGCGAGCCATCCCTTCCCTGCACAACCAAGTAGGGGACAAAATCAGGAGTGCACTGCACAACGCCATCTGTGGCAAGGTCCACCTGACTACGGATGCGTCGACCAGTAAGCACAGTCAGGGACGTTATATCTCCATAACAGCACACTGGGTAAATGCAGTGGCGGCTGGGCCTAAGGGCGAATAGCAGTTTGGCGCATGTCCTTCCACCACCGAGAATTGCAGGTTGCTTCAGTTTGCCCCCTGTTGCTTCCTCCTCCTACTCTGCTTCCTCATCCTCTACCAGCTCCTCATCCGGTCAGCGTAACACCTTCACCACCAACTTCGGCACAGCCAGGGGTAAACGACAGCAGGTAGTTTTAAAACTTATCTGTTTGGGGGACAAACCCCACACCGTGCAGGAGCTGTGGACGGGCCTTGAACAACAGACTGATGAGTGGTTGGTGCCAGTCAGCCTCAAGCCCGGCCTGGTAGTGTGCGATAATGGGCGAAATCTTGTAGCAGCTCTGGGACTAGCCGGTTTGACGCACACCCCTTGCCTGGCGCATGTGCTGAATTTGGTGGTACACAAATTCCTTGAAAATTACCCCGATATGTCAGAGCTGCTGCATAAAGTGCGGGCCGTCTGTGCGCGCTTTCAGCGTTTTCACCCTGCTGCTGCTCGCCTGTCAGCGCTGCAGCGTAACTTCGGCCTTCCCGCTCACCGCCTCATATACAACTTACCCACAAGGTGGAACTCCACCTTTCACATGCCGGCCAGACTGTGCGAGCAGCAGCAGGCGATAGTGGAGTTTCAGCTGCAGCACGCTCAGGTGAGTCGCTTGGCGGAACAGCACCACTTCACCACCAATGACTGGGCCTCCATGCGAGACCTGTGTTCCTTGTTGCACTGTTTTGAGTACTCCACCAACATGGCCAGTGCCGATAACCCCGTTCTCAGCGTTACTATCCCACTTCTATGCCTCCTTGAAAAAAACCTCCTGGCGATGATGGAAGAGGATGTGGCACAGGAGGAGGGTTTCCGGCCAGTCATTCCCAAGTGGCTCAGAGGATGGGTTCCTGCACCCACAAACCCAAGGTACACAATTGTCCAGTCAGGGCACAGTTCTGGAGGATGACGAGGTGGAGGATGAGAAGGAGGAGATGGAGGAGGAGGAACCATGTTCACAGCAGGGTGGCAGCCAGACCATCTCATGGCCATCACTGGTGCGTGAATGGGGAGATACAGAGGACACAGACGATACACCTCCCACAGAGGACAGCTTTTCGTTGCCTCTGGGCAGCGTGGCACACATGAGCGATTACATGCTGTAGTGTCTCCGCAACGACCGCCGAGTTGCCCACATTCAAACTTGTGCTGATTACTGGGTGGCCACGCTGCTGGATCCCCATTACAAGCACAACGTACAGTCCTTAATACGTGATCGTAAGATGCGTTAGTACAAGCGCACGCTGGTAGACGCGCTGCTGGTGGCATTCCCACCTGAGAGCGGGGGCACAGTGGAAGCACAAGGCGAAGGCAGAGGAGGAGGAAGAGGTCACCAACACAGCTGGAGCACCGCCAGCACCTCAGAAGGCAGAGTTAGCATGGCCGAAATGTGGAAAAGTTTTGTCAGCACGCCACAACAACCAGCACCACCAGCTAATATGGAACGTCCTAGCAGGAGGCAGCATTTCACCAACATGGTGGAGCAGTATGTGTGCACACGCCTACACGTACTGACTGATGGGTCTGCCCCCTTCAACTTCTGGGTCTCCAAATTGGGCACATGGCCTGAGCTTGCTCTTTATGCCTTGAAGGTGCTGGCCTGCCCTGCAGCCAGTGTATTATCTGAACGTGTGTTTAGCACGGCAGGGGGCGTCATCACAGACAAGCGCAGCCGCCTGTCCACAGCCAATATGGACAAGATCACGTTCATGCAAATGAACCAGGCATGGATCCCTCAGGACTTGTCTGTACCTTGTGCAGAATAGACATGTATACCGGCACTAAGCAGCCATTGTCATACTGCAGCGCAATTGCTCATGTTTGTATTTTGGATATTTCACACTCTTTTGGGGTGTACCCTAATTAAAAAAATTAAATTAAATTAAAACCAAAAACCAGTGTTGGCTACCTCGTTCTCCTCCACCGCCGCTTTGACCTACTCCACTACGTCCACCGCCTCCTCAACCTCCTACTCCATATGGAACTCCACCTCATAAATATTTTTTATTTTATTTGTACGTGTTTTATTTTATGTCATTTCCCTACTTTGTCAGTTAAATTTTCGGGTGAAATTCACCAATTTTTGGGTGTGATGTACCACTGCTATACCTAGTAAAAAGGTAAAAAAATAAAATAAATTGTCAGTTACATTTTCGGGTGATATTCACCAATTTTTTGGTGTGATGTACCACTGCTATACCTAGTAGTCAGGTAAAAAAAAAAAAAAATGTGTCAGTTACATTTTAGGGTGAAATTCACCAATTTTTGGGTGTAATATACCTCTCCTCTACCTAGTTGAGAGATTAATAAATTTCAATAATATTTCTTTTACATTTTCGGGTGACAATAATCAATTTTTTTCTGTCATAGACCCCTGAACTGCCAAGTTACATTCTTAGGTTGACATTTACAATTTTGGACGTGAATAAACCCCTGCTCTGCATAGGTGACAGGGAATGAAATTTCAGAAATTCTTCTTTAATTGTTGTGCGCCACCTCCTTTCATTCAATGCTTAAACTTTAACAAGTTGTACCACATTTGCGCTTCATTAACTTTTCCCACATTTGCGCTTCTGTAATTTGTCCCACATTTGCGCCTTAATAGCCTTTTACACATTTCCGCTTCATCCCATTGCAGCCATTGACCTCCCTTGGATGAGGTCTTCCTTTCTCACACTCCCTCTCTGGCGTGGAATCCTGATTCGCTGATTACCGTGATCAACATGGTAGGCTCAGAAAATAACATCGAAAGTTGATAGAGATGATATCTAAATGGATGGTGGACGTCACAGGGACGTGCGATCAGGCAGAAGTTATCTAGAGTCAACAAAGCGGCAGCAGGGTCTCTCCTGTCTAACGTTTCCTAATCCAAAATACTGCAGTGACATTCCCTGTAATTTTTTATTAATCATTCCAATAACAGGGCATCTTAAGAGTCCTGTATTGTTATTAATCGTCACTATCTCCCGAGTCAGGAGTGGGTAATTGCCGCGCTACAGAGGGTGTGGAACAGGCTGAAGGAGATCCTTAAAGTCCCCGGTCCGTTTGTTTTCACCCCATTGTGGAGGAACGGGGCGCTGGAGGAATTCTTCAAGATCACAGACTTTGGTTATTGGTCACGAAAAGGCATCTACATGGTGTCTCACCTTTTTTATTTGGGTCGGTTTAAAACATTTCAGGAATTTGGTTTTAATGATAGTTCATCACTAGAGGTATTTATGTATGCACGTTTGAAACATGTCTTTGAAGCCTCTAGGAATAGGGGTCGTATTTTTCCACGAGAGAATATATTTTTTGACTATTGTGACGCCCAGAAGTATGAGAAGGTGAGAATATCTAGATTATATGCTAAACTCCGAATGGCACTGGCAACGGTAACACCTTTTAAAAGCCCAAGTAAATAGGAGCAAGAGCTGAATTGCTCTCCTTTACAGTGGCCTACTATTTATAGGAACGTGAGAAGGGCGTCAGTTTCCAGCACGCATAGATTAATTCAATTTAAGATTCTCCATAGACTGTATTACACGCCTAGGGTCCAAGGGAAATTTCCACAAAATAGGGACCGGGACTGTTGCTGCCCTAAATGTGGATATGTTAATGCGAGCTATGCCCACATGTTATGGAGCTGTAGTAAAATAAGAAAATATTGGGATGAGGTTTTCTCTGTCCTACAAAAGGAATCCTCAATGAACTATAACCCGGGGATCTTGATAGTGATCTTTGGAGACTATGGTTCAGAAACGGAAGTCCCTCCCCGGGTTAGACGGATTTGGATGAGAGGATTGATGGTAGCGAAAGCTATACTGGTCAAGTACTGGGGTTCTGTCTCCCAGCCTTCTTCAAGGGAGTGGGATCTATACCTTCAACAAATTAAAATCTATGAGGATATTGGAAAGAATCGGAGAGTTGCACGCAGAGCCACGTAGACATATTTTGACATGACTAATGTACTTACTGTTTGCTGTATTTGAATGAATTGAGGGGAACGACAGCCAAAGGGGGGGGGGGGGGGGAGGTATAAGGAAATCTATGATTGATATACTATATACACTGAAGTGGTTTATATTGGTCTATGTACTAATTTTAGGATTGTTATATTACATACATTGTTGTATTGGTATTAATTTTATGATTTTCTATAATAAAAATAAAGTTAAATAAAAAAAAAAAAAATAATTTCATCTATTGATCTCCCTTGGATGTGGTCTCTCTTTCTCACACTCCCTCTCCAGCCTGGAACCCTGATTCCCCGCCATCCGTGATCACCATGATAGGCGCAGAAAAGAACATCGAAAGTTGATAGAGCAGATATCAAATTGGATCGTGAACATCACGGGGACGTGCGACATGGTGGGGCAGTAAGTGTGCACACGCCTACACGAACAGACTGACAGGGGTCAGCCCCTGCAACTTCTGGGTCTCCAAATTGGGCACATGGCCTGAGCTTGCCCTTTACGCCTTGGAGGTGCTGGCCTGCCCTGCAGCCAGTGTATTGTCTGAACGTGTGTTTAGCATGACTGGAGGGGGTTATCACAGGTTATATTTCCCAATGTTTTGGGGTGTACCCTAATTTAAAAAAATAAAAATAAATTTTGAACAAAAAAGCAGTGTAGGCTACCTCCTCCTCCACCGCCGCTTCCACCTACACTGCCACATCCACCGCCTCCTCAACCTCCTACTCCATATGGACCTCGTCCTCCTAGATCAAGATTATTATTTTTTTATTTTTACGTATTTTATGTCATTTAAAGTCATTTCCCTATCCACATTTGTTTGCAGATGACTTGCCATGCTCTTAACCACATTTTGATGACATTTGCAGCCCTCTAGCCCTTTCCATTAATTTTTTACAGCCATTTTAGTGCTCAAAAGTTCGGGTCCCCATTGACTTCAATGGGGTTCGGGTTCGGGGTCAAGTTCGGGTCCCGAATTCGAACTTTTTTGTGAAGTTCGGCCGAACCCGTCGAACCCAAACATCTAGGTGTCCGCTCAACTCTACCTGTGAGTAATTAAGTTAGCTCATTGTGTTTGTTAATTGTATCACAGGCAGGGGGGGGGTTGTGTACATTGGCTGGGAGTGTTTCCATACTGTAAATGCATGTGATTGGCTAATGTAAAAGCTGTCTCAGTCTTCCACAAGGTCCCCAGGGGAGTGTCCCTTGCTGGAAGACCTGCATAAAAGGCTGACATGTACCCCTATTAAAGAGTTCCTACAGAGCCTCGTCTAGTAATTCATATGATTTCTGTTCGGCGCCTAGGAGGGTTCGGTAGCTGACTTCATATTTGGGAAAAAGAACAGCTTTGGCAGCGTTAACCCCTTTACCTACTCGGGGTGCCGTAACAGGGACTATCGTCCAGTTGCAGTTCTGCCATTTTGGGCTTTCAAGTAGGTAGAGAAAGCAGGATGGGTTCTAGTTCAGGGGCTCATTGACCTTGTCTATCTCTACCTACAGCCGGTACACCTGACTTTTCACTCCCCATGTTTAACCATTTGATTTATATGTAGCACAATGATCTTCAAGAGCATCCATTTTCCTTCCCTGACCAATCATCCCCCACCCACTCAAGTACATGACCCCCTCCCTCAATACTGATTACATTTCCTCTTTAAGTCAAACTATTATTTTTGTTTGGCATCATTATTCCACCTCTTGCCATCCTGTATTTTCTAATTTATACTCATACCCTTGTGATCCTCCCTTGAAGGGGTTTTCTCACTTCAGCAAATAGCATTTATTATGTAGAGGAAGTTAAAACAATTCATTTACTAATGTATTGTGATTGTCCATATTGCCTCCTCTGCTGGATGGATTCATTTTTCCGCTGAATTATACACCGCTTGTTTCCATGGTAGCTGCAAATATGAGCTGAAGGTTTTTCAGGTTCGCCTGCTATTAAAGTGAATGGGGCCAGCCGCGAACTTGCAGTTTTTGCGAAAATTTGATCGCGATCGCGAACCGTCCCGGCCGATGTTCGTCCATCACTAGCTGTGATGGCTTCTAAGTGCCCACAGCTTAAAAGCTTGTTGATTGGCTGCCCTTGTATGTTGTATGGCTCATATATGCACAATCCACGTTTCTATGTCGGGTTTTCTACCTTGCTGTTTTCCCCTCATGCCTTGCTTCTTTTTGTACTGAAACCTTCTATATCTTTTATATTTTATGCCATGACTAAGGGCGTCTTTCCCCGCAACGCGTCGGCTTGATCATCTTCCTTTGTCCTGAGCTATAATAAAGACATTTTATGTATTTTATAACGAGTGCTGATAAAACCTCGCTTTACTTATTGTGTTTCCTGGGATCCAGCCCTATGTTCTTGCACCGTGCTACCTGTGGAGGTGACCTGATTCAAGTATTCGTATTTCTCCATATCTAATATATATGTATGTTCTCTTGTAAATGTAAATGGAAATGTTCTTCCACCACCAAAGATACAAGAAGTTCCTGGCATATAATTATCAGCCAGTCCTAATTACAGTAGTATCTTCTTATGATACAAAAGATTAGGAAATCCAAGATTGTGAAAGAGTATGTCTCACCCTGCATCTTCTCCTCCCTTCCTTCTACATCTCTATAAATGGTGAGTCCTTCACCTAGATTGTTCATATCTCCAGTGCTCAGCAGATATGGCACCGGTGACCGGCTCTCTCATTGTTCTCATTCTGTGCTGTGCAGGAGCATTAGCAGACAACCATGACAAACCACCATCAGGTAATCCTACTAAGAATGCTGACAAGTCACAGGGATGAATGGAGAACCTTCTAGGTGGCATCTAATGGCTGTTTCACATATTTCAGTTGTGTCTGGCTACTTTCTTGTGCTGGATATAACTGATGACCAGGCTGAGCTCCTGTCTGATGTCCATAGCTGCACTGAGAAATGTAGACTGCATAGGAAGATGTCCAGTGGTGAAACTGATGCTTTTAGACACAAAAAAACCCAAAGGAAGCTAAAGGGTCAGTTGTGCCATCACTTTCCCATTGAGGGCTTGTGTACTATGGGAAAATGGAGTTGGGGATGGGGGTGAGGGGTGAATATATGTGAAAATGTGTAAAGGAGAGTTTGAAGGATTTTTATAAACTTGGCTCAGAGCAGGGGGTTGTATAAATTACAGGAAGTAATTTCACATTGATATCATATTCACAATACACATGACCACTGCTGCCAATCAATTGTCTTAGTGTTCATGCGCCACTCATGTGACTGGGATCAGAATGTGGCTCTGAAGATGGAGGACATATAAAAGCTAAGCATGGGGATTTTCCTTTAGTTTACACAGCCCCTGGCTCTGGTTCCGTTAAAATCTTGTACATCTTTGTTGTGATCTCTGTCATCGTCTCGATCTCTTCGTTGTTCTTTCTCTTCCTCTATTTCCTTTAAGTCTATTGAGCGTCACACTCAAGAATAACATGAACAATTTTTTTTTTGGCATGATCAAGACTCCACTGGTTTTCCTTGTTTTCTTCTACAACCTTAAAGGCTATGTACACCTTTGGGGGCATTTTTTTATTATTGCATTGTACTTATTTTGAGCTAAAAAATCATTTGATCATTTCAATTGGTCTTTATTAACCCCTTTATGTACGGCGGAAGCCCGGTCCCTAAACATGGCTCCCGCTCGCACATGTAGCGGGCGCCTTAGCCGCTGGGTTTCTGCTATTTTAAATGCTGTGGTCAAATGTGACGGCATCTGATCAGTCCGGAGCGGAAGTTGCGGGCTTCCGCTCCGGTAACAGCGTTCCCCGACTGAGATTGGGGAACCTGTTACATTGCGCTAATAGACCAAAGCCTCAAGCAGGCTTCGGTGCCTATTTCAGGTATATACCAATACAGGCCACTAGGTGGCAGCATTGTATTGTTATATTAAAAATGACATTTGTAATGATGGCTATATAGCCATCAATGAACAGAATGAGCAATCTAATGATTGCCAGTTATTGTCACCCAAGGTGACTTAAAAAAGTTTTAAAAAAAAGTTAAAATAAGTTTTTACAAATAAAAATACTTAACCAATAAAAAAAATAAACATCATGAGCATTGCCACGTACGAAAAGGCCCATACAATTAAAATATAACAATATTAATGGCATACGGCAAATGGCGTAACAGGAAAAAAAATAAAAACAGCCAATTTGACATTTTTTGTCACTTCAACTACCCAATATTTTTTAGCCCTTATAAGGCTATATGAATGGAAAAATAAAAAAGTTAAGACTATGGAAAGGAGGGAAGTGAAAAGCGAGAACGCAAAAAAGGAAAATCTCATGGTCCTCAAGAGGTTAAAAATATGGAGCCTTTTTCCTGTACAGAGTTGAGATGCCCTAGTAGCAGCTTCTGGATTTTCTTTATTTTTCATTAGTTTGAGAGCTGGCCGGCTCCTTATCTCTTATCTCTGACCTTATAAACACTCATTATAGCTCAGTCCTTATCTTAATGATAAGAATGTGACTTAAATAGGTGTATATGACCTGTAAGTAGTTTAGAGATAAGGGTTATTAGAAGGGATGAGCGTTCAGACACGGACTTTGTCACCGAACTCCGTTTTCGGGTTTGTTGTTCGGATGCTGAATACAGTTTGTTGAAATGAGCAAGCTTTTTAGCTGTGGGCACTTATATCACAGTCATGCCCAGTATTGGCATGGTTGTGATTGGCCGGCGCAGCACATGACCTGCTTTTTAAAAGTGTCTGTCTCCACCAGACAGAATGGCAGCATTTTAAAGGCCAGGAATTTTGAAATGCTGGCATTCAGGGCTAAGGATCGCGGGTGGGTAGGGGGGTACTTCCTCTTTCTCTCCAGTGTTTGGGGGATGGAGAGCTGAACGCTTCCATGGGACAGTGTGGAGATGCTTGGTGACCCAGGTGGTGGCGTTGCTGGCACATCCTCTGTTTGTGGGGTGGCAGATGCCACTGTCACTCCAGAGTCGGAGGAAGAGGCCGAGACTGCAGCAGAAGAGGAAGCAAGAGGAGCATGAGATCTTTTGTAGCTTTTGAGGTGTCTACTCCACTGCAGCTCGTTCTTTGCATTTAGATGCCTGGTCATGCAGGAGGTGCTCAGGTTTAGAACATTTATGCCTCGCTTCAAGCTCCGACTGCACTGTGTGCAAACCACCCATGTCTTGTCGTCAGCACATTGTCTGAAGAACTGCCACGCCAGGGAACTCCTTGGAGATGGCTTTGGTGTGCTCAGTCCCTGGGTGCAGTGGGCAGTAGCAGGCATACTACTACAGGGAACTCTGCTTTTGCACCCTGTTCCCTCTTTTGCTGTCCACCACCTCTTCCTCCGAACTGCACATATCACTCGCATGACCTTGATTCCATGTGGGGTCTAGGACCTCATCATCCTCCACATCATCTTCCACCCACTCTTCAGCCCTGCCCTCCTTGTCGGTCTGCACACTGCAGAAAGCCACAGCAGTTGGCACCTGTGTATCATCATCATCAGAGACGTGCTGCGGTGAAAGACAGATGCCAATGGGCTGCAGTTGCCAATTCTGATCTTTCAGCAGGGGACCGGGTGGGAGACAATGTGAAGGAACTGAAGGCACTGTCAGCAACCCAATCTATTAGCAACTCTACTTGTTCTGGCCTCACAATTCGTACACCGGTATTTGGGCTTACAAAATAACGCTGAGCGTTCTGTCGCCTACGTGCACCTGAGGAAGGTGTTTCACTTGTGCGTGTAGCTAGCACAGATCGACCACGTCCTCTCCCTGCAACAGGAGCTCCACCAACACCAGCAGCACCACGACCAGGGCCACGTCCCTTATTTGATGCTCTCCTCATTATTTGAGGTCACCCACTGAAATAACAGACGGATTAACTATATTAATTTCCCTGTCACGGATGCAGTGCAGGTGTACCTCACACCAAAAATGGTTATATGTCACCCACCGAACTAACAGACGGATTAAATATTATTATATATAACTATTTTTGTGTCAGGGGTACAAAGATGGTGTATTGCGCCCACAGAATAAATAGCCAGATGAGATTCCTAACACTTTCCCTTTTATAACACTTTCCAGCTTTTATAGAGGCTGAGTCACATGATGCACCCGCTAATCCCAGCCATGTCATTAGTAGACATGGCTGTGATTAGAGATGGCCTTGCGGCGAACTTTGCTCGACCGCGGTTCGCCGAACAGGCGAACATATGGCGATATTCGCCGGCACCATATTCTTTTACATTGTGAAGAACTTTGACCCATGACACATCCATCAGGTGGTACAGGACAGCCAATTGAGAAGTATCAGCACATGGACTCACCCCCTACTGCAGGTATATAGAGGGACAAACGCCATTGGAACAAATAATTTCTACTGGTGTGATTAACCAGTTGACGACCACGTGTTATCGAATTTCACCTATTATCATTTGGAGTTTTTTCAAGAGGGGGGATTTTGTTAGCCATGTTTTTAATCCAATTTAATATTTTTAGTTCTTTTAAACATTATTGTCTAGCACGAATATTCGAATAACGAATTTTAATTACGAATACCGGCACTTCGATGATTCACGAATATTTAGAATATATTGCTATGTATTCGTTTTTCGAATATTCGTCATTTTTCATCATCCATCTGAAGTGAACACCCTGCTTAGGGTGTCTGGTTCCCAAAAAAAACTGTTCTTATCTGTCCGGGCTCCCTAAAATTTCAGCCCGCTCCAGTCAGTGCCCATTGCCGTGTGCATGGAGCGTCTCCATCACAATGGGAACGCCTCAGGGTTAGAATATACCATCGGATCTGAGTTTTCACAATCTCACAACAGTGAATAGTCGTGTTCACTTCAGATGGAAAAAAATGACGAATATTCTAAAAAACTAATATATAGCAATATATTCTATATAGTGCTATATATTCGTTTTTTTCGAATATATGACAAATATTCTATTAAATATTTGTCAAATATTGCAAATTCGAATATAGCCCCTGCCGCTCATCACTATTAGGCCTCATGCACACGACAGTTGTTTTTTGCGTCCGCAAATTGTGCGTCCGTTAAAAAAAAACGGATGCAGCATCCGTTTTCTTTTGGAGGATCCGTTTTTTTCCACAGATCCCTTGTAATAAATGCCTATCCTTGTCCGCATATGGGAAAAAAGTAGAACATGCACTATTTTTTTTGCTGAAGGGAAACACGGACAACAGACGCGGATGAACAACACAAACGGATGAACAATCAGCATTTTTTTGCTCACCCATTGAAATAAATGGGTCCCCATCCTACCCGCAAAAAAAATAGAACGGAGGCCGAGAAAAACAACTGTCGTGTGCATGAGGCCTTAAATGTATGTATTTGACATGTATTTGTACTGGCCTGCAGTAAAATTGATATCCAATGACCATCTAATCTACCTCCAGCCACATAATCACTTGATGTTTTCTGTCCGGTGAATGAATAATGTTTGGGGCCTGCAGTAAAATTTTTATCTATTGACCGCATAATATTCCTCGAGACACATAATCAGAATTTATTTTATGTCAGGTGAATCCCTAATGTTCGGGGCCTGTACTCCCGTGGCCTAAAACAAAAATTTCTAGGCTCCGGCAGGGCACATTTTTGAGAATTTCTCTGTTAGACGCATAAAAATGGCCCCTGAATAAAATACATATTTTTTGTTGGAATTTCTGCCATAGATCCCCCTCTAGTATATCACTGTCCATGTTGTGGGATGATTTGTGCACTTCTTGTAAGTATTTGGTGGCTGCAAATATGAGCTGAAGGTTTTTCAGGTTCGCCTGCTATTAAAGTGAATGGGGCCAGCCGCGAACTTGCAGTTTGCGAACATTTGATCGCGATCGCGAACCGTCCCGGCCGATGTTCGTCCATCACTAGCTGTGATGGCTTCTAAGTGCCCACAATTTAAAAGCTTGTTGATTGGCTGCCCTACAGCCTTTCAACAAGCTTTATTAAATGCCCGAACACCTAACTCGAACCTGAACTTTTGCTGCAATGTTTGGTTTTTGGGTCTTTGTACCCAAAATCGCAAACTTTTGTAAGGACCCGAACTTTGCAGTTGGGGTTCGCTAAACACTATCAACCAGCACTTTTATTGGGTGAGGCTTCAATGGTTGTTGGATGGTTTTTGGAGGTCCAAATGGACAAAGCTATGGGGTGTCTACTGTCCTAAATGTAAACAGCATGATCTTCAGGTTTTGGTTTTATGGTTATATCTCTGATCCTTCTGGAGGAGACAGTTCTTTCCACCAGAGGAAAAGCCGGTCACAGAAGAGACAACCTGACCAGCAAATTGATGAAATATTTCATTTTTTAAACCTGGTTGATAAGAGCTCAGTAACTGCATGAAAAGTTTGTAACACATCAAAATCTTTAATTATAGAGAAACCGGGAGGATGCCCAATATCTCCATTTAGACCGTGTGATCCATATCCTGAAGATAAGTGCAAATCAGACGCAGAATGTACAGGAAAGAAGAAGTGCTGCTTCTATGAATGCAATAGAAATTGCCATGATCCCAACATTGGTGAGTTCAATAGAATCCAAACTCAACAAGTAGATGGAGCAGATTATTAGACAGGATTTGGCACCTGGTGCAGGAGTCTGACAGAGCGGTGGGTAACGGACCAGCTCCACCTGATCTGCCAAAACCTGCTTTCACACAAACACATCTCAGAGGTCTATTCTGCTTCACTGGTGTCGTCATATGATAGCTCCACAAGGTTCTCTGTGCTCATGTAGAAGTAATGTTTCTAGTGTCATTAAGTACATTTCTTTTAGGCACATAAATTATGTAATCTGTACAGATCCTGAGTTACACCCTGAATTATCCTCCAGAGCTGCACTCACTATTCTGCTGGTGCAGTCACTGTGTACATACATTACATTACTTATCCTGTACTGAACCTGAGTTACATCCTGTATTATACTCCAGAGCTGCACTCACTATTCTGCTGGTGCAGTCACTGTGTACATACATTACATTACTTGTCCTGTACAGATCCTGAGTTACACCCTGTATTATACTCCAGAGCTGCACTCACTATTCTGCTGGTGCAGTCACTGTGTACATACATTACATTACTTATCCTTTACTGATCCTGAGTTACATCCTGTATTATACTCCAGAGCTGCACTCACTATTCTGCTGGTGGAGTCACTGTGTACATACATTACATTACTTATCCTGTACTGATCCTGAGTTACATCCTGTATTATACCCCAGAGCTGTACTCACTATTCTGCTGGTGCAGTCACTGTGTACATACATTACTTATCCTGTACTGATCCTGAGTTGCATCCTGTATTATACTCCAGAGCTGCACTCACTATTCTGCTGCTGCAGTCACTGTGTACATACATTACATTACTTATCCTGTACTGATCCTGAGTTACATCCTGTATTATACTCCAGAGCTGCACTCACTATTCTGCTGGTGCAGTCACTGTGTACATACATTACATTACTTGTCCTGTACAGATCCTGAGTTACACCCTGTATTATACTCCAGAGCTGCACTCACTATTCTGCTGGTGCAGTCACTGTGCACATACATTACTTATCCTGTACTGATCCTGAGTTACATCCTGTATTATACTCCAGAGCTGCACTCACTATTCTGCTGGTGCAGTCACTGTGTACATACATTACATTACTTATCCTGTACTGATCCTGAGTTACATCCTGTATTATACTCCAAAGCTGCACTCACTATTCTGCTGGTGCAGTCACTGTATACATACATTACATTACTTCTCCTGTACTGATCCTGAGTTACACCCTGTATTATACTCCAGAGCTGCACTCACTATTCTGCTGGTGGAGTCACTGTGTTCATACATTACATTACTTAACCTGTACTGATCCTGAGTTACATCCTGTATTATCCTCCAGAGCTGCACTCACTATTCTGCTGGTGCAGTCACTGTGTACATACATTACTTATCCTGTACTGATCCTGAGTTACATCCTGTATTATACTCCAGAGCTGCACTCACTATTCTGCTGGTGCAGTCACTGTGTACATACATTACTTATCCTGTACTGATCCTGAGTTACATCCTGTATTATACTCCAGAGCTGCACTCACTATTCTGCTGGTAGAGTCACTGTGTACATACATTACATAACTTAACCTGTACTGATCCTGAGTTACATCCTGTATTATCCTCCAGAGCTGCACTCACTATTCTGCTGGTGCAGTCACTGTGTACATACATTACTTATCCTGTACTGATCCTGAGTTACATCCTGTATTATACTCCAGAGCTGCACTCACTATTCTGCTGGTGCAGTCACTGTGTACATACATGACATCACTTATCCTGTACTGATCCTGAGTTACATCCTGTATTATACTCCAGAGCTGCACTCACTATTCTGCTGGTGCAGTCACTGTGTACATACATTACATTACTTGTCCTGTACAGATCCTGAGTTACACCCTGTATTATACTCCAGAGCTGCACTCACTATTCTGCTGGTGCAGTCACTGTGTACATACATTACTTATCCTGTACTGATCCTGAGTTACATCCTGTATTATACTCCAGAGCTGCACTCACTATTCTGCTGGTGCAGTCACTGTGTACATACATTACTTATCCTGTACTGATCCTGAGTTACATCCTGTATTATACTCCAGAGCTGCACTAACGATTCTGCTGCTGAAGTCACTGTGTACATACATTACTTATCCTGTACTGATCCTGAGTTACATCCTGTATTATACTCCAGAGCTGCACTCACTATTCTGCTGGTGCAGTCACTGTGTACATACATTACATTACTTCTCCTGTACTGATCCTGAGTTACACCCTGTATTATACTCCAGAGCTGCACTCACTATTCTGCTGGTGGAGTCACTGTGTACATACATTACTTATCCTGTACTGATCCTGAGTTACACCCTGTATTATACTCCAGAGCTGCACTCACTATTCTGCTGGTGCAGTCACTGTGTACATACATTACTTATCCTGTACTGATCCTGAGTTACATCCTGTATTATACCCCAGAGCTGCACTCACTATTCTGCTGGTGAAGTCACTGTGTACATACATTACATTACTTGTCCTGTACAGATCCTGAGTTACACCCTGTATTATACTCCAGAGCTGCACTCACTATTCTGCTGGTACAGTCACCGTGTACATACATTACATTACTTATCCTGTACTGATCCTGAGTTACATTCTGTATTATACCCCAGAGCTGCACTCACTATTCTGTTGATGCAGTCACTGTGTACATACATTACTTATCCTGTACTGATCCTGAGTTACATCCTGTATTATACCCCAGAGCTGCACTCACTATTCTGCTGGTGGAGTCACTGTGTACATACATTACATTACTTAACCTGTACTGATCCTGAGTTACATCCTGTATTATCCTCCAGAGCTGCACTCACTATTCTGTTGGTGCAGTCACTGTGTACATACATTACTTATCCTGTACTGATCCTGAGTTACATCTTGTATTATACTCCAGAGCTGTACTCACTATTCTGCCATTTTCTGGATATCTCTCTCATTGATGCCGCTCTTCCAGTCTCTCAGTATATGTAGTGTTGATACTTTGTGTCTTATATTTCTATTGTGACATCTGGAAATCTAACTCAATTACCATTTTTTTTTTCCAGAGAAGCCCGGAACATGCCCACCACCAATGACCAGGTGCCAAGCCACTTGGGAAACTCCAAGATGTAAAGTGGACACTGATTGTACAGGAAACAAGAAATGCTGCATCAGAACTTGTATCCCAGAGTGCATCACTGTGTAATAAGTGATGTGCGGCCGGCCGGATGCATCTCCGTCCCTCACAGCGGAGGACACATCGCTGATCAGCCTCAGTAATTCTCTCTTCTCAGTATTAAAAAGTGAAAGTTTGATTTATGATTATTATTTTGTCCCATTACTTTTGGTTCCTTAACAAGTGGGAGGCACATATACAAACTGCTGTAATTCCTGCACCGTTCACCTGATTTGGATGTAAATACCCTAAAATTACAGCTGACAGTCTGCACTTAAAGGACATCTTGTTTGTTTCATTTCAAATCCATTGTGGTGGTGTATAATGCCAAAAATTTTAGAATTGTGTCGATGTCCCAATATTTAAGGACCTGACTAGAGTTGAGCGAACTGTAAAGTTCAGGTTCGTACAGAACTTTAGGTTTTTCGGCACCCGAGCCCGAACCCGAACATTTTCGCAAAAGTTTGGGTTTGGTGTTCGGCGCTTTCTGAAAGGCTGCACAGCAGCCAATCAACAAGCGTCATACTACTTGCCCCAAAAGGCCATCACAGCCATGCCTACTATTGGCATGGCTGTGATTGGCCAACTGCAGCATGTGACCCAGCCTCTATTTAAGCTGGAGTCACGTAGCGCTGCACGTCACTCGGCTCGGATTAGTGTAGGGAGAGGCTGCAGCTGCTGTGAGGGAGAGATCAGGGAGGAATCTTATGAAGAACTGGTTTATGTACTCAGCGATCTACAGCAAATGTGTTTTGTGGGTGCAGTGCACAATTGTTTTAAGCCTGCCCTGAGCCAACTACTGCTGAAAACGAACTTTTTTTACTTCAGTTTGTCAATATCAATACATAATCGGCAGCCATTTTATGCAACGATAGTGCACCAGCACAGGATATCTGCATGTCTGCAAGTCCAGAAATACAGCTTTGAGACACTGGGATTAGACGTGCATAAGTGAGTGTCACATTTAGGGCAGAAATACAGCTTTTTGCTTGCTGGGGCATACTGGGGTGAAAAAAAACCCATCTGTTTCATATACTGCACATCTGGGATTAGACGTGCATAAGTGAGTGTCACATTTAGGCCAGAAATACAGCTTTTTGCTTACTGGGGTGAAAAAAAAACCATCTGTTTCATATAGTGCACATCTAGGATTATAGGTGCATAAGTGAGTGTCACATTTAGGCCAGAAATACGGCTTGGCATACTGGGGCATACTGGGTGACACAAACCCCTCTGTTTCATATAGTGCACATCTAGGATTATAGGTGCATAAGGGACTGTTCATTTTAGGCCACAAATACGGCTTTTGCTTACTGGGATTAGAACACCCTCTGATATACTGCACATCTAGGATTAGAGGTGCATAAGTTACTGTGAAATTTAGGCCACAAATACCGCTGTCATTATAGAGTTTAAAAAATAAAAATTGAGTGCAATACCCTACATCAGGGTTTTTATTGGCGGTTAATTATTTTTAACAGACTTAACCACTTTTTACTTTGCTTGGTGAACGCTAACTATGAGGCAAACATCTAATAAGGGACGCGGTCATGGTCATGGTGGTGGTGTTGGTGGAGCCTCTGGTGCAGAGAGAGGACGTGGCCGTTCTGCCACAGCTACACGTCCTACTGAACCTACTACCTCAGGTCCCAGTAGCCGCCAGAATCTACAGCGATATTCGGTCGGGCCCAATGCCGTTCTAAGGATGGTAAGGCCTGAGCAAGTACAGGCTCTAGTCAATTGGGTGGCCGACAGTGGATTCAGCACGTTCACATTATTTCCCACCCAGTCCTCTGCAGAAAGCGCACAGGTGGCGCCTGAAACCCATGCCCATCAGTCTGTCACATCACCCCCATGCATATCGGGGAACTTGTCTGAGCCTCAAGTCATGCAGCATTCTCTTATGCTGTTTGAAGACTCTGCTGGCAGGGTTTCCCAAGGGCATCCACCTAGCCCTTTCCCAGGGGTGGAAGACATAGTTTGCACTGACACACAACCACTTATGTTTCCTGATGAGAACATGGGAATACCACCTCAGCACGTCTCTGATGATGATGAAACACAGGTGCCAACTGCTGCGTCTTTCTGCAGTGTGCAGACCGAAAAGGAGGTCAGGGAGGAAGACTTGGTGGAAGACGATGCAGGGGACGATGAGGTCCTAGACCCCACATGGAATGAAGGTCGTGCCACTGACTTTCAGAGTTCGGAGGAAGAGGCAGGGTGAGACCGAGCAACAGCGTAGCAAAAGGGTTGCAAAAGCAGAGCAGCCAGTCGCCAAACAGTTCGCCTGCTACTGGCCACGTCACCAGGGACTGAGCACACCAAAGGCAGCTTCAAGGATTTCCCTGGCATGGCACTTCTTCACCACAATGTGCTGAAGACAAGACCCGAGTGGTTTGCACGCTGTGCCATCAGAAGCCTGAAGCGAGGCATTAACGTTCTGAACCTTAGCACAACCTGCATGACAGGCATCTACATGCGAGACACGGGCTGCAGTGGAGTAAGCACCTTTAAAACCAAGAAAGGGCTCAGGCCCTCTGCTCCCTCTTCTGCTGCTGCCTCGGTCCTCTTCCTCCGCTCTGGAGGAATGTCTCTGCACTGCGCCCAGCAAACAGAGGATGTGCCACCAACAAACACTCCGCTCACCCAAGACTCTCCACCATGTCAACGGAAGAGTTCAGCTCTCCATCTCACAAACTTTGAGAGAAAGCGTAAATTCCCACCCTAGCCACACTCCCATCCCTGGCCCTGAATGCCAGCATTTCCCAAACTACTGGCCTATGAAATGCTGTCATTCAGGCTGGTGGAGACGGACAGCTTTCAAACAGCTCATGTCGCTTGCTGTCCCACAGTACGTCGTTCCCAGCCGCACTACTTCTCCAGGAGAGCCGTGCCTTCCCTGCACAACCAAGTATCGGACTAAAATCAAGTGTGCACTGCACAAGCCATCTGTGGCAAGTCACCTAACACAGATACATGGACCAGTAAGCACGGCCAGGGACGCTATATCTCCCTAACTGCAACTGGGTAAATGTAGTGGCGGCTGGGCCCAGGCGGAGAGCTGTTTGGCGCATGTCCTTCCGCCGCCAAGGAAGCAGGGATCATTCTTTGCCTCCTGTTGCCTCTCCTTCCTACTCGGCTTCCTCCTCCTCTTCTACATAGAAACATAGAATGTTGTCGGCAGATAAGAACCATTTGGCCCATCTAGTCTGCCCAATATACTAAATACTATGAATAGCCCTGGCCCTATCTTATATGAAGGATGGCCTTATGCCTATTCCATGCATGCTTAAACTCCTCCAATGTATTTGCAGCTGCACTTCTGCAGGAAGGCTATTCCATGCATCACTACTCTCTCAGTAAAGTAATAACTTCCTGATATTACTTTTAAAACTTTGCCCCTCTAATTTAAAACTATGTCCTCTTGTAGCAGTTTTTCTGCTTTTTAAATATTCTTTCCTCTTTTACCGAGTTGATTCCCTTTATGTATTTAAAAGTTTCTATCATATCCCCTCTGTCTCGTCTTTCTTCCCAAGCTACACTGCGTGCAGAATTATTAGGCAAATGAGTATTTTGACCACATCATCCTCTTTATGCATGTTGTCTTACTCAAGCTGTATAGGCTCGAAAGCCTATACCAATTAAGCATATTAGGTGATGAGCATCTCTGTAATGAGAAGGGGGTTGTGGTCTAATGACATCAACACCTATATTAGGTAGTGCATAATTATTAGGCAACATCCTTTCCTTTGGCAAATGGGTCAAAAGAAGGACTTGACAGGCTACAGAAAAGTCAAAAAATAGTGAGATATCTTGCAGGAGGATGCAGCACTCTTAAAATTGCAAAGCTTCTGAAGCGTGATCATCGAACAATCAAGCGTTTCATTCAAAATAGTCAACAGGGTCGCAAGAAGCGTGTGGGAAAAACCACGGAGCAAAATAACCTGCCCATGAACTGAGAATAGTCAAGCGTGCAGCTGCCAAGATGCACTTGCCACCAGTTTGGCCATATTTCAGAGCTGCAACATCACTGGAGTGCCCAAAAGCACAAGGTGTGCAATACTCAGAGACATGGCCAAGGTAAGAAAGGCTGAAAGACGACCACCACTGAACAAGACACACAAGCTGAAATGTCAAGACTGGGCCAAGAAATATCTCAAGACTGATTTTTCTAAGGTTTTATGGACTGATGAAATGAGAGTGAGTCTTGATGGGCCAGATGGATGGGCCCATGGCTGGATTGGTAAAGGGCGGAGAGCTCCAGTCCGACTCAGACGCCAGCAAGGTGGAGGTGGAGTACTGGTTTGGGCTGGTATCATCAAAGATGAGCTTGTGGGGCCTTTTCGGGTTGAGGATGGAGTCAAGCTCAACTCCCAGTCCTACTGCCAGTTTCTGGAAGACACCTTCTTCAAGCAGTGGTACAGGGAGAAGTCTGCATCCTTCAAGAAAAACATGATTTTTATGCAGGACAATGCTCCATCACACGCGTCTAAGTACTCCACAGCGTGGCTGGCAAGAAAGGGTATAAAAGAAGAAAATCTAATGACATGGCCTCCTTGTTCACCTGTTCTGAACCCCATTGAGGAACCTGTGGTCCATCATCAAATGTGAGATTTACCAAGAGGGAAAACAGTACACCCTCTCTGAACAGTGTCCTGGGAGTCTGTGGTTGCTGCTGCACACAATGTTGATGGTGAACAGATCAAAACACTGACAGAATCCATGGATGGCAGGCTTTTAAGTGTCCTTGCAAAGAAAGATGGCTCTATGGTCACTGATTTGTTTTTTGTTTTGTTTTTGAATGTCAGAAATGTATATTTGTGAATGTTGAGATGTTATCATGGTTTCTCACTGGTAAAAAAAAAAAAATTGAAATGGGTATATATTTGTTTTTGTTAAGTTGCCTAATAATTATGCACGGTACAAGTCACCCTGCACACACAGATATCCCCCTAAAATAGGTAAAACTAAAAACAAACTAAAAACTACTTCCAAAAATATTCAACTTTGATATTAATGAGTTTTTTGGGTTCATTGAGAACATGGTTGTTGTTAAATAATAAAATTAATCCTCAAAAATACAACTTGCCTAATAATTCTGCACTCCCTGTATACCACTTCCTCATCCGGTCAGCGACAGACCTTCACCACCAACTTCAGCACAGCCCGGGGTAAATGTCAGCAGGCCGTTCTGATACTGATGTGTTTGGAGGACAGGCCCAACACCACGCAGGAGTTGTGGCAGGGTATAGAACAACAGACCGACGAGTGGTTGCTGCCGGTGAGCCTCAAGCCCGGCCTGGTGGTGTGCTATAATGGGCGAAATCTCGTTGCAGCTCTGGGACTAGCCGGTTTGACGCACATTCCTTGCCTGGCGCATGTGCTGAATTTGGTGGTTCAGAAATTCATTCACAACTACCCCGACGTGTCAGAGCTGCTGCATAAAGTGCGGGCCGTCTGTGCGCGCTTCCGGCATTCTCATCCTGCCGCCGCTCGGCTACCCTGCTCTACAGCATAACTTCGGCCTTCCCCCCGCTCACCCGCCTCATATTCGACTTACCCACCAGGTGGAACTCCACCTTGCACATGCTGGACAGACTGTGCGCCAGGCAGCAGCAGCAGGCCCATAGTTGAGTTTCAGCTGCAGCGCGCACGGGTCAGTCGCACTGCGAACAGCACCACTTGACCAATGACTGGGCCTCATGCGAGACCTGTGTGCCCTGTTGCGCTGTTTCGAGTACTCCACCAATATGGCCAGTGGTGATGACGCCGTTATCAGCGTTATAATACCACTTCTATGTCTCCTTGAGAAAACACTTAGGGCGATGATGGAACGAGGATGTGGCCCAGGACGAGGAGGAAGAGGGGTAATCTCTAAACCACTTTCAGGCCAGTTCTTTTAGAAGTGGCCCAGAGGGAGGTTTTTTACAACAGCAGGGCCAGGTACCAAATTTGGCCAGCCAGGGCCCACTACTGGAGGACGAGGAGGATGAGGAGGAGGATGGGGATGAAGCATGTTCACAGTGGGGTGGCACCCAACGCAGCTCGGGCCCATCACTGGAGCGCTGGCTGGGGGATACGGAGGACGCAGACAATACACCTCCACAGTGGACAACTTGTCCTTACCTCTGGCCAGCCTGGCACTAGTGTTGAGCGCATGTCCATATTCGATTTTGCGATATTTCGCGAATATTCGAACGAATATTCGTAAAATATTCGCGATAATTTAAATTCGATATTATTTCGCATATGCGATAAATCGTATTTTTTTTATCGCATAATGCAACTTTCTTCTATTATAATATATTCTTGTTAAAGATATTACGACTATTCTAAAAAAAAACAAATATCGCCCTAAAGCGAATATATTATTTATTTAGAATATTAAAAATTATTTTGATATCTATCTTTACAGTTCTTTAACATACTCCCACCTCCCGACCAGCGTCACTTCACTGTGTGGTTAGAATAATCGTATCTGAGTTTTTCCTATGCGTTCGTGACAAACTCAGATCCGACGGTATATTCTAACTACTGCGGAAGGGTTAATAATATTTTTCAAATATTCGCCTCATGGCTGTTCGATAATTTGCCTATTCAATATATTCGATAATTTGCTTATTCGCTACACCACATAAGTTAATAATAGTGTGATGCGCATGTGTGCGCGCATTATAGGCGTGGTTTATCGTGAGCACGTTAGTTCCATTCTAAGAGACAGCGAATTTGACAAGAGAAAATGGTGGGCAGCAAATTCCAAGATGAAGAGGATGAACTCCTGCTAAATGTAAGTACAACACTTTATGTGATTACATTTTGAATGCATGTTCGAACCATATCTGTATATTATAGTAATTAGTAAGCAACAGTGTATTTAAATATTCGCGAATGCGCAAATATGCGGATATATTTGCGCACTAAATATAACTTCATCTTTTATCAAGTCTGATTAGATATTCATCGTTGTTGTAATAAGTATTGTTTTGACATCACAGCACTTTTTCTGTAGCAAGTAGTGTATGTATGTATGTATGTATGTATGGACAGCATAGAAATATCAAGCACATGCACATTGTATATAAATTTTCCTGCCACACACTATATACCACACACTGTATATCACACGGAAACACAAACACATAGTCTATATATTAGAGTTTATGTCTTGTTGGTCTGGAGAAAAATTATAAATTTCTTCCTGCCATTATTTGCTGGTTCATTTAGCGTTACCCAGGGTGCACTACGGGGAGGCGAACCAGATGTACACCCCATACCATACCATCACTTCACTAGACAGGTACATCTCTGCTCAGCTTGCCAATATCCGATTGCTCAGCCCCCACACACATACAACAGGAAAACAATTTGATCTTATAACGTGCACATTAAATATAATATTTCCACTGTCACCACCAGCCATCTGAGAAGCTCTGACAGACGTTCTTCTGAACCTCCCACTTGAGGTTTCTTTTGTTTTGCTTTAGTTTCCTCATCTCGTTAGCCTCTCTCAGCTGTCATGTAGTTGCACTGATTGCATCCCTTTAAATCCCTTCCCATACTGCATCACTTTGCGGTTTATACAACTTCTTGGAGTGTATGCATGCTGGATGCTACTACTGAGTCTTCTACAGATAAGTTTTGTTCATTCATTTGTATTTTCCTGTTTGCTGGATCCTAGGTGACCCTGACTCCCTTCGTATCAAGTGTAGGGAGCCGGTGGTCGTGTCCCCTCACTATTATAGGGTGTTCAGGGGTTATACAGTCGAGGTACGAGGATATGCGATCTTCTACTATTGAGAATTTTGCATAGGCTGAGCAGTTAGGGAGAGAGCCAGGTCTGTTGCAGGGCTAT
Organism: Bufo bufo; assembly: GCF_905171765.1. Classification (NCBI taxonomy): domain Eukaryota; kingdom Metazoa; phylum Chordata; class Amphibia; order Anura; family Bufonidae; genus Bufo; species Bufo bufo. The sequence continues at coordinate 19,886,854 of NC_053392.1, read as the reverse complement.
CCCTTTGGTTCCTTAGTTTTGGATCCAGTCAGTCAGATCTTCCTTTTGTGTCTTCTAGTTTGCTGTACACCTTCCGTGACATCCACCTTCTAACAATTAAATACATTTCGCTGTGTTTTGGATGATATTTATTAATAATCCTTGTATTTCCTAAATTTGGGATTACATGTTTGCATCTTTATCCTGCAGCGCATGTTGAAGAAGGGATATGATCGGACCCGGAAGCAGGTCGAGAAGAAGGCGATCGTCTTGGGGGTCAAGAAGCTCCTAGAGAGAAAATTTGGACGCAGCCATGACGACATGGCAATTGTGAAGAAGTGGTCTGATCTGAAGCGGAGGCACCCGGACTGGGCCACTGAGCTCAGTCGCAGAGTCGGCCCTGGTACTTTTTTTTTTATCACCCGTTACAAATTATTACTTATTTTTACCTGTTGTGAAACATCGCAAATCATCCGTTTACCTCATACATCTCTCCCTTGCTGTGAGTGTATATATATATTTATCCACACAGCGCGGGAGTGATGTATGATGTAACCGGCTGATTTTGTACTTTGCACACACACATAATAATAAATATATGTGTGTGTATATCTAGATAAACAGCAATCATCAATCTGTATTAGGCCCCTTTCACACGGACTTATTAGGTCCGGATGCGTTCAGGGTGCGTTCAGTGAAACTCGCACTATTTTGCAAGTAAGTTCAGTCAGTTTTATCTGCGATTGCGTTCAGTTGTTCAGTTTTTTCTGCGCGGGTGCAATGCGTTTTGATGCGTTTTTCACGCGCGTGATAAAAAACTGAAGGTTTACAAACCACATCTCTTAGCAACATCAGTGAAAAACTCATCACACCCGCACTTGCTTGCGGATGCGATGCATTTTTCACGCAGCCCCATTCACTTCTATGGGGCCAGAGCTGCATGAAAAACGCAAAATATAGAACATGCTGCGATTTTCATGCAACGCAGAACTTATACGTGAAAAACAACGCTCATGTACACAGACCCATTGAAATGAATGGGTCAGGATTCAGTGCGGGTGCTATGCGTTCACATCACGCATTGCACCCGCGCGGAAAACTCGCTTGTGTGAAAGGGGCCCTACAGTAAAAGGCCCCGTCCATCATTACATTACATGCATCCCCCACTTAGGTTAGTTTCACAATAGCGGCATGGACGTGGCCAGGCTGTTCCGTCAGGTGAACAGCTTGTCGGATCCGTCCTGCCGCTAGTGTACGTGTGGCCCCAGACTACAGCTCCATCACCATTGACTATCAAGGGATCGTGGCGTTATTCCTGGGTATGAACATCTGCAAACCATGCCGACATGTTGTAGTTTATTCTGTGCACCTCTCGGCATGGTTTATCATTGCAGCCCGGTATGACGCCCCGTTCCCACTACAGTCAATGGGTCCGGAGCGGTATTCCGGAGCCACGCGTACACTAGCGTCAGGACGGATCCGAGGTTCCAGAGCTCTCTGCCGCTATTGTGAAAATAGTCTTACTTAGCATTTCTTATTAGTTCTGAGTTGTTTCTCTAAGGGCTCAATTTCATTATTTATTTTTCTGAACTGAATTGAGGACCCATTCATCTCTAAGGGGGCCGCACAATGTGCGTCCCTTCTCCAGAAAAGCGCACCCGCACTTCTGGGTCCACATTTCAGTTCTTAAAAAAAATGGAACGAATATATTTTTGCACTAAATATAACTTCATCTTTTATGATGTCTGATTAGATATTCATCATTGTTGTAATAAGTATTGTTTTGCCATCACAGCACTTTTTCTGTAGCAAGTAGTGTATGTACAGTACAGACCAAAAGTTTGGACACACCTTCTCATTCAAAGAGTTTTCTTTATTTTCATGACTATGAAAATTGTAGATTCACACTGAAGGCATCAAAACTATGAATTAACACATGTGGAATTATATACACAACAAACAAGTGTGAAACAACTGAAAATATGTCATATTCTAGGTTCTTCAAAGTAGCCACCTTTTGCTTTGATTACTGCTTTGCACACTCTTGGCATTCTTTTGATGAGCTTCAAGAGGTAGTCCCCTGAAATGGTTTTCACTTCACAGGTGTGCCCTGTCAGGTTTAATAAGTGGGATTTCTTGCCTTATAAATGGGGTTGGGACCATCAGTTGCGTTGAGGAGAAGTCAGGTGGATACACAGCTGATAGTCCTACTGAATAGACTGTTAGAATTTGTATTATGGCAAGAAAAAAGCAGCTAAGTAAAGAAAAACGAGTGGCCATCATCACTTTAAGAAATGAAGGTCAGTCAGTCAGCCGAAAAATTGGGAAAACTTTGAAAGTAAGGGCTATTTGACCATGAAGGAGAGTGATGGGGTGCTGCGCCAGATGACCTGGCCTCCACAGTCACCGGACCTGAACCCAATCAAGATGGTTTGGGGAGAGCTGGACCGCAGAGTGAAGGCAAAAGGGCCAACAAGTGCTAAGCATCTCTGGGAACTCCTTCAAGACTGTTGGAAGACCATTTCAGGGGACTACCTCTTGAAGCTCATCAAGAGAATGCCAAGAGTGTGCAAAGCAGTAATCAAAGCAAAAGGTGGCTACTTTGAAGAACCTAGAATATGACATATTTTCTGCTGTTTCACACTTGTTTGTTATGTATATAATTCCACATGTGTTAATTCATAGTTTTGATGCCTTCATAGTCATGAAAATAAAGAAAACTCTTTGAATGAGAAGGTGTGCCCAAACTTTTGGTCTGTACTGTATGTATGTATGGACAGCAAAGAAATATCAAGCACATGCACATTGCACATCAATTTTCCGGCCACACACTGTAACATAGTAACATAGTACATAAGGCCGAAAAAAGACATTTGTCCATCCAGTTCGGCCTGTCATCCTACAAGTTGATCCAGAGGAAGGCAAAAAAAAAACCCTGTGAGGTAGAAGCCAATTTTCCTCACTTTAGGGGAATAAAAAATTCCTTCCCGACTCCAATCAGGCAATCAGAATAACTCCCTGGATCAACGACCCCTCTCTAGTAGCTATAGCCTGTAATATTATTACACTCCAGAAATACATCCAGGCCCCTCTTGAATTCCTTTATTGTACTCACCATCACCACCTCCTCAGGCAGAGAGTTCCATTAGTCTCACTGCTCTTACCGTAAAGAACCCTTTTCTATGTTTGTGTACAAACCTTCTTTCCTCCAAACGCAGAGGATGTCCCCTCGTCACAGTCACAGTCCTGGGGATAAATAGATGATGGGATAGATCTCTGTACTGACCCCTGATATATTTATACATAGTAATTAGATCTCCCCTCAGTCGTCTTTTTTCTAACGTGAATAACCCTAATTTTGATAATCTTTCAGGGTACTGTAGTTGCCCCATTCCAGTTATTACTTTAGTTGCCCTCCTCTGGACCCTCTCCAGCTCTGCTATGTCTGCCTTGTTTACAGGAGCCCAGAACTGTACACAGTACTCCATGTGTGGTCTGACTAGCGATTTGTAAAGTAGTAGGACTATGTTCTCATCACGGGCATCTATGCCCCTTTTGATGCAACCCATTATCTTATTGGCCTTGGCAGCAGCTGCCTGACACTGTTTTTTGCAGCTTAGTTTGCTGTTTATTAAAATTCCTAGATCCTTTTCCATGTCAGTGTTACCGAGTGTTTTACCATTTAGTATGTATGGGTGACTTGCATTATTCCTTCCCATGTGCATAACTTTACATTTCTCAGTGTTAAACCTCATCTGCCACTTATCTGCCCAAGCCTCCAATCTATCCAGATCCCTCTGTAGTAGTATACTGTCCTCTTCAGTGTTAATTACTTTACACAGTTTAGTGTCATCTGCGAAAATTGATATTTACTATGCAAGCCTTCTACAAGATCATTAATAAATATATTGAAGAGAATAGGGCCCAATACTGACCCCTGAGGTACTCCACTAGTGACAGTGACCCAATCTGAGTATGTACCGTTAATAACCACCCTCTGTTTTCTATCATTGAGCCAGTTACTTACCCACTTACAGACGTTTTCTCCGAGTCCGAGCATTCTCATTTTATATACTAACCTTTTATGTGGTACAGTGTCAAATGCTTTGGAGAAGTCCAGATATACGACATCCATTGATTCGCCGCTGTCAAGTCTAGAACTTACCTCCTCATAGAAACTGATTAAATTAGTTTGACATGACCGATCCCTCACGAAGCCATGCTGATATTGCGTTATTTGCTTATTTCCCATAAGATGCTCTAACATAGCATCTCTCAGAAAACCTTCAAACAGTTTACCCACAACAGATGTTAAACTTACCGGCCTATAGTTTCCAGGCTCTGTTTTTGGACCCTTTTTGAATATTGGCACCACATTTGCCATGCGCCAATCCTGTGGGACATTCCCTGTTAGTACAGAGTCCGCAAATATCAGAAATAAGGGTCTGGCTATGACATTATTATTCCCTTAGGATACGGGGTGTATGCCATCCGGTCCTGGCGATTTGTCTATTTTGATTTTTTTAAGTCGCTGTTGTACTTCTTCCTGGGTCAGACAGGACACTTTTAATGGCGAATTTATTTCAGCATTCAGCATTTCATCTGACAGTTTATTTTCCTCAGTGAATACATTGGAGAAAAAAATATTTAACACTGTATACGACACACTGTATACCAACACTGTATACCACACGCAAACACAAACACATAGTCTATATATTAGAGTTTATGTTGGTCTGGAGAAAAATTAAAAATTTCTTCCTGCCAGTATTTGCTGGTTCATTTAGCATTACCCAGGGTGCACCACGGGGAGTTGAAACCAGATGTACACCCCATACCGTACCGTCACTTCACTAGACAGGTACATCTCTACTCAGCTGGCCAATATCCGATTGCTCAGACCCCACACACATACAACAGGAAAACAATTTAATCGCATAACTTGAACAATAAATATAATATTTCCATCTTCTAACAATTAAATACTTTTTGCTGTGTTTTGGATGATATTTATTAATAATCCTTGTATTCTTGATCTTTGGTCACACAGCAGGCTTCAGACTGCAAGGAGCACAATATGGCTTTAGGCTAGAGGATTTAGATTTATTGTTATTTGGAGCTATGTTGCATGTTATGAGAAGACACCTGTAACGCTGGACAGGATACAAGATACACAGAATACAACAAAACAAATGTCTAGTCAAGAAGCTAGGGATAAAGGTCAACTCCTGACAAATCCCTACCAGCTCTCCCTAGACTTCTATGCCCACATTCAGACCCTGAAGGTCGGAATGAACGTGTCCTCGTGCCTAGGCTGAAGATTCCCTAAAATCCTTAGATGGTGAAAGGGGGAAAGAGGCAGCCTGCTCCCTCAGGACCTGGAGGGGGACGGCGTCTCTCTAACAGCCTAGACAGACAATCACAAGAAAACAAAACCAACTTATCTTGTACTGAGCAGGAACAGCAATCCTTCCCTTCTTCCTTCCTCTTAACAAGACAGAAGCTATTACCCGCACAGGACACTGGGAGTGGGCGTAATTTAAACTCATACCAACAACCCCACCCAGTGCACCTGAAGGGAGGCGGATACAGCTCAACTCTAAAACAATAACAAAAGGCTACACATGTGCTAATAACCTAGCAGACCTCCGCACATGACCTGAGCAGGGCATGACAACACCCTTATGTGACCCTAGAGTTGAAAACAAAACAAAGTGACTCAATTAGGCAAACTACACCCTCAATGAATATACTAAGCAATTAGTTCAATCTGCAATTTAACATAATGAGGCAACGATTGTCTTTTTAAAAAAAAAAACTGTTGTAATTGAATAAAAAAAAAAAAAATTAAGGAAATTACACACTTTTTTTTATTAAACAAGTGGTTACAGGACTAAATGCACCCCACATTTAGTTTGACTTCTTGCCTATAATACACCTGAACACCACCTCATATGTGAATTTATGCCTCTCCCTGTGCAGCTATAGAGCTGCCATTGGCTGTAGAGTTGTAACAGCCAATATCAGTGCTTGCAGGGGAACAAAACACTGGTGTCCCCTGCCTTACCTCTGAGGAGACAGGTGCTGTCGTACAGTCTTGTTTAGCATCGGTCACCTCCACATGACACCTCCTTTTCCCTCCTTCAGCTCCGTAGCAGCAATACTTATGTCTTAGTAATATGTCCAATAGGAGAGATCGAGGCAGCAGGTGTTTGCCAAAAACTGGAAAAGGCTTTATTTTATATAATTGGCTACCTGCTCTGGACTAGTAGATCAGCTATTGGACCACGGTTAATGAATTTTGTCCAGGGCAAATTTTTTTTCTGGCCGCAAAAATTGTACGGTGCAGTTTTGAAAGTCAGGAAACGCTGCACCCTACAATTATATAGCAGGTGATGAAGAATATAAAAGTAACAATAATAATGGGACAACAAAAACCCCAGTAATATCAAACAACAGCCATGCACAAGAACTCTTTAATCTACATAAACTAATATTATATAACACAACAAATTTAATTTAAAACTACTAAACTGTCACTAAATAATCTAATATATAGATATAGAACCTTGTACCGGCATGCTGGAAAAAATCTTCCCTAGAATCTTCCGTAGGATCCGTACAGACATCTGAAGCAAAGCTCCGCAAGCACCGCATGTGAGTCTACCAAGCACGCTGACGATACTGGATTCAGAGTCAGCTGTCACGGACTTGTTCACCTATCGGGGAGGTAATATCCCGGAGAAACAAAGCGACCAGACCAAGGTAATATTGCGCAAGTGAGTGGGACGCCACCACGAGCGCTTATTGTTCTGTACCTGGGGTCAGTTTGCAAAAACCGAAAGGATCGGTGAACTATTAACTTTCTTAACAGCTTTATGTGCTAGGAGCGGAATTGTCTTTACCAAAATTTCCTGAATTGGGTGACTATTACGATTCCCTATAAATAACCATCTATGCTCATACTTCCCTTGAAGGAACTATCTATGCTGCTATTTCTCCATAAGGAACTATCTATGCTGCTATTGTGATTAACTCAATTCCAGAGTTATATATTTTGGATCCAAACATTATTTGAATGCGTTATATTACCCATTTGTCCTATGCCACATGTGCTGCACTGATATATTATTGCTGCTATATTTATTGTTAGTGTTATATTATATTGTCACATTTTGTCCAATTAAACTTTATCAATTTTTACTCCTTTTTTATCAGTGTGTGAATAAATATCTCATTTTAGTAACATATACTGAGTGCCTGGTCTATCCATTTTTTATAATATATTACCTGCTCGTGGCTGGGTGTGCCACTTAGACCAAGAGCACCTATTCCATCTTGTCCAGCTGAAGCGATCCACAGTAATTTATTGCTACATTAAATATGGTATACTTATACTATTGGGGGGGCAGGGGGAAGTGGAGGGTGGACGCATCACAGGTATGGGGAGGGGGGTTGGTGCAGGGAATTGGGATAAGGGGAAAATATATTGAAGTTGGGGATTATTTATTTAATCCTTTTGTTTATTGTAATCTGTTTTGATATATTAATTAATAAAGATAATTAATAAAAAAAAATATATATGGTATACTTTAAAAATGACACTTAAATTCTCTGCACTTAACCACATACTACACAAAATTAAATAACTGACTCTTATTGTTAATTGATATATTTATTTTTTGTGTTTTCATAACAGTAATCAAGAAAATTGCTACTAAAATAGATAGCATGAAAGAGAGGCTTCGGAAAACAATAAAAGAATTCCGAGCCCACATTCGAAAATCGCAAGTGATGCTGCAGGAGTTGCATGATAAATATGCAGAGGACCTCAAAGAACTGTCAGGCTTGCAGGAACAACTGCAAAATTTTCCTTAAAGTTATTTAAAAATTTTTATTATTAAAAAAGTTTTTTTCAGTTATATTGATTCCATACTTATTTTTCTATAAGGTTATGTTTTTGTCTAATTTTAACTGCAGACTCAGTAAAGGAGCCTTTAGTCCACGTTCAAAGTCAGCTGGGTTCGGACAGACAACAGCAGTCCGAACAGTGTAGTACATAGAACAGTGTGGCATATCATCAGCCTCTGTTACCGCCAGAACGTGTAGCCACCATCCTTCGGCTATGGAATAATAATACAAAGTCCCCTGACGAACCAAGCTTTGTACTTGGGGAAACGCGTCGGGACATTCCCCTTGGGACATTTCCACCATCGGAATTTTTTCACCATCCATAGGACAATCCACCTTGTCCTCCTAACAAGCAGCCCACTGTGAGAAAGCATTAGGGTCATGTAGGGGTAAGTAAAGGGTTAGTTATCGTGTATCTATTAGGATATCGAACCCTCCACACTTATAAATTCATCAAACATCTTCAAAACGTAAGTGTTGTTTCCCTGCTTATTACTATATCAATAAATATCCTTTACCCTGATGTCTAGGGTAGGTTTGCTTGCCTTTTAGTCTGGCCTACAAATATAGTATCATAGAAATATTTGGAATGATGCTCTTTTTAATATCATTAATTAAAAGTTAATTTTTAAATAGGTAGCTATTTTTTTCTGTGATATTATTGATGATAGCATACCACTACGATATATGACACTCTGTGATTGCATATACATAACAAATCAACTTGATCAGGACAGCAGCAGCAGGTAGAGCTAACGTTGTATTCTGAGGCCTACAAGTCAGCTTAAAATGGACAGCAGCAGCAGGTAAAGGTAGTGTTGTATTATGAGGCATATACATAACAAATCAACTTGATCAGGACAGCAGCAGCAGGTAGAGCTAACGTTATATTCTGAGGTATACAAGTCAGCTTCATCTGGACAGCAGCAGTAGGTAAAGTTAACATTGTAGGTTGATTACTAAATTGACAAATCAACTTGATCAGGACAGCTGACGGTGTTGTATAAGGACTTCACATAGCTACAAAGGACAAACAACTAGCTTGACATAACTCTGTATGATCATGACAGACCGCATCTGCAGCTGGTAGATATTAACGGTCGAGTATAAGACCTAAACATATCTCATCCTAACTCAGCAGGACAGGCAGCAGCAGGTAATGTGGATTGTCAAAAGCCCGAATGATAACTCGCCGTGATCAGGACAGACTGCAGCAGAATCCGCAGCAGGTAGATATTAACAGTGGATTGTATGGCCTACACATAACTCTCAATGATCAGGATAGTAGCAGCAGTCATTGCTAACGGTGGAGTATAATTACTACACAGAACTATGAAGTATCAGGCCAAGAACAGCATGCAGTTGTTAAGTTAAAGCAGTATTCTAATTACTACACAAAGTTTGGCATAACTAAGCAGTAATAGAGAGTGTCAAGTTATTATATTGCAGCAGACAAATTTTGTAACAGATGGGGCTGTGGAAGACCGATTAAATAAGTATAAAAAAAAGATAGAACCCCCAACTACAGCATGTGTATTCATCGCTTACATATACACTGTTGTACAATTAAAATAAACTATTTAGATTTAAAAAAAATTATAACAGTTCATTAGTATTATATTTTATTGAAAAGGCCAATATAACATTGAACAATATATCATTTATCTATTAAAAAAAAGGCCCGTAATATATATTAGAAAATTATTGTTTAACGCACATTAATTAACCTTTTTGTGAACACACTATTACTTTTCTAATGTATTATTGAACAAAGCTTTAGATTACAAAATACAAATCTACAGTCAAAATGTGTAATAAATAATAAATATATATAGAGTATCAACCAAATTTTAACATAAAATAAAATGATACTTTTAAAAAAGTAGCTTATATCAAAAAAATGTGATCCAACTATCCATACTGTGATCCAAATCTCAACCTCAATATGACAATATTGTATAGTAAAATTGGCTTAAGTTATATTAGTGCAATTTTTAACAAATATTTTAACCACTTGCCGCTACTGTAACGCCGAAAGGCGTCATCGCGGCGGCTCCCCCAGGCTACGCTAACGCCGATTGGCGTCATCTCGCGTGAGCCGAGATTTCCTGTGAACGCGCGCACACAGGCGCGCGCGCTCACAGGAACGGAAGGTAAGAGAGTGGATCTCCAGCCTGCCAGCGGCGATCGTTCGCTGGCAGGCTGGAGATGTGATTTTTTTAACCCCTGAAAGGTATATCAGACGCTGTTTTGATAACAGAGTCTAATATACCTGCTACCTGGTCCTCTGATGGTCCCCTTTGTTTGGATCGACCACCAGAGGACACAGGTAGCTCAGTAATATGTTGCACCAAGCACCACTACACTACACCCCCCCCCTGTCACTTATTAACCCCTTATTCACCCTTGATCACCCCTGATCACCCCATATAGACTCCCTGATCACCCCTCTGTCATTGATTACCCCCCTGTCATTGATTACCCCCCTGTAAAGCTCTATTCAGACGTCCGCATGATTTTTACGGATCCACTGATAGATGGATCGGATCCGCAAAACGCATACGGACGTCTGAATGGAGCCTTACAGGGGCGTGATCAATGACTGTGGTGATCACCCCATATAGACTCCCTGATCACCCCCCTGTCATTGATTACCCCCCTGTAAAGCTCCATTCAGATGTCCGCATGATTTTTACGGATCCACTGATAGATGGATCGGATCCGCAAAACGCATACGGACGTCTGAATGGAGCCTTACAGGGGCGTGATCAATGACTGTGGTGATCACCCCATATAGACTCCCTGATCACCCCCTGTCATTGATTACCCCCCTGTAAAGCTCCATTCAGACGTCCGCATGATTTTTACGGATCCACTGATAGATGGATCGGATCCGCAAAAACGCCGGACGTCTGAATGAAGCCTTACAGGGGCGTGATCAATCACTGTGGTGATCACCCCATATAGACTCCCTGATCACCTGTCATTGATTAACCCCCTGTCATTGATCACCCTCCTGTAAAGCTCCATTCAGACGTCGGCATGATTTTTTACGGATCCACTGATAGATGGATCGGATCCGCAAAACGCATATGGACGTCTGAATGGAGCCTTACAGGGGCGTGATCAATGACTGTGGTGATCACCCCATATAGACTCCTGATCCCCCCTGTCATTGATTACCCCCTGTCATTGATCACCCCCTGTAAAGCTCAATTCAGAGACGCATGATTTTTACGGATCCACTGATAGATGGATCGGATCCGCAAAACGCATATGGACGTCTGAATAGAGCCTTACAGGGGCGTGATCAATGACTGTGGTGATCACCACATATAGACTCCCTGATCACCCCCCTGTCATTGATTACCCCCCTGTAAAGCTCCATTCAGACGTCCGCATGATTTTTACGGATCCACTGATAGATGGATCGGATCCGCAAAACACATACAGGCGTCTCCCTGGAGCCTTCCAGGGGGGGTGATCACCCCATATAGACTCCCTGATCACCCCCCTGTCATTGATCACCCCCCCCCCTGTCATTGATCACCCCCCCTGTCATTGATCACCCCCCCTGTCATTGATCACCCCCCCTGTCATTGATCACTCCCCCTGTCATTGATCACCCCCCCTGTCAGGCTGCATTCAGATGTCCGTATGATTTTTACGGATCCACGGATACATGGATCGGATCCGCAAAACACATACGGACATCTGAATGGAGCCTTATAGGGGGGTGATCAATGACAGGGGGGTAATCACCCCATATAGACTCCCTGATCACCCCCCTGTCATTGATCACCCCCCTGTCATTGATCACCCCCCTGTAAGGCTCCATTCAGACATTTTTTTGGCCCAAGTTAGCGGAATTTTTATTTTTTTTCTTACAAAGTCTCATATTCCACTAACTTGTGTCAAAAAATAAAATCTCACATGAACTCACCATACCCCTCACGGAATCCAAATGCGTAAAATTTTTTAGAGATTTATATTCCAGACTTCTTCTCACGCTTTAGGGCCCCTAGAATGCCAGGGCAATATAAATACCCCACATGTGACCCCATTTCGGAAAGAAGACACCCCAAGGTATTCCGTGAGGGGCATATTGAGTCCATGAACTATTGAAATTTTGTCCCAAGTTAGCGGAAAGGGAGACTTTGTGAGAAAAAAATAAATAAAATCAATTTCCGCTAACTTGTGCAAAAAAAAAAAAAAAATTCTATGAACTCGCCATGCCCCTCATTGAATACCTTGGGGTGTCTTCTTTCCAAAATGGGGTCACATGTGGGGTATTTATACTGCCCTGGCATTCTAGGGGCCCTAAAGCGTGAGAAGAAATCTGGGATCCAAATGTCTAAAAATGCCCTCATAAAAGGAATGTGGGCCCCTTTGCGCATCTAGGCTGCAAAAAAGTGTCACACATCTGGTATCGCCGTACTCAGGAGAAGTTGGGGAATGTGTTTTGGGGTGTCATTTTACATATACCCATGCTGGGTGAGATAAATATCTTGGTCAAATGCCAACTTTGTATAAAAAAATGGGAAAAGTTGTCTTTTGCCAAGATATTTCTCTCACCCAGCATGGGTATATGTAAAATGACACCACAAAACACATTCCCCAACTTCTCCTGAATACGGAGATACCAGATGTGTGACACTTTTTTGCAGCCTAGGTGGGCAAAGGGGCCCATATTCCAAAGAGCACCTTTCGGATTTCACTGGTCATTTTTTACAGAATTTGATTTCAAACTCCTTACCACACATTTGGGCCCCTAGAATGCCAGGGCAGTATAACTACCCCACAAGTGACCCCATTTTGGAAAGAAGACACCCCAAGGTATTCCGTGAGGGGCATGGCGAGTTCCTAGAATTTTTTATTTTTTGTCACAAGTTAGCGGAAAATGATGATTTTTTTTTTTTCTTACAAAGTCTCATATTCCACTAACTTGTGACAAAAAATAAAAACTTCCATGAACTCACTATGCCCATCACGAAATACCTGGGGGTGTCTTCTTTCCAAAATGGGGTCACTTGTGGGGTAGTTATACTGCCCTGGCATTCTAGGGGCCCAAATGTGTGGTAAGGAGTTTGAAATCAAATTCTGTAAAAAATGACCAGTGAAATCCGAAAGGTGCTCTTTGGAATATGGGCCCCTTTGCCCACCTAGGCTGCAAAAAAGTATCACACATCTGGTATCTCCGTATTCAGGAGAAGTTGGGGAATGTGTTTTGTGGTGTCATTTTACATATACCCATGCTGGGTGAGAGAAATATCTTGGCAAAAGACAACTTTTCCCATTTTTTTTATACAAAGTTGGCATTTGACCAAGATATTTATCTCACCCAGCATGGGTATATGTAAAATGACACCCCAAAACACATTCCCCAACTTCTCCTAAATACGGAGATACCAGATGTGTGACACTTTTTTGCAGCCCAGGTGGGCAAAGGGGCCCACATTCCAAAGGGGCCCCTAGAATGCCAGGGCAGTATAACTACCCCACAAGTGACCCCATTTTGGAAAGAAGACACCCTAAGGTATTCGCTTATGGGCATAGTGAGTTCATGGAAGTTTTTATTTTTTGTCACAAGTTAGTGAAATATGAGACTTTGTAAGAAAAAAAAAAAGAAAAAAATCATAATTTTCCTCTAACTTGTGACAAAAAAAAAAAAGTTCTATGAACTCACTATGCCCATCAGCGAATACCTTAGGGTGTCTACTTTCCGAAATGGGGTCATTTGTGGGGTGTTTGTACTGTCTGGCCATTGTAGAACCTCAGGAAACATGACAGGTGCTCAGAAAGTCAGAGCTGCTTCAAAAAGCGGAAATTCACATTTTTGTACCATAGTTTGTAAACGCTATAACTTTTACCCAAACCATTTTTTTTTTACCCAAACATTTTTTTTTTATCAAAGACATTTAGAACAATAAATTTAGAGAAAAATTTATATATGGATGTCGTTTTTTTTTGCAAAATTTTGCAACTGAAAGTGAAAAATTTCATTTTTTTGCAAAAAAATCGTTAAATTTCGATTAATAACAAAAAAAGTAAAAATGTCAGCAGCAATGAAATACCACCAAATGAAAGCTCTATTAGTGTGAAGAAAAGGAGGTAAAATTCATTTGGGTGGTAAGTTGCATGACCGAGCAATAAATGGTGAAAGTAGTGTAGGTCAGAAGTGTAAAAAAGGGCCTGGTCTTTAGGGGGGTATAAACCTGTGGTCCTTAAGTGGTTAAACATCAAATGTGTCTGAAAAATATAAATAATAAAAAAAAAAGTAAATAATTGATGAGTGGGCAAAGAACTAACTAGCATGAATCAGATATAGCGTGCCGTTTGTTAACCCCTTAGTGACCAAGCCTGTTTGGGCCTTTATGACCAAGCGTTTTTTTCATGGTCTCATTCCAAGAGCTATAACTTTTTTATTTTTTCGTCTATATAGCTTTATGAGGGCTTGGTTTTTACGGGACAAGTTGTAGTTTTTAATGGCGCCATTTTGGGGTACACATAATTTTCTGATTAACTTTTATTAACTCTTTCTGGGAGGGAGATGGGGAAAAATAGCAATACTGCCACTGCGTTTTTACATTATAAATTTTATGGCGTTCATTTGTCGGTACAAATAACATTCTTTATTCTCTGGGTCAGTACGATTACAGTGATACTAAATATTTATAATTTTGCTTACGTTTTACTACTTTTATTGCAATAAAACCCCTTTTATTAATGCCACTTTACAAGACCCATAACTTTTTTTTATTTTCTTATATGGAATTGTGTGAGGGCTTGATTTTTGAAAGACGACTTTTATTTTTCATTGGTATGGTTTTGGAGTAAATGCCGCTTTATGATCGCTTGTTATTAAGTTTTTTTTCGGTCGAAACTAAGAATAAATTCGAAATTCTGTCTTTTTTTTATTTTTTATTTTTACGGCTTTCACCATAGGGGATAACATATGGGGGATATTTTCTTTTTGCAATTTTTTTCATTGAAAAGCGTATTTTCAATGGAAAAAAAAGCATTTTTTTATTTTATGGAATTTTTTTATTTAATAAATGTGTATTTTTTTTACTACTTAATAGTCCCACAAGGGGACTATAATATACAGTATTTTGATTGCTTTTAAAATGTAATGCATTATCTCTATAATGCATTGCATTTCAATAGCAATGCTTTTTAAACATTGACCAGCAGGCTGCGCCAGAGAGGCACAGCCTGCTGGAGATAACTGAAGACAGGCTCAGGGCCCTGATAGGAAGCAAGGTAAGCTTCCCAACACATCAGCACCCCGCGATCACATTTTCGGGGTGCTGATGGGAGACAGAGGGAGTCCGCTCCCTCTGTCACCACTTTACATGCAGCGGGCGCCATTGCGCCCGGCATGTAAAGGGTTAAACAGCCAATATCGGCACTCCTGCCGGTACGGGCTGTTAGAGCAGGGCCCCGGCTCTCATGTGAGAGCCAGGTCCGCGCTCCCTGCTGCACGGGGGAGCCGTGCAGCGCTTAGACTAGGCCGCCGTAAAAACGCGGCGGCCCAGCCTAAGGCCCCTTAGTGACCGCCGTAAAAACACGTATGGGCGGTCACTAAGGGGTTAAACTGGGCATGTCGGAGCATAGCTTCCTCAATAAAGACATCAACATGTGATGCAATGAGTAGAATCACTCACAAAATGGTGACATGGCTTCAAGATTATTATACTGTCAGCAGTTAATTCGGAAAGATTAAAATCTGGTATTATATTACACTAGCATGTGAAAATAATCATTATATAATTGTCAAGAAGTAAGATTTCATATAAATGTATATATCTATATGTACATGTGGCAATAACGCTCCATTACCAAAACCGGATTACCACACGGATGAGTATAACACCAGTCACACCCAACCATGTAGAGAGGTCAACATGGAAGCCATGGAATACATTCCAGGACAACAGACAACCCATGTTAGAACCTAAGTCCGTATTAAAATAATAAATAAAATAAAAAACTTTTATTAGGTTTATCAATCAGTCTTGTACAATGTTAAGTGCACAAAACCTTTTGAAAATGGAAGCCCACATGCGGTCCCCACCTTGCTACAGTAAGAACCACAACAAGGACGCCAAAAACCCAATTAAAGCAAAATTAAAACTTTTAAAATAAAATAAAACAAAATAAATTATTTTGGTGAATGAAGCGTAAAACCACATGAATGTATTAAACGAAAAAGGTTTTATTCAATATATTTTAAAATCAAATTCTTGACAATATACGATGAATAGTGCACATGCGCAAATATTAACCCTTTCACGACTGCAATCTGTATATATACGTGATAGCTGCACATGCCCCGTGCAGCTACCACGTATATACACGTTCTGGCAGCTCTTTAATCCAAGCGCTGCAAAGCGCTTGGATTTAAGCTTCTGCCCCTGTCCTGCTGCTGTCACGGACAGCATACAGTGCGGTAATGCCGGCAAGGGGCCAATCAGAGTGGCCCCTTGCCGGCAATCGATCCGATTGGTTAGTCTGTGCAGACTAACCAATCGGATCGCGGCAGTGTTAAAATGCCGGTTTCAGGCTCTGATCTGCGCTCTGCAGATCAGAGCCTGAAATCGGTAATGTGTCCTGAAGCCCCCGATCTGTGCCCCCTCCTTGTTCATGTCCTGCCCCTGATGCGGTCCTGCCCCGATCTGTGCCCCCTCCTTGTTCTTGTCCTGCCCCCGATGCGGTCCGCCCCCTCCTGCACCGATCTGTGCCCCCTTCTTGTCCATCATCTTATCCTGCCCCCCCCCCATGCGGTCTGCCCCCTTCTGTAATTTGTAAAATGCTGCCCCCCCTCCCCCCTTTCCAGCGCTTCCCCCGATCGGTCCCCCTTCTGTGTGTGATGGCGGCGGCTCCATTCCTGAGCCGCCGCCATCAGCAGCGTGTGTCAGCTCTATGCTGACACTGCTGTAACCCCATAGATGCCGCAGTAGCGGCATCCATGGGGGTAATAGAGGGAGGGGGCCCCCTCTCTCTCAACCATCAGGGCTGCTGCGATCGCAGCGCCCGATGGTTGCCATGGCAACCGGACGCTTTGCAAAGGTGTCCGGTTGCCATGGTATAGGCGTCCAGTGCTGCCACCTACAGGCATCTGATTGTATTATACTTTGCAATGCAAGAGCATTGCAAAGTATAGTACAACCATCAGCCCCACTGGATCTTCAAGATCCAAGAGGGAACTGATAAAAAAAAAAGTGAAAATAATAAAAGTAAAAATAAATAAATAAAAATGTAAAAAATACATTTCCTTTTCCTATAAAAAAAAAAAAAAAAAAAAAAAAAACCACACATATTAGGTGTCACCGCGTCCGTAACGACCATCTCTATAAATATATCACATCATCAACCCTGTCCAATAAACACCAAAAAAATAAAAACGGTGTAAAAAAGCCATTTTTGTCACCTTACATCACAAAAAGTGCAACACCAAGCGATCAAAAAAGGCGAATATACCCCAAAATAGTACCAATCAAACCGTTACCTCATCCCGCAAAAAATGAGCCCATATTTAAGACAATCGCCCAAAAAATAAATAAGCTATGGCTCTCAGACTATGGAGACACTAAAACATCATTTTTTTGGTTTCAGAAATGCTATTATTGTGTAAAACTTAAATAAATAAGAAAAAGTATACATATTGGGTATTGCCACATCCGTAACGATCTGCTCTATAAAACTGTCACATGACCTAACCCCTCAGATGAACGCTGTAAAAAAAAATAAAAAAAAAAAAATGTTCCAAAACAGCCAATTTTTTGGCCACCTTGTCCCATAAAGTGTAATAATGAATGATCAAAAAATCCTATGTACCCAAAAATGGTACCAATAAAAACCTCAACTCTTTCTGCAAAAAATGAGCCCCTGCACAAGATGATCGGTAGAAAAATAAAAAACATATGGCGTTCAGAAAACCAATCCAGCAAAATCTGCCTTCCAAAAACCATACGGTGTTCCTTTCCTTCTGCGCCCTGCTGTGCGCCCTTACATCAGTTTACGACCACATGTGGGGTGTTTCTGTAAACCGCAGAATCAGAGTAATAAATATTGAGTTTTGTTTGGCTGTTAACCCTTAATGTGTTAAAGAAAAAAATGTAATAAAATAGAAAATCTGCTAAAAAAGTGAAATTTTGAAATTTCATCTCCATTTTCCTTTAATTCTTGTGGAACACCTAAAGGGTTAATAAGTTTGTAAAATTGGTTTTAAATAACTTGAGGGGTGTAGTTTCTACAATGGGGTCATTTATGGGGGGTTTCCATATGTAAGCCCACAAAGTGACTTCAGACCCTGAACTAGTCCTTAAAAAGTGGGTTTTGGAAATTTTCTTAAAATTTCTAAGAATTGCTTCTAAACTTCTAAGCCTTCTAAACGTCCTAAAAAAATAAAATAAATTTCCAAAATGATGCCAAACATAAAGTAGACATATGGGGAATGTTATGTAATAAATATTTTATGAGGTATCACTTTCTGTTTTAGAAGCAGAGAAATTGAAATTTAGAAAATTGCAAATTTTTATAATTTTTTGGTAAATTTGGGATTTTTTTAAAAAAAAGGAGATATATATTGACTCAAATTTATGACTGTCATGAAGTACAATGTGTCACGAGAAAACAATCTCCGAATGGCGTGGATAAGTAAAAGTGTTCCAAAGCTATTACCACTTAAAGTGACGCATGTCAGATTTGTAAATTTTGACCTGGACACTGGGGCATCAATGACCTTTGGTCATGAAAGGGTTAAACATGAACACCATTTTATGAGAAATATAATACTCAATACTTGTCATATTACAAGGGCTAATAAGTGGTCCATGCTGGTTGTCCTTTGCATGATCTGGATACAAAAATTCAACAGTTAGATTTTAATACTTTACTATATTTCAGACACATTACTTGGCAGCATTAGGCCAGACAGTAGCAGTAAAATAGTAGAAGGCATACAAATCAAAGGCCCAAACAATGAAGGATAACTACTGAAACTACCATTTAAATTGAAAAATCTGTTGTCTAAGGGCCCCACATAGCTAAACTAAACTCTGCAGAATCAGGGCAGACAAAAGCAGGTAAATGTAAACACCATAGTAAAAGGTCTACACCAAGTTCGCCTAACCCTGCAGGACAGGCAGCATCATAATTGAATGTTAAACTTGGAGAATAAAGAGTAATTATAACTCTGCATGTTCAGGACAGACAGCTTCAGCATCAACAAGATGGAAGTTTGAACTGGTTGAGCATAAGGTCTACACATAACTTGGCATAACTCAGTAGCAAACGCATAATCAACATTTAAATCTAATGATGTAGTGTAAGGACTAAACAAAAATCAGCATGATCAGCAAATACTATTGCAACATCAACAGGATGGAAGATGGAAAATGTCTAGTATAAGGCCTAAACATAGCTCTGAATAACTCATCAGGACAGACAGCAGCAGGTTCAAAGTTGGCAGCAGGAATGTGTACCCAGGAATGGGAAACCAACAGGCCATGGTAACACCATAACTTAAAAAAAATGCAACTCTGACAGCAGCAGGTATTCAGTGTGCTGAGGAAATGCGATGACATGCATAATAATTAAAAAAATTTGCATTCTACAATAATTATTTTGATTATATAAAGATTTTGCTTTTACTCCATAAATTATTGATAAATTAAGTAGACACGACGCATGCATCGGTAGTCAACAATTTATTCTTTAAAGCATATTGAGTCAGTATCAGAACACTGCGGCTACACAGACAGCCTAACCGTGTGATGATTCCTACACGCCAGAGGGAACTAGTAGTGGTGGTGTTTATCAGCGGATATCTCATTCTCCTTTTGTCTGTGAGGAGTAATGGCTACGGCCGCTCTTCACACCCATACATGATCTTCACCGCACACACGCTGGGCTCCAGGCCCACGACAGGACCTATCCGTCCTGTGCCCGTCTGAGCACAGAAGGCACTCATGAGCCAGCTATCCTCTGCCAGGGTCTTGAAGTGTCTCCGGCTCATGCACCCCGAGATTAGTTCACCTTCCCAGCGTCAAAGACTCTTCTGCGTTCCCCTGGCTGTTGTGGGTGTTACAGGCATTTGGCTCCAATGCGCATCCTGGATGAACTATTGCATGTCAAGGTGCAGAATAAGACTTTAAATGCGAGGCTTGTTCAAACAGCTGGTGGCAGACATCACAGTTAAGGGGATGAGAGGAGCACCTTCTCTGTCATTCAGCAGAGTGCATTTCGGAGTCTCTCGCAAAGGCACTATGTTTAATGAGAGTAAAATAGAACTACAATGAAACTTTCACCGCATACAATGCAGCTGTGCCATAATTTTTTTTTGACTTTTAATGTAAATTATTCTTTCCTTTCAGTTCAAGAAAACATACCTATAATATTGTCCTCTACAAGATGATGTCTCAAGGAGGGAGAACATATGATGGCTTCCATTTAGAGATGGGTTAGATAAAAATCTTAAAGCAGGGAGCGTGGCAAGCTGTGGACTGGAGGAAGACGGTCTCTCTCCTCCGCTCTGATACTTTCAGACCTAAATCTGACCTTCATCCCAAAATCCGCCCACTTTATAAAGATTAAAGACCTCATCTCAGACCTTCGGAGACTGATGTTAACAATCTGCCCCGATTTGAGACCTTTCCGGGGGCCAAAGGACAGTTCCATTCCGAAGTTACAGTGAGGCCTAGCGGAGGAGGAATCCCTGGCTAGATTTGAACGGGGGCGCGGTGGACTACAGAACCCTGCTTCTGCCCTCGTTGAAAGAACTACAGTACCGCACAGTCCGGTTGTATAAAATCTGTGTGACTGCAAATTACACTCCGACCAGACTTGGAGGAGCTCACCCCGGACCGGAACGCCAGCTCAGGCCTTCATTACCGAGAAGATGCGGTCTGAAACTTCAATACGATCGCGCAGCGCTGAAGAAGACCTACGCATACAGAGCCGGCGGTTACCTCCTATGATCCCCCCTGAGATCGGAAGGGTTAATCTTCACTAAGCCGCCGTGCGGAGATTCATCACAAGTACCGCACTCCAGGTTACCGCCATAAACAGCACTTACCTGGACAGCGTGGAGACCCGCCATCTTGTCCTGCAGGAGGGAGCCGGTAAGAGTTCTGTTTCCCCGTCACCACTCTGCGTAGTTGTCTGGCACTGCAGCGGTAATCCTATTGGGACTCAAGAAGGCCACATACTTCTTAACCCCAGGCCACATACTTACACACAGAGGAACCGGTCAGACTCATCTCAGGTGCGCTATTGAGCTCTCACTAGGAGAAAGTGTTTGCCGGAGGGCATAGATAAGGAGGTAGTGACTGATCAGGGTTCAGACCAATCCCCACGGGACTGAGTGGCCTTTCAACCTCCATATCTCCAAAACCACGCTGCATTCACCTCCACTGAAGGCATAGCCTTAATTTTTTCTGGACTTCCACATTCAATATAGGAGACCTATTCTAAGACTATATTTAAAGGGTCATTGCACTCCTGCCTGTGAGAAGTCCACTGCTACTAATCTTAATCAGGAGGGGTCCCTAATACTACTGTGGATCCATCACTGAAGATATAGGCGTGCAGCTATCACCTAACTAACCACACAGCGCAAAGAAGTGTCAGTTACCGGGCTGTAAGCAGGGGGCAGAGATAGCAGCAATAGTCGAATTACATCACCTCTCCAATCAGGTGATTATATAAACGTTTACCCCGGCGTTTACACCTAAAATACATAGGCCAAGCTTAAATTTTTACAGGTCTCTGTTTTGGGACCGACAAATCTGTCTCTTAAAGGGCCCCTGACCCAATTTTTCATGATACAGTGATAGCTCCGCAAGTTAACTGGTTTTCATAAGCACAATGTTTTCATAGTCTCTCAATGACTGGCCAATGAGGGCCACCTATAGCGAGTGATCCACAAAAGCTACACTGCTCGTCTGCAAAATATATCGGGTCCATCCCTGACTATCCATCGATATGGTCAAAATTGGACCAGAAAAATCTAGAACTTCCTCTTCTATAAATGTATCAGGTTCTCTGGACTCTTACATACAAAAAACTCAAGGGGCCTCCTCAACCAAACTTACACCTGCACAGAATCCTACAGAAGATAAAAACGTGTCCACATATCATGTGAGACCTCAGACATGGACAGTGACACGGAAGAAGTTCAGGAGGACAGGGGCCCCCCAATTTCAAGAAAATTCCTGGGGAAAGCCCTCTCTAAGGCCTTGGAACCAGTGCTCAAAGAATTACAAGATATAAAACAGGACGTAAGGAGCATTGGAAGCAGAGTTGAACTAACCCTAGAGAATGTATAATCTCAAATTGTCTCCTACACTGAAGCATCGACAACTTCATTTACCTCCTGCCAATCACATATGAATACGATTGTTAATTGGATGGAGGATCAAGAAAACCGTGCTAGACGTAACAACTTACGGATCAAGGGAATTGCAGAGTCTTTCCTTCCAGAATCCCTTCCTGACACTGTTAAACAAATTTTCATGGCAAGTTTAGGAGATAACTACCCCCTGGAGATATCCATCAAAAGGGCCCACAGATCCCTTAGAGCCAAACCCACTCCTAAAGAACCTCCCAGAGACGTCATCTGTCATCTGTTCCATTACAAAGTAAGAGATGACATACTACGTCTAGCTCGCACAAACCCTCCTAATCCACTAGAGGGCTCTGCGATCTCTATTTTCCAAGACCTGGCAAGAGTCACTCTTTCTAAAAGAAACATCCTGAGACCTCTCACCGAAATTCTACGGAGAAGAAACATCCCTTATAAATGGCTTTTCCCCTTTGGCCTCTCTCTCTCACATGAGGGTAAAAGATATATCCTAAGAAATCATATGGAATTACCAGATCTCCTCACACAACTTAATATCTCGGACATCGACATCCCAAATTGGTCCCCGATCCAGGACCTCACAAGTCTACCTACGATCCCTCCACCCACTCCTTGGGAAACTGCAGGACCAGAAAGAAGAAATAAAAATCGGAAGAGACAAGGGAAGATGACCCGAGAAGAATCGAGATAGACCCAACCTGAAGCCCAGTGGAGCTGGATGACATATTCTTTTTGGGATTCACTACTATATAATCATTATTGTTCATGTCTGATTGATGTTATATTGTAAGTGTTTCCTCAGGTGGGGGTTTGGACAGGGGAGGCCCCGATCTGGTGAGTAATTATCCTTTTTATTCTCACTTTCTCCATAATTCTCATTTAAGCATTTCGGTCTTTTTTTTTTTTTTTTAGAGACACAGTAGCCTAGCGATCGGGCTCCTCCCCTTTCCCCTCCACCTCACTGCCTCTTCAGGCAGATCATAAAGTTTATAGAATATTGGTGATAAATATTCACCCTGATTTATACACCATATGTTACACTGCTTCAGGATGTTATTGCTTGGTTGCTGAGGGGGAGTCCGGGACTGGGGCGGTGGGTTGCCTCCGCCTCCCGTTGCCCCAGTTATGACACTCCTGACCTTCTAATGCCAAGCACCCTTTGAGACTAGGTGGCTCCCCCACCGAGTCACTTTATGGGTCCCACTCCTCTCTGTTTGAGGGCATTGGCCTTATAGGCAATATCTACATATTTGACTTATGTTTGTTCATCACTCATACAATAGTGCTTTTTTCAGCCATGACCCTCATGGTTACCAGTTTATTTGACTGTGTAATTTTGTCCTATGTTCTTATTAGTTTGGATATCTTTATCTCACTATGTTGATATTTACATGTTTCTCATGGTTCTAAACCTTTTCCGCACCCAATCATCCCCTCCCCCCCACCCCCACCTTTTCAACCCCTAAGGGCATTTGGCATATTCAACAAAATTTACTTCAGTCCACACCTTTTCCATAGTTTAAAACTTACTCTCATATGGCCGACATAAAATTTACCTCTTATAATGTCAGAGGTCTCAATGCAGCAGTCAAGCGTAGTCAGATCCTACACGCTTTGAAAAAGGCCCCTCAGATGTTATCTTCCTTCAAGAAACTCACTTTCGTGAGGAAAAGACACGGCTTTGCGAGGGCACTTCTTTGACAAATGGTATCATTCCCACACTCCTACTAAGAATTCGAAGGAGTAGCCATTGCATTTTCGAAGCGTGTATCCTTTGACCTAGTCCTCCAACAAAAAGATAAGGATGGTAGATTCTTGATTTTAGTTGGAAAGCTAGAAGGTGTACTAGTCACGTTAGCTAATCTATACGTCCCAAACATAAACAAGCCCCTTGGCTACGTGACGTCCTTACATTGATAAATGGCATATCACAGGGATTGTTAGTAGTCCGCGGGGATTTCAACCTAGCTCTAGATCCTTTGTTAGACACGGCCACTGGTAAGTCTGCTCTAATCTCACAGGGCAATTAATCATATAAAAACTCCTTCAGCTTCTCTCTCTAAGAGATGTATGGCGTTTCGATCACCACACAGATCGCGATTACACCCTATACTCAACCCTACATAATTCCTACCACAGAATAGACTATTTTTTCCTACAACAATTCTCACTCCCCAAACTCTGCTCCATATCTTACGGCCCTAGTGTCCATTCTGATCATTTCCCCCTAGAAATGTCCTTGCTTATTACAAGTACACCTCAGGCTAAACCTCCATGGAGGCTTAATGAAACATTATTATCTATCTCCTCGGTACATAAAAAGATTAAATCACATCTAGAACTATACTTTCAACAAAACAGAGACAAAGGCACCTCTATCCCTTATGTCTGGGAAGCACACAAGGCTACCGTTCGAGGTGAATTCATATCAGCAGGTTCGTTCCACAAAAAGCAGAGAGACCAAAAAATATTGTCACTATATACCGATATACTTAAACTGGAAAAAAATCATAAACAATCCCTATCAACCCCCCATCTCCAAAAACTTACTGAAGCCCGTCTCCAACTCAAAGACGCACTGAATTTGTCTTCTGCAAAAATATATATGTCAACCAAGCACGCATTTTTCGCACACGGAGACAAATCTTCAAAATTAATGATGTCTCTCATCAAACGTAAGAAACCTCACACCAACATCTCTGAGACCATCTCGGAATTCCTCTTACGGCTAGACCTCCCTAAACTAAATCCTAAGTTCCATTCATCTCTACTTAAGCCTTTCTCTATAGATGAGATCCGCGCAGCGCTTAAAAAGTGTCCTAAGAATAAGGCCCCAGGTCCAGATGGCTTGCCTTGTTCCTACTATGACTCATTTTCCTCAATTCTCCTCCCTCAGCTAGCGGCACGCTAAATTCCTATCTCTCGGGCTCAAATATACCTCAACAAGCTTTAGAGGCTTACATTACTCTTATTCACAAAGAGGGCAAAGATCCTGCCAACTGTGGCAGTTATAGACCCATTTCGCTCCTTAACAACGACCTAAAATTATACTCTAACCTTTTAGCAAACAGACTCAAACCTATTATACCTGACTTGATCTCCCCCGAACAGGTGGGATTCGTGTCTGGGAGAGAGGGCAAGGATAATACCATGAGGATCCTTTCATTAATCCAAATTGTGTCACATAACAAGCAACCACTGGTATTACTTGGGACCGATGCAGAAAAGGCTTTCGATAGGATGGACTGGCTCTTCATGGAACATGTTTTGCAACACTTTGGATTCTCCCAGGCCTTCATTGACGCGATCTTTGTCATGTACTCCAGACCCACGGCTACGCTACGCATTAACAAGTCTCTTTCAGCCCCTTTCCACATAAAAAACGGGACCCGTCAACGCTGCCCACTTTCTCCAATCCTGTTTATTCTATCATTGGAGCCCCTATTGACGGCAATCAGATCACACCCAGACATTAGAGGTTTCAATGATGGTACTCGGTCACACACTGCGTCGGCATATGCCGATGATATTTTGCTAATACTGACCAACACTTCCTCTGCTTTTCCCGCCCTTCAAACGTTATTTAAGGAATACGGACAGGTCTCTAATTTTAAAATGAACACTACCAAATCCGAAGCTTTAGGTTTCAACCTGCACAGCAGGGACACAGAACTGCTCCAATCACGCTACCCATACCATTGGCCTAAAAACCACATCACATATCTCGGTCTAAAAATAAGTTCCACATGGAAAGATCTGTATACTCTAAATTACGCACCTATTTTACCGAAATTCAAATCTACCTTAGATTCCTGGGCCTTACCATTTCTATCATGGATGGGGCGTAAGAATCTGATTAAATCCATCCTCCTCCCCAAATGACTGTATCTCTTCCAAACTCTCCCCATTTCACTTCCCGCGCAATTCTTCACAAATATTAGGAGATTGATTAGTAACTATCTTTGGCGGGGCAATAGACCCAGATTGAGCCACAACCTGTTAGTCCAACACAAATTAAGAGGGGGTATGTCCCTACCCGACTGGAGACATTATTACGACGCTGTACATTTATCCAGAATAGTTCAGTGGCTACGAGAAGGAGACAAAAGACTTAGCTTCACATTAGAAACATACCTAGCTAAATTCCCGCTAAGATCCCTCCTATGGCAATATGATAACGAAACTTACAAACCTCCTAGCCAACTTTCCTTGAATACAATCACCCAAACCACCTTAAAGATTTGAAATAAATATAAAAAGGATATTAGTCACACTCTCTCTCCTCTGATGACAATAGCGGACACTTTAGAATTATACCTTCCAAAATTCAAGGAAGTAAAACTTAATCTACAGGAATAAAAAAAAATAGGCCTTATCAACTTCCTCAACACTGACCCTAGGGAGGATCCATTAGAAAACACATCCCTCCAATATATACAAAGAATGCACATAACTAAACTTATATCTCCTTACCTACGCCTGCTGGTGCCCCAAGAGATCTTACCCCCTTTGAAGAATTGTCCTCACTTATAAAACCACCGCCACACCTTCTCTCAAAAGTGTATTCTATCTTACAAATCATTAACTCCCCTACAGACAGATACTATATCTCAGAATGGAGCAAAGATCTTGCTACCACATGGACCCCGCAGGAATCCAAACAGATTTACAAGAACTCTCACGGCATCTCACGTTGCACCAGACTGCAGGAGAATTCTTTTAAGCTCATCTCTAGATGGTACCGTACCCCAGTCAGGCTTAAACAAATGGGATGCCTTGATAAAGACGTGTGTTGGAAATGCAACTCTGCACAAGGTACATACTTACACATGTGGTGGTCATGTCCTGTTCTAACTCCATTTTGGTCTGATGTTCTGAAAATGTCTAGACAAATCTGCTCTCTAACCTCAGATCCCAACCCAGCCTCCATCCTTCTCAACATTAGACTAGAAATCATTCCTCCGGGAAAAGGAGCATTTTCCAACACCTCATGGCCGCGGCCAAAATCCTTAATACCACAACTATGGAACCAACAGAAAGCCCCTAACGTGGCTCAATGGCTACAAAAAGTTAACTTCATCTTCCTAATGGAAGAATTATCAGCGTGGGAACTACGATCTCATTACAAATTCCCAAAAATTTGGCAGGACTGGATTGAGTTCCGGTCATCAGCTCATGTTACTACAACAACTCACTTCTCTGTCACAAACCACTGCGGACTGACTCTAAACTTCTGATCTTGATACAGCCCTATCATCTCCCCCACCCTCCCCCCGCCCCTATTCCTAGTAGTATTATATCCTACGTTAATGGTTACGCACTTGATACATATATATATATAATGCGTTGGATTATAGCTCTGATGTCAGCTTGGCACAACTATCCAGCAAAAGCTGGGTTATTATTTCACCATAAGCTGATGTGTCGGACTCCAGCCCGCTCTTCACTCTTCATGGCTTGCGCTCTATAGTTGAGCTCTCACATTTTTGAGGGTAGTTGCAACCAGGCGATCCATGAGCTTGTCCAACCTATACACATGAGAGTGTGGTTGCTTTACCTCAGTATTATGCTTTGCAATGTTCACTAATGTGGTCTTTACATTCACTGCTGATGTAACATTGTGATACCTCACTGATTATGTATCTTATGTATCTTGTGACACAAATGTTTATTTATTTCATTTATACTCCGTTTTTGCAATGGAATTAATTTTAAATTCAATAAAAAGAAAATGCAAAAGAAAAGATAAATATATTATAGCAGGACAGACCACCGTCATATCTCTATCTACCCCATCTCTCCCGGGAAGCTCTGCATCATTCTACTCCTCCATACATCAAAATTTATAGGACCTGATTAATGTATGTTTATCTTGAACTTAAAGGAATAATAATTGATATTAAAATTTAAAAAAAATGATAAACAAATTAATTTGTGATGTGCGGCAAGTTTTACGGCAGTTTTATGTTACTCTATTAAACATTGTTCCTTCTAATGACAATCAAAAAAGTACTATTCTGAATGACAGAGAAGGTGACCCACTTTCCCTGTCATCACCTTAAACACCTCTTTCCCACGGGCGTGTGCGCCCCCTTGTCGTGCTGGGGCCCGCAAAATGCCAGCCCCAGCGGATCGCAGACCGATTCACTTAAATCGGTAAGCGATGCAGCATTTACGCAAAAATATAGAACATGATCTATATTTTTGCAGAATGGAATTCCTGGACGAAAACACACGGAAAAAGAACATAGTGTTTCCGTAGGGTTCCGTTCTGCATCTGCAAATTTGAAGACCCATTTGTCACGGATGGTGTACAGGAAACAAGATGATACAAATACAAACGATGACTCACTGGATCCACAACTAAGGAACAAAAAGGGAGACCCCTGCAATCGACCTGCCGCTCTCCCTTATTGCTCAGCCTATGCGACCACTCCAAAGGTGAATGGGCGCATATCCACGTACCTCGGCTATCTTAACCTGAAGGCCCTACAATAGTGAGGGGACACGACCACCGGCTCCCTACACAGACACGGAGGGAGTCAGGGTCATCTGGATCCAGACAACAGAAAATCATAAATACTTAAACAGAACTTATCTGCAGACGACTGTGGACTGGGAACTGGTAGCTGGAGCTGGGAGCTGAGGACAGCATGCACACACATTCCAGGAAGTTGTATCAGCCGCACCCTACTACCTTATGGGGAAGAATTTAAAGGGAGGTAATGAGTCTGACTGCATGACAGCTGAGATAGCCTAACGAGGTGAGGAACAGAAACCAAAACAAAGAAACTCAAGGGGGAGGATCTGAACGGCTCCTGTCAGAGCTTCTCAGCTGTCTGGTTGTGACAGTACCCCTCCCTCTAGGAGTGGACTCCGGACACTCAGGGCCCACCTTCTCAGGATGGGACCTATGGAAAGCCCTGATGAGGCGAGAGGCCTTAATGTCCGTCACTGGGAGCCACATCCTCTCCTCAGGACCATAACCCTCCCAATGAACGAGGTACTGGAGGGAACCGCGGACAAGACGAGAATCCACAATCCTAGAGACCTGAAATTCAAGATTCCCATCAACCATAATCGGAGGAGGAGGCAAAGGTGAGGGTAAAATAGGTTGAACATAAGGGTTCAATAAGGACTTATGGAAAACATTATGGATCTTCCAAGTCTGAGGAAGATCAAGACGGTAGGCAACAGGATTGATGACAGACAGGATCTTGTAAGGCCCAATAAACCTAGGACCCAACTTCCAGGAGGGAACCTTCAATTTGATATTCTTGGTAGACAGCCACACCAAATCACCAACATTCAGGTCCGGACCAGGCACACGTCTCTTATCCGCCACACGCTTATATCTCTCACTCATGCTCTTTAGATTATCCTGAATCTTTTGCCAAATAGATGACAAAGACGAGGAGAATCTGTCCTCATCAGGCAAACCAGAAGAGCCCTCTCCAGAGAAAGTCCCAAACTGCGGATGAAACCCATATGCACCAAAAAATGGTGACTTATCAGAGGACTCCTGACGACGGTTATTTAAAGCAAACTCAGCAAGGGACAAAAAAGAACACCAATCCTCCTGATTCTCCGCCACAAAACAGCGCAGATATGTCTCCAGATTCTGATTGACACGCTCTGTCTGGCCATTCGACTGCGGATGGAAAGCAGAAGAGAATGACAAGCGAACCCCCAAGCGAGAACAGAAAGCCTTCCAGAATCTGGAAACAAACTGCGTGCCCCTATCAGAGACTATGTCTGAAGGAATCCCATGCAATTTGACAATGTGGTCAACAAATGCCTGCGCCAGCGTCTTAGCATTGGGCAAACCGGGAAAAGGGATAAAGTGCACCATTTTGCTAAAACGGTCCACCACCACCAGAATCACAGACTTCCCCCGAGGAACGAGGCAAGTCCGTTATGAAGTCCATGGACAGATGTGTCCAAGGACGGGAAGGAATGGGCATAGGAAGGAGAGGACCTGATGGCCGTGAGTGAGGGACCTTGGCACGAGCACAAGTCTCGCAAGCTGCCACAAAACCCTCAACCGACTTACGAAGCGCAGGCCACCAGAATCTCCGAGCAATGAGATCCAGTGTGGCTCTTGTCCCCGGGTGCCCAGCAAGGACCGTATCATGGTGTTCTTTAAAAATCTTGTGTCTCAAAGCGAGAGGCACAAACAACCTCCCAGGAGGACAAAGATCAGGAGCTTCTGACTGGGCTGCCTGCACCTCTGCCTCCAATTCAGGAAAAAGAGCAGAGACCACCACACCTTCAGCTAAAATGGGACCCGGGTCTTCAAAATTCCCACCTCCCGGAAAACAACGTGACAGGGCATCTGCCTTCACATTCTTAACCCCAGGGCGGAACGTAACAACAAAATTAAACCTTGAAAAGAACAAAGACCATCTGGCCTGTCTCGGGTTCAGACGCTTGGCTGACTCCAAGTAGGCCAGATTTTTATGGTCAGTAAACACGGTAATAGGGTGTCTGGCTCCCTCTAGCCAATGGCGCCATTCCTCAAAAGCCAACTTGATGGCCAACAATTCCCTATCTCCCACATCATAATTTCTCTCTGCGGAGGAGAGCTTCTTTGAGAAAAAGGCACACGGTTGCCATTTGGCAGGAGAGGAACCCTGAGACAAGACCGCACCCACCCCTACCTCAGAAGCATCAACCTCAACTATGAAGGGTAAGGAAACATCAGGTTGTACTAGGATGGGAGCGGAAGCAAAACTCTCCTTGATATTAGAAAAGGCCTTACGCGCCTCTACCGACCAGGAAGAAAAATCTACCCCCTTTCTGGTCATATCCGTGAGTGGTTTAACAACAGAGGAATAATTCAAAATAAATTTCCTGTAATAATTAGCAAAGCCCAAAAAACGCATCAGCGCCTTCTGATTCTCAGGAAGCTCCCACTCAAGCACAGCGCGAACCTTCTCGGGGTCCATGCGAAAACCAGAAGCGGAGACAAGAAACCCCAGAAATTGGATCTCTGGAACCGCAAACACACATTTTTCCAGTTTCGCGTATAATTTATTCTCCCGCAGGATGAGTAAGACCTGACATAAGTGTTCCTTATGAGTCTTGAAATCAGGAGAAAAAATCAAAATGTCATCCAAATACACTAATACAAATTTTCCCATTAAATGATAAAAAATGCTGTTGACGAAATGCTGAAAAACGGCTGGGGCATTCATCAAACCAAAAGGCATAACTAAATTCTCAAAATGGCCCTCAGGGGTATTGAAAGCCGTCTTCCATTCGTCTCCTTCTCTGACCCTAACCAGGTTGTATGCCCCTCTTAGGTCTAATTTGGAAAAGACTTTCGCCCCAACAACCTGGTTAAACAAATCCGAGATTAGAGGAAGCGGATACGGATCACGAATAGTGATACTGTTCAGCTCCCTGAAATCCAGACAAGGTCTTAAAGAACCATCTTTTTTCTTAACAAAGAAAAAACCAGCGGCAACAGGTGACTTTGAGGGTCGTATGTGTCCTTTTCTCAGACTCTCAGAGATATAAGCACGCATCTCGACCCTCTCAGGTTGGGAAAGATTGTATAAACGAGATTTAGGCAGCTTGGCACCTGGGATGAGATCAATAGGGCAATCGTACTCCCTGTGCGGAGGTAAACCCTGAACTCCACTCTCAGAGAAAACATCCAAAAATTCAGAGAGGAAAGGTGGTACAGTTTTAGTAGAAACCTCAGAAATAGATGTTATGAGGCAATTCTCTCTGCAAAAGTTACTCCAACCATTTATTTGCCTCGCTTGCCAATCAATGGTGGGGTTATGTTTAGTAAGCCAGGGTAGCCCCAACACTAGAGGAGTAGGCAAACCGCTAAGGACGAAACATGACACATCCTCAACATGAGCATCATTCACAATTAAACGGATATTGTGAACTATGCCCTTTAATGATTTCTGAGAAAGTGGAGCTGAATCAATAGAAAAAACAGGAATATCTCTTCCCAAAGTGCATACCTGGAAACCATGAGTTATTGCAAATTGGTTATCAATGAGGTTGACAGCTGCTCCACTATCCACAAAAATCTCACAAAAAATGCTCTTGCTCTCTAGCGCCACCCTAGCAGGCAGGACAAAACGGGAACTACAAGCAAAAGAAAAATCTTCAATTTCCACCTCAACCCTGCCAATAGTAACAGACGGAATATTCTTAAAAGATTTCTTCCTTTTTGTCTCTTTATTACTCCCAGAAAACTGCCTGAATCTCCTAGAGGGACAAACATTTGCCAGATGATTTATACCTCCACAACAAAAGCAAACCCTCCCCTGCGGGCTGAATCTTCTATTGTCAGAGGCAATCAACCCCAGCTGCATGGGCTCCTGCTCAGAAGGGGCTGACAGCGACTGAGACCCCTGTGCACAGAATGACACCGCTGCACTGTCCCGGGACTGAGTATGACAGGAAGGAGAGATCTCTCCTCTCTCTCTAAGACGCCTGTCAATACGAACGGCCTGAGACATAGCAGAATTCAAGGAGGTAGGTCTTTCATGAAAGGCAAATGCATCTCTCAATCCCTCAGAAAGACCATAGCAAAATTGACTTCGGAGTGCAGCATCATTCCAACCCGTATCTGCTGCCCATCTCCGAAATTCTGAGCAGTATATCTCTGCGGATTGTTTACCCTGGCATAACAGACGTAGTCTAGACTCAGCCAGAGCAATACGATCCGGATCATCATATATCTGACCCAGAGCTAAAAAGAATTCATCCACTGAACGGAGGGGCCGTGCCCCCTCCGGCAGCGAAAAGGCCCAGGACTGAGCATTACCCCTGAGCAGCGATATAATGATGCCCACCCTTCGTTCTTCATCACCGGAAGAATGGGGAAGAAGGCGAAAATGGAGTTTGCAAGCCTCTCTAAAACGTACAAAATTCTCACTACCCCCGGAAAACGTATCCGGGAGCGAAATCTTAGGCTCAGCACAAACTCCATGAACGCAAGCTGAACCGGTCACTTGAAACTGAAAAAAAGTCTTACGGAGATCAGCTACCTCCAAAGAAAGACCCTGAAAGCGTTCAGCCAAAAGTGTAACCGGATCCATGCTTTGAGACGGTTTTGGCGGCTGATAATGTCCCGGATGGTGTACAGGAAACAAGATGATACAAATACAAACGATGACTCACCGGATCCACAACTAAGGAACAAAAAGGGAGACCCCTGCAATCGACCTGCCGCTCTCCCTTATTGCTCAGCCTATGCGACCACTCCAAAGGTGAATGGGCGCATATCCACGTACCTCGGCTATCTTAACCTGAAGGCCCTACAATAGTGAGGGGATACGACCACCGGCTCCCTACACAGACACGGAGGGAGTCAGGGTCACCTGGATCCAGACAACAGAAAATCATAAATACTTAAACAGAACTTATCTGCAGACGACGGTGGACTGGGAACTGGTAGCTGGAGCTGGGAGCGGAGGACAGCATGCACACACATTCCAGGAAGTTGTATCAGCCGCACCCTACTACCTTATGGGGAAGAATTTAAAGGGAGGTAATGAGTCTGACTGCATGATAGCTGAGATAGCCTAACGAGGTGAGGAACAGAAACCAAAACAAAGAAACTCAAGGGGGAGGATCTGAACGGCTCCTGTCAGAGCTTCTCAGCTGTCTGGTTGTGACACCATTGAAGTTAATGTGTCTGCGGAATGACCACGGAACGGCTCAAATGGGGCCAACATGTGGCAGACCTGCTGTATCTGCCCCCACTCCACAATAGTGATGTAGGGGAGTGGGTGTGCTGGCCCTGAAGTGCCTTGGTCCAGCAGGTATTCCCTCACCGCCCTTCGCTGCTCCCACAACCTCTCCAGCATGTGGAGGGTGGAGTTCCACCGCGTCACACTGTCCACAATCAGCCTGTGAGGTGGCAGGCTGTTGTCCTGCTGCAGTTTGGACAGGGACGCGGCAGCAGTTGGGGAGCGTCTAAAGTGGCTGGCAATCCTCCGTACCCTTGGCACAATGTCACTCAACTCTTCGTATGTTCGGAGAAATTTCTGTACAACAAGGTTGAGGACATGTGCCATGCAGGGCTCGTGTGTTAGACTGCCAGCATGTAGGGCGGCGAGTAGGTTGCTGCCGTTGTCACAGACAACCATACCTGCCTGGAGCCTTCGGGGTGTCAGCCACTTCTGGACCTGAGCCTGTAGTGCGGCCAGAACATCAGGTCCAGTGTGTCTCCGTTCCCCTAAGCTCAAAAGCCCGAAGCATGGCCTGGCAGCGGATGAGCCCCACACTTGCTTATCTACGGGGACGCTTGCTGGGGGGCTCAGCAGTGGTGGAGACAGTGGCTTGTGGGGGGAGAGCAGCAGTTCTCCCCTGGACACCCCGGGGCGGCACCACAAAGTCAGATGCCGCTGATCCCTTCCCGGCACCTCGGAGGGATACCCAATGGGCAGTAAAGCTGATATAGCGTCCCTGACCTTGCCTGCTGGTCCAAGCATCCATTGTGAGATGCACCCTGTCACTGACAGCAAGATCCAGCGACAGGGATACATTATGCACAATGTGCTAGTGTAGGGCAGGGACGCCGGTCCTGGCAAAGAAATGGCGGCTGGGGACACGCCATCTGGGTTGTGCCTGCTCCAACATCTGCCGGAATGGATTGCTGTCCACAAGATTGAAGGGCAGCAGATGTTGGGCGATAACCCCTGCCAGGAGCCCATTGAGTGAACGCACGTGTCGGTCCCCGGGGGCATAGGGCGCAGTGCGTTCAAAATGGTCAGCAACCGTGGGCTGGCGCCGAACGGCAGTGGAGAACATAGAGGAGGGTGCGGTGGAGGCAGAGGTCTGGCTGCCGGTACCAGTACCTCTAGGAGAGGGAGCAAGGGAGTGGGAACGCCTTGTTGGAAGTGGTTGGGGTGGCTGCAGAACAGTGGCAGGAGCTGCTGTCCCCTGCGCACTGCTGGTGGCGCCACTGCTGTGACCACCCCGCATCTGTTCCCACTCTCGCCAGTGGTTGACTCGTATGTGCTGGATGAGGGTAGTGGTACCCAGCCGAGCCGCAGACCTCCCTATCCTCACCCTGGCATGGCACAGATTACAA
Organism: Bufo bufo; assembly: GCF_905171765.1. Taxonomy (NCBI): domain Eukaryota; kingdom Metazoa; phylum Chordata; class Amphibia; order Anura; family Bufonidae; genus Bufo; species Bufo bufo. The sequence continues at coordinate 19,851,527 of NC_053392.1, read as the reverse complement.
ATGCCATTTGTGGCATCATCTAAGTAAGCCCAAACAGGCGACTTACGCACCGACCTCCTGTCAGATGGGGTGGTGCTGACTTGTGCCTGTTCGGGCTGGCTGCTGCTGCCTCCTCCTACTGCCTCCTCCTACAGGTGGAGCTGGCTGCTGCTGCCTCCTCCTACTGCCATTACCAGTGGAGCCCCTGATGCTGGGCTCACTGGCAACCTGTCGCACCATTTGCCTCTGGTGCCTACCTTCCTCCTCATCAGTTCTGCTGATGCCTGACAAGGGAGGCAGCACCCATTCTCTGTCATCCTCCTCTTCATCCCCCGATATGTCAGACACAGGGCAAACCAGTGGTGGACTAAGGGGAACAGCAGACGTGGAGCCCCTGACCTGGCTCCTCTGTCCCCTCGCTGACACATGGGTCTGACTAGGTGTGGGGTTTCGCTGGCTGAAACCGCCCGCACCTGTTGGAAGGGATGTCACTGGGATACATACAGGTTGTACCCCCTCCATCTCCTCCTCCATCCCTTCCATAAGGTCCTGACCCTGAGGACTGAACTGCAAGTCAGCCTCCTGCATTACCTCCCCTAAGGTGTCCCTCTCACTGTCGCTGTCAAACAGGAGCAGGGACAATTCTTGGGGGCTGGGGGTTGGTCCTACAGGAGACGAACTGCTGTTGCTGCTCGGAGCCGGGGCAGAGGACTCCGTGGCATTGGCTTGTACCACGAGAGACACAACTTCCTCGGGATCCTGAGAGGTAATTCGCCTGCTGCCAGTGCCAAAAAAAATCGCAAATAAGGCGGACGCCCCTGACACCTGCGTCCGCACGTCGGTGGGTAGAGGAGCGGCCCCGTGCTGGAAGCTGTCCAGCACTGGGACTAACTACTCTCCTACCCCTGCTGCTCGATCGTGAAGACTCATATTTATTGGATTATAGACAAAAAATAAATTATAAAACGTGAATTAGGGAAAAAGTTTATTGGGATGGGGACTGTAGTACAATCAATAAAAAAAATTATATATAATAATTCAAAGAAAATCCTTTTTTTTGTTTTATTATTTAACAGACAAAAGATGCAGACACTGATGCAGACACTACAACAACTAGACAGTAAAAAATAAAAATAAAAATAACCTTTTTTTAACTAATTTGCGTTAAATTTGTATATTGTCTATATACAAATTTAACGCAAAAAAACAACAATATTTTTTTTTTCTTTTTTTAGTTTTTAGATTAAATTAACAAAAGACGGAGACACTACAGCAACTGAACAGTAAATATAACACTAATATAAACTTTTTTTTTCTTTTTTCTTTTTTTTAACTAACAAAGGACATACAGTCGTGGCCAAAAGTTTAGAGAATTACATGAATATTGGAAATTTGAAAAGTTGCTGCTTACGTTTTTATAATAAGAAATTTGCATATACTCCAGAATGTTATGAAGAGTGATCAGATGAATTGCAAAGTCCTTCTTTGCCATGAAAATTAACTTAATCCCCAAAAAAACTTTTCATTGTTGTCATTAAAGGACCTGCTGAGATCATTTCAGTAATCGTTTTGTTAACTCAGGTGAGAATGTTGACGAGCACAAGGCTGGAGATCATTATGTCAGGCTCATTGGGTTAAAATGGCAGACTTGACATGTTAAAAGGAGGGTGATGCTTAAAATCATTGTTCTTCCATTGTTAACCATGGTGACCTGCAATGAAACGCGTGCAGCCATCATTGCGTTGCATAAAAATGGCTTCACAGGCAAGGATATTGTGGCTACTAAGATTGCACCACAATCAACAATTTATAGGATCATCTAGAAATTCAAGGAAAGAGGTTCAACTCTTGTTAAGAAGGCTTCAGTGCGTCCAAGAAAGTCCAGCAAGCGCCAGGATCGTCTCCTAAAGAGAAATCGGAGTGCCACCAGTGCAGAGCTTGTTTAGGAATGGCAGCAGGCAGGTGTGAGCGCATCTGCACGCACAGTGAGGCGAAGACTTTTGGAAGATGGCCTGGTGTCAAGAAGGGCAACAAATAAGCCACTTCTCTCCAAAAAAAACATCGAAGACAGATTGATTTTCTGCAGAAAATATGGTGAATGGACTGCTGAGGTCTTTCCGATTGTTTGGGGCATCTGGAAAAAGGCTTGTCCGGAGAAGAAAAGGTGAGCGCTACCATCAGTCCTGTGTCATGCCAACAGTAAAGCATCCTGAGACCATTCATGTGTGGGGTTGCTTCTCATCCAAGGGAGTGGGCTCACTCACAATTTTGCCCAAAAACACAGCCATGGATAAAGAATGGTACCAAAACACCCTCCAACAGCAACTTCTTCCAACAATCTAACAACAGTTTGGTGAAGAACAATGCATTTTCCAGCACGATAAAAGCCTTTGAAACATATGAAGTGCGTGTAATTATATTTCACTACATCACAGAAACAACTGAAACAAAGATCTAAAAGCAGTTTAGCAGCAAACTTTGTGAAAACGAATATTTATGTCATTCTCAAAACTTTTGGCCACGACTGTAGACACTGACCTGGACAATACACCTAATAACCAGTAAAAGAAAGAAACACTAAAACTAATAAACTTTTTTTTTTTTAACTAACAAAGGGATGTAGACACTGACAATACACCTAATAACCAGTAAAAAAAAAACACTAAAACTACAAAACTTTTTTTTTTTCTTTTTTTTTTCTTTTTTTTAAATAACAGAAGACGTAGACAGAAACGCAGACACAACACAAACTAAACAGTACTAAAATAATAATAATAATAATAATAATAATATAATCGCATTACGAAGATTCGCGCCTCAATCACTTACTCGGCAATGTGAGTAAGATCTGAGCTTTTGGACTTTTGGGACATAATCGAGATACAGTGGGGGATGATGACAGTAGTTTACAGAGTACAGATCATTGTAATCTGTACGGTGGAAACTAAAATATAAAAAACGAATATTCGTAAATCGAATATTTCGAAGTTCTAAATATTCGCAAATATGGTGCTATACGTAATATAAATGAAAAGCCCTTTGCCTCTCTCTTCTGGGATAAGTGCCGATATTCGCATCTGCGCTAATATAATCGCATTCCGAAGATTCGCGCCTCAATCACTTACTCGGCAATGTGATTAAGATCTGAGCTTTTGGACTTTTGGGAAACAATCAATTATATGTGTACTGTAATTTAGTGAAAAAAAACCAAAAAAAACAAAAGATAGCAAAAAAAAAATAGCACTATATTCGAAATATTCGCAAAATCGCGAAGTGACGATATAAAAACAAAAGATAGCATAAAAAAAAAATAGCACTATATTCGAAATATTCGCAAAATCGCGAAGTGACGATATTCGCGATAAAAATTCGCTTTTCGAATATTCGCACTCAACACTACCTGGCACACATGAGCGACTACATGCTGCAGTGCCTGCGCAACGACAGCAGAGTTGCCCACATTTTAACGTGTACTGACTACTGGGTGGCTATCCTGCTGGATCCCTGTTACAAAGACAATGTGCCGTCCTTAATTCCCTCACTGGAGCGTGATCGGAAGATGCGCGTCAACAGGCGCACGCTGGTAGACGCGCTCCTGAAAGCATTCCCGACTGACGCCGGGGGACAAGTGGAAGCACAAGGTGAAGGCAGGGGAGGAGGAAGACGTCGCCAACGCAGCTGTGTCAGCGCCAGCACCTCAGAAGGCAGGGTTAGCATGGCCGACATGTGGAAAAGCTTTGTCACCTCGCCGCAACAACCGGCCCCAACTGCTGATATGGAGCGTGTTAGCAGGAGGCAGCATTTGAACAACATGGTGGAACAGTACCTGTGCACACGACTACACATACTGACTGTTGGTTCTGCCCCATTCAACTTCTGGGTCTCCAAATTGTCCACATGGCCAGAGCTTGCCCTGTATGCCTTGGAGGTGCTGGCCTGCCCTGCAGCCAGTGTACTCTCTGAACGTGTATTTAGCACGGCAGGAGGCGTCATTACAGACACACGCAGCCGCCTGTCCACAGCCAAGGTGGACAAGCTCACGTTCATTAAAATGAACCAGGCCTGGATGCCTCAGGACTTGTTTGTACCTTGTGCAGAATAGACAGTTCTAACAGCCTCAACCATCCATCCTTGTACTCAAGTGCACTTATTCCTTTTTTTATTTTTATATATGTCCTAATATTTTGGGGGATGCCCCTATGTAAAAATGCAAAATAACACACATTCCTCCTTCACCGCCGTTTCCACCTAGACCGCCACGTGAACCTACACGGCCACATCCACCCATTCACCGCCTCCTCAACCTCTTCCTACTACATCATTCCTAATTTTTATTTTTTTAAGGTCTTTTATGTTTTTTTTATTCATTTCCCTGTCCACATTTGTTTGCAGAGCATTTGCCATGCTCTTAAGTACATTTTGATGTCTTTTGCAGCCCTCTAGCTCTTTCCAGGGCTATTTTAGAGCCATTTTAGTGGCCAAAAGTTCGGGTCCCCATTGACTTCAATGGGGTTCATGTTCGGGGTCAAGTTCGGGTCAAGTTCGGGTCCCGAACCCCAACTTTTTTTTCAAGTTCGGCCGAACCTACCGAACCTGCCGAACCCGAACATCCAGGTGTCCGCTCAACTCTAGACCTGACTGTATGTACAGTGCTGCCCATAATTATTTATACCCCAGGCAAATTTTGACTTAAAGTTACTTTTATTCAACCAGCAAGTAATTTTTTCACGGGAAATGACATAGGTGTCTCCCAAAAGGTAATAAGACGATGTACAAGAGGCATTATTGTGGGGAAAAAACATTTCTCAGCTTTTATTTACATTTGAGCAAAAAATACAAGATGTTCCGCACTGTGAAAAATCTCACTGGTCGGAAGCCAAAAGTGACACCTGTGCTGGCCAGGAGGATAGTTTGAGAGATGAAAAAGAATCCAAGGATCACCACCAAGGCCATACTGGTGAATGTGGGCTCTGCTGGTGGCAATGTCTCAAGGCAGACAATCCAACGGACACTGCACAATGCAGACCAAGGAGGACGCCACTTCTCCAGATAAGGCACAAAAAAGCTTGCTTGGCCTTTGCAAAAGCTCATCTGGACAAAGAAGAAGACTTCTGGTCTTCTGTGTAATGGTCAGATGAAACAAAAATGTAATTGTTTGGTCACAATCATGTTTCCTTCATTTGGCGTAAAAAATTAAAAGCCTTCAACCCAAAGAACACCATCCCCACTGTCAAACATGGTGGTAGGAACCTAATTCTTTGGGGGTGTTTTTCAGCCAATGGACCAGGGAACCTAATCACAGTGAACGGCACCATGAAACAAGAGCAATACAGGAGGATTCTCGACAACATCAGGCAGTCTGCAGAGAGACTTGGCTTTGGGCACCAGTGGACATTTCAGCATGACAATGACCCAAAACACACAGCAAAAGTGGTGAAGAAATGGTTAGCAGACAACAACATTAACGTTTTGGAGTGGCCCAGCCAGAGTCCAGACTTGAATCCAATTGAGAATCTGTGAAAATTGTAGATTCACACTGAAGGCATCAAAACTATGAATTAACACATGTGGAATTATATACATAACAAACAAGTGTGAAACAACTGAAAATATGTCATATTCTAGGTTCTTCAAAGTAGCCACCTTTTGCTTTGATTACTGCTTTGCACACTCTTGGCATTCTCTTGATGAGCTTCAAGAGGTAGTCCCCTGAAATGGTTTTCACTTCACAGGTGTGCCCTGTCAGGTTTAATAAGTGGGATTTCTTGCCTTATAAATGGGGTTGGGACCATCAGTTGCGTTGAGGAGAAGTCAGGTGGATACACAGCTGATAGTCCTACTGAATAGACTGTTAGAATTGGTATTGTGGCAAGAAAAAAGCAAAGAAAAAAGTAAAGAAAAACCAGTGGCCATCATAACTTTAAGAAATGAAGGTCAGTCAGTCAGCCGAAAAATTGGGAAAACGTAGAAAGTAAGGGCTATTTGACCATGAAGGAGAGTGATGGGGTGCTGCGCCAGATGACCTGGCCTCTACAGTCACCGGACCTGAACCAAATCTAGATGGTTTGGGGTGAGCTGGACCGCAGAGTGAAGGCAAAAGGGCCAACAAGTGCTAAGCATCTCTGGGAACTCCTTCAAGACTGTTGGAAGACCATTTCAGGGGACTACCTCTTGAAGCTCATCAAGAGAATGCCAAGAGTGTGCAAAGCAGTAATCAAAGCAAAAGGTGGCTACTTTGAAGAACCTAGAATATGACATATTTTCAGTTGTTTCACACTTGTTTGTTATGTATATAATTCCACATGTGTTAATTCATAGTTTTGATGCCTTCATAGTCATGAAAATAAAGAAAACTCTTTGAATGAGAAGGTGTGTCCAAACTTTTGGTCTGTACTGTATGTATGTATATGTGTATGTGTATGTATGTGTGTATGTATGTATGTATGTATGTGTGTATATATGTATGTGTGTATGTATGTATATGTATATGCATGTATATGTATGTATGTATGTATGTGTGTATGTATGTATATGTGTATGTATGTGTGTATGTATGTATATGTGTATGCATGTATATGTATGTATGTGTGTATGTATGTATGTATGTATGTATGTGTGTGTGTATGTATGTATGTATGTATGTATGTGTGTGTGTATGTATGTATATGTGTATGTATGTGTGTATGTATGTATGTATGTGTGTGTGTATGTATGTATGTATGTATGTGTGTATATATGTTCTGCGAAAACTCAAAAAAGGCAACCATCCATTTCAACGAAACATGTTATACACATCCCTTGCTCCCTGGAAAGAAATCTTGCGGGGTCTCAACTCTCTGGCATGTACCGTTCCTGAGATATTCCCCAAAAATGACCTGCATTAGTCAATACAAGCCTGCAAACCTTTCACTTAAAGGGCTTCTGTCACCCCCCCAAAAGTCATTTTTCATTTTTGGGCAAATTAAAATCCTTATAGTACGATTATTCAATATATAGGGCTCTTACCTTTTTCTGTGGCTTAGTTTCTTTAAAAACCGCACTTTTATAATATGCTAATTACCTCGCTACCAGGAAGTAGGGCGGTTGCTTGCTGGTAGCCGCCGCATCCTCCTTTCAAAAAAACGCCCCCTCCTCCTGTTGATTGACAGGCCCAGCGAGCGCTCTCCTCCTCCGGCTGGCCCTTTCTGCGTTCCAAATCTCGCGCCTGCGCCGTACCGGTCTTTAGTCGGCGCAGGCGCTCTGTGAGGAGGACGCTCGGCCGCTCCTTTCTTCACTGCGCCTGCGCCGAATACTGAACGGCACGAGATTTACACTGCAGACATGGCCGGCGGGAGGAAAGCAGCGCTGCCCTGGCCGTGTCAATCAAGAGAAGAATGGCGTGAAAAGAGGTGGGCAAATGGAGCCTCTAGGAGCAGGTGCAATGCCCCCCCCCCCCCGCTTCTAGAGGCTAATTAGCATATTATAAAAGTTCATTTTGCTCAATAAAGGCTTCAGACAGTGAGATGGCACTGATATAGTTATGTTCAGCTGACATTAAGACATCGCTGATGTCACCAAGCTTAATACCCTTTTTTCAGGTGACAGAAACCCTTTAAGGGACAGATTGCTGTAGAGGCCACTGCTAAGGGAATGGGGTGTTGTGGAAATCACTGCTAAGGAAATGGGGTACTATAGAGGTCACTAATAAAGGGGTGTACTGCTGTGGAGGTCACTGTTAAAGGGGCGGGCTTCTGTGGAGGTCACTGATAAGGGGCGCGCGTGGTGGAGGTGTCTGTTAGGGGGACAGGGAAATGTGGAGGTCACAGTTAAGGGGGCGGTCCGCTATGGAGGTCAGTGTTAAGAGGCGGGGTGCTGTAGAGGTTACTGTTAAGAGGCGGAGTGTTGTGGAGGTCACATTTTAAAGGAACAGAGCGCTGTAGAGATCACTGTAAAGGGGGGCGGGTTATTGTGGAAATCACTGTTAACGAGTAGAGATGTCCCGAATAGTTCGCCGGCGAATAGTTCCCGGCGGACATAGCTTGTTCGCGTTCGCCGCGGCGGGCGAACATATGCGATGTTCGGTCCGCCCCCTATACATCATCATTGAGTAAACTTTGACCCTGTACCTCACAGTCAGCAGACACATTCCAGCCAATCAGCAGCAGACCCTCCCTCCCAGACCCTCCCACCTCCTGGACAGCATCCATTTTAGATTCATTCGGAATCTGCATTCTCAGTGAGAGGAGGGACAGTGCTGCTGCTGCTGATTCAATAGGGAAAGCGTGAGCTAGGGCAGTGTTCTGTGTCCACAGACTCATCTGCTGTAAGGACAGCGTCCTGACAGCACCCCAAAAAGCCCTTTTCAGGGCTGGTACATCAGACTGATTTTTTTTATTTTTATATATATACATATATTGCAGTTGCCTGCCCGTGTGTGAGAGGCTGCAGGCTCAGTCACAGACAGTACTGTGTGCACACCATTCATACAGGGTGTGACAGAAAATACCTTGCAGATAAAAAAAATTATATTTAATATTTTTCTGTGATATAATCACAGTTGCAAGCCCGTGTGTGTCAGGCCACACAGACTGTATTGTGGCCACTGGCTAGTGGCTAGGCCTCCACTTATACCGTTACAGGGTGTCACTCACTCACAAATACCTCGCAGATAAAAAAAAAATTCTATTTAATCTTTTTCTGTGATATAATCACAGTTGCAAGCCAGTGTGCAGGCCCACACAGACTGTACTGTGCCCACTGCCCACCACTCATATCAGGTGGCACAGTACCTTGCACGCATAGTAACACTTATCTAATAAAAAATGACAGGCAGAGGCAGGCCACGCCGCAGGGGCCGTCGTGTTCGTGGTGCTGTGATTTCCACTGGCCCTGGAATAATGCCCAGTGTTCAGAGGCCAGGTACCCTGAACCCAAAAAATTCTGAGAAAATAGTTGACTGGCTTACACAGGACACCCAATCTTCAACAGCTTCCACTAAGAACCTTGATGCTCCATCCTCCTCCAGCTCAGCTTTGGTCACCTGCTCTCAAGTTACCACTCTCCCGCCCGCCGCCACCACCAGCACTACCACCACAGCCACCACAGCCTCTTCACTTGATCCCTCAGAGGAGTTATTTACACATCAGATGGATAAAATTAGTGATGTGCAACCATTATTGCCAGAGGATGGAGATAACAGGGATATGTCTCAGTCAGGCAGCATTACACACATGGACGTACGGTGTGATGATGATGATGTTGTACCCGCTGCTGCTTCCTTTGCTGAGTTGTCAGATACAACTGAAGTGGTTGATGATGATGTGTCCGTGGATGCCACGTGGGTGTCTGCTCGAAGAGAAGAAGAACAGGGGGAAAGTTCAGATGGGGAGACAGAGAGAAGGAGGAGACGAGTTGGAAGCAGGGGGAGGTCGTCGCAAGGAGCTAGTGGCACAGTCAGACAGCATGTATCGGCACCCGGGGTCAGCTAGACAGCACGCCAATCAACACATACTGCTGCCACCACCAGAATGCCGTCATTGCAAAGCTCAGCAGTGTGGCATCTTTTTTGTGTGTCTGCCTCTGACAACAGCGATGCCATTTGCAACCTGTGCCAAAAGAAACTGAGTCGTTGGAAATCCAACACCCACCTAGGTACAACTGCTTTGCGAAGGCACATGATCGCACATCACAAACACCTATGGGATCAACACATGATGACGAGTAGAAGCAGCACACAAGCTCAAAGCCACCATCCTCCTCCTGGTCCAGCATCTTCAGCCACGTCAACCACTGCTGTCCTCCTTGCCCCCTCTCAACCACCCGCCACTCCGCCTCTCACCTTTAGAAGTTCCATCTCATCTGCCCACAGTCAGGTGTCTGTAAAGGAAATGTTTGAACGTAGCAAGCCAATGTCCCAGAGTCACTCCCTTGCCCGGCGTCTGACAGCTGGCTTGACGGAACTCTTAGCCCGCCAGCTTTTACCATACCAGCTGGTGTAGTCTGAGGCCTTCAAAAAATTTGTCGCTATTGGGACACCACAGTGGAAGGTACCCGGACTAATTTTTTTTTCAAAAAAGGCAATCCTAAACCTCTACTCAGTGATTGAAAAGGAAGTCATGGCATCTCTGGCATACAGTGTTGGGGCAAGGGTCCATCTGACCACTGATACCTGGTCTTCAAAGCACGGTCACGGCAGGTATATCACCTACACTGCGCATTGGGTCAACCTGCTGACGGCTGACAAGCATGGAATGCGTGTCTCTGCAGCAGAGTTGGTGACACCGCCACGACTTGCAGGCAGGCCTACTGCCACCTCCTCTACTCCTCCTACTCCATCCTCTTCCATAACCTCCTCGGCTGAGTCCTCTTCTGCGTCTGGCTGCACATCAACTGAATCCCCCCAGCTCCCCAGGGGCTATTCCACATCCCGGATACGACAGTGTCACTCTGTCTTGGGGTTGACTTGCCTGAAAGCAGAGAGCCACACCGGACCAGCACTCCTGTCCGCCCTGAACGTACAGGTGGATCAGTGGCTGACCCCGCACCAACTGGAGATCGGCAAAGTGGTGTGTGACAATGGAAGCAATTTGTTGGCGGCATTGAATTTGGGCAAGTTGTCACATGTGCCGTGCATGGCACATGTGTTGAATCTCATCGTACAACGCTTTGTGTCTAAGTACCCAGGCTTACAGGACGTCCTCAAGCAGGCTAGGAAGGTGTGTGGCCATTTCAGGCGTTCCTACATGGCCATGGCGCACTTTTCAGACATTCAGCGCCAAAACAACATGCCAGTGAGGCGCTTGATTTGCGACAGCCCGACACGTTGGAATTCAACACTCCTAATGTTCGACCGCCTGCTCCAACAAGAAAAAGCCATCAACGAGTATTTGTATGACCGAGGTGCTAGGACAGCCTCTGCGGAGCTGGGAATTTTTTTGCCACGTTACTGGACGCTCATGCGCAATGCCTTATAGGCTCATGCGTCCTTTTGAGGAGGTGACAAACCTAGTCAGTAGCACCGAAGGCACCATCAGCGACCTCATCCCATTTGTTTTCTTCCTGGAGCGTGCCCTGCGAAGAGTGCTGGATCAGGCTGTAGATGAGCGTGAAGAGGAAGAGTTGTGGTCACCATCACCACCAGAAACAGCCTTGTCATCATCGCTTGCTGGACCTGCGGCAACGCTGGAAGAGGAGTGTGAGGAAGAGGAGTCAGAGGAGGAATGTGGCTTTGACGAGGAGGAAGACCAACCACACCAGGCATCCCAGGGTGCTCGTTGTTGTCACCTATCTGGGACCCATGGTGTTGTACGTGGCTGGGGTGAAGAACAGACCGTCAATGAGGACGAGGAACGGGAAATGAGTAGCTCGGCATCCAACCTTTTGCAAATGGGGTCTTTCATGCTGTCATATCTGTTGAGGGACCCTCGTATAAAAAGGATGAAGGAGAACGACCTGTACTGGGTGGCCACGCTACTAGACCCCCGGTATAAACAGAAAGTGGCGGAAATGTTACCAACTTACCGAAAGTCAGAAAGGATGCAGCAGTTCAAAACAAAACAAAAAAATATGCTTTACACAGCTTATAAGGGGGATGTCACAGCACAACGGGAATTTAACAGGGGAAGAGGTGAAAGTAATCCTCCTCCTACCACGGCGGCAAGGACAGGACGCTTTACAGATGTGTTGTTGATGGAGGACATGCAGAGCTTTTTCAGTCCTACACATCGCCACAGCCCTTCGGGATCCAGCCTTAGAGAACGACTCGACCGACAGGTAGCAGACTACCTCGCCTTAACTGCAGATATCGACACTCTGAGGAGCGATGAACCCCTTAACTACTGGGTGTGCAGGCTTGACCTGTGGCCTGAGCTATTCCAGTTTGCGATAGAACTTCTGGCCTGCCCCGCTTCAAGTGTCCTGTCAGAAAGGACCTTCAGTGCAGCAGGAGGCATTGTCACTGACAAAAGAAGTCGCCTCGGTCAAAAAAGTGTTGATTACCTCACCTTCATTAAGATTAATGAGGCATGGATCCTGAAGGGACTGACAGTGGGGGATACGTTTGACTAACAAAGGGCCTGATGACATGCCTTGGCCTCAAAATGGTCCCGACGCTGCTGTATTTAATGTCTGCATACCGGATTACTTTCGTGAATTCTCCGCCACCAACTAGGGTTCAAGCCGCAATGTTTTAGTCACCTTTCTGCCTTGAAAACATCAATTTTTCTGGGCGCTGCTAGAACAGCGGCTGCAACAATAACATTATTTTTCAGGCATGTGTACATGCCTAATTTTTCTGGCCACTGGTGCTGCACTGTGGCTGCAAAAACAAAACAAACAAAAAAAGGCACATACAAGTGTCAATTCCCCTTCGTGATCGTTACCTTGTTGTGGTGAAGGGGCTTGCATCTCACAATGAAGCGATCATCAACCTCTATGAGTGTGTTGGCAATGTTGCCACATCCCAGATGATATGGCCGTTGCTTCATTATGATCAGACCAAAAGCGATCGGCTGGATAATTTTTCATAGAAAAAACATACATTTTTTTATTTATTTTTTTAAGTTGTATGAGTGGGTTTTTAATATATAAAATAAAAAAATCATAATAAAGTCTCTTAATAGTTTATTAGAAATAATGCAGACAATTTAAAAAATCCCCATCAATTCCAATACAAAGCAAGTACAGAGCTCAGAACTAAATTATTCCAGGATGTCGTAATGGTTCGTTAATTCGACACACGTCCCCGGATAGGGGACGTAACAGGGATTAAACTGATAGGAATAGTACTAGTTAAGACACCACTCATATAGGGTCTCACAGCACATTGCTCCGTGCACGCGCAGTGCCCCAACTTGGGAGTAAGAGGACCGGCCAAGCTGCTTTTTCCATCTCCCGGTTCCTAAAATCAATTCATTTTGGTGTATCAGAGTTTGGTCTGTCACTGTGAAGGCAGTCGAAGGTACCCGGCCTAAATTTTTTTTCACAAAAGGCAATCTCACCCTGATATGGGACGTAACAGGGATTAAACTGATGAGAAGAGATAACTACAGAAAATACCACTCATATCGGGTGGAGCAGTAAATTGCACGGCACAGATGCAGTGACCGTGGCGTGGATTCAAACAAAGGGGAGGGAGCCAGCATTTTTTTTTAACCATCTCCCCGTTCGAAAAATCTATTTAATAAATTGACCCCAGATTGGGGACGTAACAGCGATTAAACTGATGAGAAGAGAGTACTACAGAAAATACCACTTATATCGGGTGGGGCAGTAAATTGCACGGCACAGACGCAGTGATCGTGGATTCAAAAAAAGGGGAGGGAGCCAGCGTTTTTTTAACCATCTCCCCGTTCGAAAAATCAATTCAATTCAACTTTCGGGACCCTTGGTGTTGTACGTGGCTGGGTGGAGGAAGAAACCTTCAATGACATCAACGGGACATGGCTAGCTTGGTATCCAACCTTGAACAAATGGGGAGTTTGCGGTTGGGCAAATGGACTGTTTGCGGTTGTTTGCGGTGCATTAAAAGGGGAGTTTGGTCTGTCAATGTCTGTGAAGCGGGCGTAACCCTTACACTACCTGATCGATACAACATCATACCTGATCGTATACACACACTGGATGTTTTAAACCACGTTGTTCAAAAAAAAAATTGATTGTTAGGTGATTTATGCCCTTTATGAATTAAAATCCAACTCTGCGTCAACTACATAATTTTCCATGGGAGTTTTGCCATGGATCCCCCTCTGGCATGCCACAGTCCAGGTGTTAGTCCCCTTGAAACAACTTTTCCATCACTACTGTGGCTAGAAAAGTCCCTGTGGGTTTTAAAATTCGCCTGCCTATTGAAGTTTATGGCGGTTCGCCCGGTTCGCGAACATTTGCAGAAATTTGCGTTCGGCGTTCACGAACTTAAAATTTTATGTTCGCGACATCACTATTGAGAACCTTTGGGGATGGATGGCAAGGGAAGTGTACAAAATTGGACAACAGTTTCAGACAGTAGATAACCTTTATGTGGCCGTCTTCTCCACTTGGAGAAATGTTCCCACTCACTTCATGGAAACGCTCGCATCAAGCATGCCGAAACGAATTTTGGAAGTGATAAACAATAACGGCGGAGCTACTCATTACTGAGTTCATGTTTGGAAGTTGGATTTCTGTTTTGGGGGGGTTTAGTTTTTTTTTAGAGGTGTGGTCCTAAACTTTTGATCAGCTGAAAAACAGCCTGTTTCAGTTTATTCGTTGTTTTCATTAAATTGAATGCTCAAAAAATGTTTTGTCTCACTCCCATTTCTTCTTGTTCCATGTTGAAGCTCTATCTGGAACCTTGTTAAGATCCAGCCATGCTAAATATGATTTTTTTGCCATTTTTCAAGTGGTCTTAAACTTTTGATCAGGACTGTATATCCTATCTGTATCCAGCTCTTTTGAAAGAGAGGTTGCCCCAGGAAGACCAGTTCAGTGTGTGGACAGAAGGCCTCATCATCAAGCAAGGCCGCACGGTTGCTGAGAAGTTGGTGGTCATCTCTGGTAGGCTGCATCCTCGGGCCCAGAACGGACGCAGGTCAGTACACCTGGTTACTGATTGTGATATATTGTGTGGAGTCTGAAATTACAGAGACTAGCCTAGGCCTCACATTAGTTAGCTAGTTAGGGTTACATCGTTTTGCTAGGCTGTACTGTACTGGACTGCAGGCTCTGCTGCGTTTGCCACCGGCTTGGGGTGTCCTCTGTAGTGGCACAGCACGACTTTCAGACTCTGCTGTGTCCGCCATTGGCTAGGCCTGCTAGTAGGCAGGGACATTGACTGTGGGTCCGGGATATAGCGTTTCTATGCATGTTTGTATTGCTTTGGTGATGTTTATGTTATTACTTGTTGTCTAAGTAAAGTTTCTCTGTTCTTGCATATTAAGCTGGTGTCAGTGTTGCTTTCCTTGTCTGTGACTTCGCTGTATTCTGTGGAGCCCGCCCCGGTACACGGCTTACATGTGCGCACATACTGCTCCACCATGTTGCTGAAATGCTGCCTCCTAATAAGACGTTCCATATCAGCTGGTGGTGCTGGTTGTTGTGGCGTGCTGACAAAGCATTTCCACCATGCTAACCCTGCATTCTGAGGTGCTGGCAGTGACCCAGTTGCGTTGCCGACCTCTTCCTCTGCCTTCGCCTTGTGCGTCCACAGTGCCCCCGCTGTCAGGTGGGAATGCCACCAGCAGCGCGTCTACCAGCGTGCGCTTGTATTCGCGCATCTTACGATCACGCTCCAGTGACGAAATTAAGGACGGTATGTTGTCCTCGTAACGGGAATCCAGCAGCGTGGCCACCCAGTAATCAGCACAAGTTAGAATGTGGGCAACGCGGTGGTCGTTGTGGAGACACTGCAGCATGTAATCGCTCATGTGTGCCAGGCTGCCCAGAGTCAACGTAAAGCTGTCTCTGTGGGAGGTGTATCGTCTGTGTACTCTGTATCCCCACCAGCCATGCACCAGTGATGGCCATGAGGTGGTTTGGGTGCCACCCTGATGTGAACATGGTTCCTCCAGCTCCATCTCCTCCTCCTCATCCTCTACCTCGTCATCCTCCAGGACTGTGCCCTGGTTGGACAAACAGATACGTTTTATGTTTCAATGTTGTTTATTAAAGTTTTTCACAATAATAAGGTACACAGTACATTGTGCATAGAATAAAGGACATAGCGTCCAGTCAAGTAGGCATAAACAAATAATACAAAGAACAAAAAGACATAGAATAAATTAATCAAAAATAAGGAAAATATCAAGTAGTCAGGGGTAGCAGTCATGCAGTTCAAAATTACGTGAGTTAAGTCTTGGATGGCGATCAGCAAAAAGCAGGCCCATATTTACCTCCATCCCTTATTTGCATACGATATATACTGTAACCTATCAAAGTTCAGAGTAGAGCGAAAGATTGGCAGAGTGGGGAGAGGACGACCAAGGCTCCCAGACAGTCTCAAACAAGGGAAATATATCAGGGCGGATAGCTGACATCCGTTCGTATTGGTAAATCCTGTTAACTCTATCAATCACCGCTTGGTAGCTCAAAATTGAGGAACGCCACTGAGAAGCAATATGTATCCTAGTAGCAAGCAGGATGAATTGGGCTAACTTGAACCTAACATTTGTTAGATTAGATGGCTTGTCTCCAAGCAGAAATACCGGGGGTGTAAGGGGGAGGGTGTGCTCCAACAAGGATGAGAGCAGATCACAAATGCGACCCCATAACCTGGAAACCATGGGACACGTCCACCACGTATGGAACATCGTGCCCTCCTCCCCACAACCTCGGAAGCAAGTAGAGGGGACCTCTGGGTAGAAGTGGTGCAATTTGGCAGGAACCAAATATGTCCGGTGAAGAATCTTAATAGAGGTCTCTGCCAGGGTAGTTTGCCACGACCCTTTAGAGAGTGTCTGGGAACGTTGGTGCCACCTATATACACTGAATTCCTCTAACAGATCAGCCTCCCATTCCAACATATAACGAAGCTTAGATTCCTCTGGTGGTGCAGTGAGAGCCGAGTAAATCCGGGACAATAAACCCTGCTTATGTAGAGAGAAGGACATTAACCTTTCAAAAGGTGTATAATCAATATTATGTGAACCATTCTTTAGGGAGTGAAGGAAGGAGAATACTCTCCGGACATTGAATTGCTCACGAGCTGGAGGGGTGAATTTCTCAAGGAAATCAGGCATAGTTAGGATTTTACCCCGTACTAGGAAATCCTGGAGGGAGCACAATTTTTTTTCGACCCACCATGAGAAAGCCCCAGATTGGAGTCCAGGGGAGAAAGCCGGATTACCCAAAAGATATTCTAAGGGGGACGGTTTAGATTGGAGGGAGCGCTTGAACCTAATGGATCTCCATAGGAGTAAAGCGTAGTATGAAAGTTGGGATTTGGTACGGAGTGAGGAGGGTAATGAGGAGGTGGTCCAAATAAGGGCTCTCCAGGAGAACGGCCCCAGCAGCGATTGTTCAAGGGAAACCCATATAGGTTGAGCCTGTGCAGGGAGATGAGTCAGAAATAGTTGAGCTAATCTGGCAGCCCTGTAATACTGAGCTAAGTCTGGCACTGAAATGCCACCACAAGCCTTATGACGACACATAACAAGCTTAGAAATACGAGCTCGTTTATGGGCCCAAATAAATTTAAGGATGTCCGCCTGGAGAGCCCCCAGGTCTGACGCTGGGACTGGGATCGGTAGGGTGCGGAATAGGTATAGTAGCCGTGGAAGGACCACCATTCTTACTATATGGATCTTACCCACCCAGGAAACTGGGAGAGATTCCCATGACTGCAGGTCCCTCCGTATTTGAGTGAACATTGGAAGATAATTATATTTATACAGGGTGTTAAGTGTTTTGGTCAGCGATATGCCCAAATATGGAAGGAAGTGCATGTTGTGTTGAAATGTAAACTCGCTCTGAAGAATCTCAGAAACCTGAGAGGTGACATTACCCAACAAAAGCTCCGACTTAGATTCATTGACTAGTAGGCCTGATGCATCTGAGAAAAATTTTAGAAGGGACAAAAGGGAGGGAAATGAAATGATAGGATTGGTGACTGTTAACAAAAGGTCGTCAGCAAAAAGGCTCAATTTATATTCCACACCCCCAACCGAGATTCCGGTTATGTCTGGGTGAGATCTAATTTTTAACGCTAATGGTTCCATGGCTAGTGCAAAAAGGGCTGGGGAGAGGGGGCAACCTTGGCGCGTTCCTCTAAAAATTGGTATAGATGACGGATGTGAGAAAGGTAATTTGAGACTAGCCCGAGGCGAAGAGTACAAAGCTTGAAAAGCAGAGAGAAAAGGGCCTCTAATGTTAAAG
The DNA here is from genome assembly GCF_905171765.1 of Bufo bufo. Classification (NCBI taxonomy): domain Eukaryota; kingdom Metazoa; phylum Chordata; class Amphibia; order Anura; family Bufonidae; genus Bufo; species Bufo bufo. Next base: position 19,833,722 of record NC_053392.1, on the reverse strand, counting down.
TGGGAGAGAGTCCGCCAAAGATAGGTCCAAGAGACTGTATCAAAGGCCTTCTCTATATCCAGCGCTAGTAAAGCTACTGGAGTTGAAGTCCTGTTCGCCTCATGAACTAATCCCAAGACCTTCCGTATATTATCTGGGGTTTCCCTGCTGGGGAGGAAACCCACCTGATCTTTGTGTATCAGGCTAGGGAGAATTCTATTAAGTCTACGCGCTAAGATGGAGGTGAATAACTTGTTGTCTATATTGAAAAGTGAAATGGGTCTATAGTTGGAGGGTAAAAGAGGGTCTTTATGAGGTTTGGGGATCACAGTAATTTTGGCTGCTAAGAACTCGGGTGGGGGTGTGGAGCCTTGTAATAAATGGTTACAGTATTTAGTAATGAAGGGGATTAACTGGTCTGCAAATTTTTTAAAGTAAAGTGCTGTATAGCCATCTGGACCGGGGGCTTTTCCCAGTTTCAGGGCCTTAATTGTGTAAGTCACCTCCTCAGCTGTGATGGGGCTATTGAGTTCTTCTAATGCTGCGGATGAGACCTTTGGGAGGGAAGCAGAGGAAAGGAAGTCATCTGCCTTAATGTTGGGGTCACCTTTTTGTTCCGAGTATAGTTGTTTATAGAAGGATTGGAAGGTGTCATATATGATGTCTGGGTGGGTGGTAGTTCTGCCGGACCGTGTACGGATTTGGTAGACTTGGTTAAGTCTCTGTGTGGCTTTGAGTTGGCGTGCCAACATCTTATCTGGTTTATTGGCATATTTGTAATAGTAGGAGGAAGTCCAGCGGAGTGCTTTTTCAGTATTATTTGAAAGTAGGGCATTCAGCTGAGTTTTAAAGTCTTTTATTTCCTTCAATAGGTAAAGGGTTGGTGTTTGTTGATGGGCTCTCACCAGTTTAGCCAATTTAGACTCTAGTGCAACCTGAGCTGAGGATCTGTCCTTTTTGAGCCTTGAAGCTACCTGAATGAGTTTGCCCCGTATGAAAGCCTTGTGAGTCAGCCATAAGTTCATAGGGTCGGCATCCAGAGTGTTGTTTAGTAAAAAGAACTGTTTAAGCTTGTCTAATATCGCATTAAACACAACCGGTCGAGTCAGCAATGACTCATTCAGGCGCCAAGTAAAAGGGACACTAGAATTGTTGACTAAAGCGAATTCAGCTATAACCATGTCATGGTCTGACAAGGAGGACACAACATGTCTGGAGTAGGTTAGTGAGGGGAGGTAAGAGGAGGAGGCTAGGATTAAATCAATCCGGGTGTATAGTTGGTGAGAAGGAGAATAATAGGTATATCCCCTTTGGGGGCCATTGTGCTCCCTCCAGGTATCCGCCAAGGACAGGGATTCCATCACATGCTTAACTTTAACATTGTGGGATGCAGGGCGCATTTGAGCCGAGGGGGTGGAGCGATCAAGTACAGGGTTGAGTACAAAATTAAAGTCACCACACCACAATAGCTTGTGATAGGTGAGAGGTGCAATAATGGAGTGCATTGAGACCAAAAAAGCAATAGGATCCTAAGTAGGCGCATACACATTTACAATACACAGGGTTTCTTCCCTGTAGGTGCCTAGAAGGATTACATATCTCCCATTAGGATCTATTATAGAGCGTAGTAGAGTAAAAGGAAAGGAGTTACGCAATAAAATGATAGCTCCTCTACTTTTAGAAACATAGGTAGACGAATAGAAACGTGTGTAATGCGGATGGAAATATTTGGGATGAGAGGTGGGCGTGAAGTGGGACTCCTGAAGGCAGATCACATCGGGTGTATGTTTGGTATATGTAGAAAAAGCAGACTTACGTTTTCTGGGGGAGTTAAATCCCCTTACGTTGTGCGATAGTATCTTACACATGACCAGAAAGCAAGGAGTATGCAGGAAAAGCGAAGTGAACCCGTGCGATCCGCCTCAGGAGCGCCACCTCCAGCCGTCACCCATACATGAAAACAACACGAGCATTTCCCCTGACATAAACAGGAAAAGAAATAAAAGAAAAAGAGAAAAAAAGAAAAGGGAATAAAAAATTGAGAACAAATAAAACAATATATAACTAAGCCTAAATAGGCCTGAGAAAAATAGGTGGGTGCAGTAGAGCGGGGTGAGGACTCTAACGGAGTCTCCCAATCCAGCCCAGAGAACCCAAACATGGGGGCAAACATGACAGTCCTTCACGCCGAATCCCTAGAAGATGATAAGCTTCGGGAAAATAGCAGATATTAATAGAAGGACTACATAATGAAGGCTAGTGTCCTGTAATACTGAAAAAGGGAATAGGGGTATAGAGCGGAACCATAAGGTAGGATAACAACGTTCCTAAATGCCATGACAGGCCAGAAGATCAGGAGCAGAAGTCCCGGACTTAAGTAGAAGATGATGAAGTCGGTCTCCGCGAAGTCGAGAGCACCGTCGTCCAGACTCTGGCTGGCCGTTGCGGTTCTGGAGCGGCTTCTGGAGCTGTATCTTGATCACAAGGAACTCCTGCTTTACGAAGGATCTCGATTCCCTCTCTGGGTGAGTGTATAACATGATCCCGAGAGTTAATACGGAAAGAGAGGGAAAAAGGGAATCCCCATTTGTACCGCACCTGGGCGTTTTGTAGAGCCGAAGTCACCGGCTTCATGTCCCTGCGTCTGCGGAGGGTGGAAGGGGCCAGGTCGGCATATAGGTGCACTGTGGAGGGGAGACCAGGGAGTTCAGTGAGGTTACGGGCTGCTGCAAGAATTTGATCCTGTGTGCCCGGGTGATGAAATTTGAGAATAACATCTCTCGGTAAGGCATCTGAGCGTGGTCTCCCTAGGGCTCTATGAACCCTATCCATCAGGAGTTTCGCTGGTTCAGCTTGTGGCAGCAAGGCCTGGAACAATGCTGACAAAGTGGCCGAGAGGTCAGTGAAGATTTCAGGCAGACCTTTGATCCGGAGGTTACCCCTCCTGGTTCTATTTTCTAGGTCTTCTAGTTTGAGCTCCATCGCTGCAATCTGTGCCGCCTGAGACAGAATATCCGCCTTATCTGAGTGCAGGGCATCCGATAGATTATCGGTGCATGTCTCCAAGTCAGAGACCCGGGTGCCCAGGTCAAGGATCTGGCGGGAAAACTCGTCCACCGCTTGGGACAGTTCTGAGCGGAATAGGGAGGCTATATTTTTATAAAGTTCGGCCTGACCTGGATCTTGAATGTCCGGTGGCAGCGAGGTATTGCTGGCTTCAGAGGACGTTGGGCTCCGGGATGCAGGGGCCTGGTCCGCCATATTGCTGCGGCTTGAGTTTCTGAACAGCTCCGGTAGGGTCTGTGAAGGCACGGGTGTTCCCGTCGACTTTGTCTTCCCTTTGTTGCGGGTCATCATAGGAGTCCCTTGCATGTAGGTTCAAGCTCGTGGAGCTGAATAAACAGCGCTAAATGAGGGAAAATTTCGGCGCGAGAAGCGGAGCTCAGGGGAACACTTCCACCATGCGAGCCTCGCGCATGCGCCTCTCAACAGATACGTTTTAAAACAGCCTTCTGTCGTTCCCCCCTGGCTGTGCTGAAGTTGGTGGTGAAGGTGTTACGCTGACCGGATGAGGAGGCGGTAGAGGATGAGGAAGCTGAGTAGGTGGAGGAAGCAACAGGAGGCAAACTTAAACCCTGCAATCCTCTGTGGTGGAAGGACATGCGCCAAACTGCTATCCGCCTCAGGCCCAGCCGCCACTGCATTTACCCAGTGTGCTGTTATGGATATATAACGTCCATGACCGTCCTTACTGGTCCACGTATCCGTAGTTAGATGGACCTTGCCCCAGATGGCGTTGCGCAGTGCACACCTGATTTTGTCCCCCACTTGGTTGTGCAGGGAAGGGATGGCTCGCCTGGAAAAGTAGTGGCGGCTGGGCACGACGTACTGTGGGACAGCCACCGCCATAAGGCTTTTAAAGCTCTCCGTCTCCACCAGACGGAATGACAGCATTTCAAAGGCCAAAAATTTTGAAATGCTGGCATTCAGGGCCAGGGATCGCAGGTGAGTAGGGGGGTACTTCCTCTTCTGCTCCAGTGTTTGGGAGATGGAGAGCTGAACGCTTCCGTGGGACATTGTGGAAAAGCTTGGTGACCCAGGTGGTTGTGTTGCTGGCAGATCCTCTGTTTGCAGGGTGGCAGGTGCCACTGTCACTCCGAGCCACTCTGAAGAGGCCAAGACTGCAGCAGAAGAGGAAGCAGGAGGTTTTTGAGGTGTCTACTCAACTGCAGCTCGTGCTTTGCACTTAGATGCCTGGTCATGCAGGTTGTGCTCAGGTTGAGAACGTTTATGCCTCGCTTCAGGCTCTAATTGCACAGCGTACAAACCACTCGTATCTTGTTGTCAGCACATTGTCTGAAGAACTGCCATGCCAGGGAACTCCTTGGAGCTGGCTTTGGTGTGCTCGGTTTCTTGCTGCGTTGGGCAATAGCAGGCGTACTGCTCCCTGCTCCCTCTTCTGCTGTGTCGGTGGCTCTGTGCGACCACCGCCTCTTCCTCCGAAATACACAGGTCACTCGCATGACCTTGATTCCATGTGGGGTTGAGGACCTTATCGTCCTCCACATCATCTTCCACTCAGTCTTCACCCCTGCCCTCCTTGTCGGTATGCACACTTTCAAAAGCCACAGCAGTTGACACCTGTGTTTCGTCGTCATCCGAGACATGCTGCGGTGGTCCTCCCATGTACTCATCTTGAAACATAAGTGGTTGGGCATCGGTGCACTTAGCCCTGCCCCAGAAGTGGAAGAGTTTATGTGGATGGCCCTGGGAAACCCTGCTAGCAGAGTCTTTAAAAAGCAGAAGAGACTGCTGCATGACTTGGGGCTCAGACTGCTTGGCTGATTTGCAAGGGGGTGAGTTGAAAGACTGATGGACATCGGCTGCAGGTGCTAACTTCGATCTTTCAGCAGGAGACTGGGTGGGAAACAATGTGAAGGAACTGGAGGCACTGTCAGGAACCCAATCTACTATCGCCTGTATTTGTTCTGGCCTCACCATTCGTAGAGCCGCACTAGGCCCGACCAAATAACGCTGAAGGTTCTGTCGCCTGCTCGCCCCATGAGGAAGGTGTTCCATGTCCTCTCCCTGCAACAGGAGCTCCACCAGTAGCACCAGGACCAGGGCCACGTCCCTTATTCGACGCTCTCCTCATTCTCTGCAAATTTAGGATCTTGCCCAAAATGGGTGTTTTTTTAACCGCCTCAGCCCCCTAGCTTAAACACCCTTAAAGACCAGGCCACTTTTTACACTTCTGACCGACACTACTTTCACCGTTTATTGCTCGGTCATGCAACTTACCACCCAAATGAATTTTACCTCCTTTTCTTCTCACTAATAGAGCTTTCATTTGGTGGTATTTCATTGCTGCTGACATTTTTACTTTTTTTGTTATTAATCGAAATTTAACGATTTTTTTGCAAAAAAATGAAATTTTTCACTTTCAGGTGTAAAATTTTGTAAAAAAAATTACATCCATATATAAATTTTTCTCTAAATTTATTGTTCTACATGTCTTTGATAAAAAAAAAATGTTTGGGTAAAAAAAAATGGTTTGGGTAAAAGTTAGAGCGTTTACAAACTATGGTACAAAAATGTGAATTTCCGCTTTTTGAAGCAGCTCTGACTTTCTGAGCACCTGTCATGTTTCCTGAGGTTCTACAATGCCCAGACAGTACAAACACCCCATAAATGACCCCATTTCGGAAAGTAGACACCCTAAGGTATTCGCTGATGGGCATAGTGAGTTCATAGAACTTTTTCTTTTTTGTCACAAGTTAGTGGAAAATGATGATTTTTTTTTTTTTTTTTTCTTACAAAGTCTCATATTCCACTAACTTGTGACAAAAAATAAAAACTTCCATGAACTCACTATGCCCATCAGCGAACACCTTGGGGTGTCTTCTTTCCAAAATGGGGTCACTTGTGGGGTAGTTATACTGCCCTGGCATTCTAGGGGCCCAAATGTGTGGTAAGTTGTTTGAAATCAAAATCTGTAAAAATTGGCCGGTGAAATCCGAAAGGTGCTCTTTGGAATATGGGCCCCTTTGCCCACCTAGGCTGCAAAAAAGTGTCACACATGTGGTATCTCCGTACTCAGGAGAAGTTGGGGAATGTGTTTTGGAGTGTCATTTTACATATACCCATGCTGGGTGAGAGAAATATCTTGGTCAAATGCCAACTTTGTATAAAAAAATGGGAAAAGTTGTCTTTTGCCAAGATATTTCTCTCACCCAGCATGGGTATATGTAAAATGACACCCCAAAACACATTCCCCAACTTCTCCTGAGTACAGAGATACTACATGTGTGACACTTTTTTGCAGACTAGGTGGGAAAGTTAGCGGAAAATGATGATTTTTTTTAATTTTTTTTTCTTACAAAGTCTCATATTCCACTAACTTGTGACAAAAAATAAAAACTTCCATGAACTCACTATGCCCATCAGCGAATACCTTGGGGTGTCTTCTTTCCAAAATGGGGTCACTTGTGGGGTAGTTATACTGCCCTGGCATTCTAGGGGCCCAAATGTGTGGTAAGTTGTTTGAAATCAAAATCTGTAAAAATTGGCCGGTAAAATCCGAAAGGTGCTCTTTGGAATATGGGCCCCTTTGCCCACCTAGGCTGCAAAAAAGTGTCACACATGTGGTATATCCGTACTCAGGAGAAGTTGGGGAATGTGTTTTGGGGTGTCATTTTACATATACCCATGCTGGGTGAGAGAAATATCTTGGCAAAAGACAACTTTTCCCATTTTTTTATACAAAGTTGGCATTTGACAAAAAATAAAAACTTCCATGAACTCACTATGCCCATCAGCGAATACCTTGGGGTGTCTTCTTTCCAAAATGGGGTCACTTGTGGGGTAGTTATACTGCCCTGGCATTCTAGGGGCCCAAATGTGTGGTAAGTTGTTTGAAATCAAAATCTGTAAAAATTGGCCGGTGAAATCCGAAAGGTGCTCTTTGGAATATGGGCCCCTTTGCCCACCTAGGCTGCAAAAAAGTGTCACACATGTGGTATCTCCGTACTCAGGAGAAGTTGGGGAATGTGTTTTGGGGTGTCATTTTACATATACCCATGCTGGGTGAGAGAAATATCTTGGCAAAAGACAACTTTTCCCATTTTTTTATACAAAGTTGGCATTTGACCAAGATATTTCTCTCACCCAGCATGGGTATATGTAAAATGACACCCCAAAACACATTCCCCAACTTCTCCTGAGTACGGAGATACCACATGTGTGACACTTTTTTGCAGCCTAGGTGGGCAAAGGGGCCCATATTCCAAAGAGCACCTTTCGGATTTCACCGGCCAATTTTTACAGATTTTGATTTCAAACAACTTACCACACATTTGGGCCCCTAGAATGCCAGGGCAGTATAACTACCCCACAAGTGACCCCATTTTGGAAAGAAGACACCCCAAGGTATTCGCTGATGGGCATAGTGAGTTCATGGAAGTTTTTATTTTTTGTCACAAGTTAGTGGAATATGAGACTTTGTAAGAAAAAAAAAAAAAAATCATCATTTTCCGCTAACTTGAGACAAAAAATAAAAAATTCTAGGAACTCGCCATGCCCCTCACGGAATACCTTGGGGTGTCTTCTTTCCAAAATGGGGTCACTTGTGGGGTAGTTATACTGCCCTGGCATTTTCCAGGGGCCCTAATGTGTGGTAAGTAGGTAAATGACCTGTGAAATCCTAAAGGTGCTCTTTGGAATGTGGGCCCCTTTGCCCACCTAGGCTGCAAAAAAGTGTCACACATGTGGTATCGCCGTATTCAGGAGAAGTTGGGCAATGTGTTTTGGGGTGTCTTTTTACATATACTCATGCTGGGTGAGAGAAATATCTCGGCAAAAGACAACTTTTCCCATTTTTTTATACAAAGTTGGCATTTGACCAAGCTATTCATCTCACCCAGCATGGGTATATGTAAAATGACACCCCAAAACACATTGCCCAACTTCTCCTGAATACGGCGATACCACATGTGTGACACTTTTTTGCAGCCTAGATGTGCAAAGGGGCCCACATTCCTTTTATGAGGGCATTTTTAGACATTTGGATCCCAGACTTCTTCTCACGCTTTAGGGCCCCTAGAATGCCAGGGCAGTATAAATACCCCACACGTGACCTCATTTTGGAAAGAAGACACCCCAAGGTATTCAATGAGGGGCATGGCGAGTTCTTAGAAAAAAAAAAAATTTTGGCACAAGTTAGCGGAAATAGATTTATTTATTTTTTCTCACAAAGTCTCCCTTTCCGCTAACTTGGGACAAAAATTTCAATCTTTCATGGACTCAATATTCCCCTCACGGAATACCTTGGGGTGTCTTCTTTCCGAAATGGGGTCACATGTGGGGTATTTATACTGCCCTGGCATTCTAGGGGCCCTAAAGCGTGAGAAGAAGTCTGGAATATAAATGTCTAAAAATTTTTACGCATTTGGATTCCGTGAGGGGTATGGTGAGTTCATGTGAGATTTTAATTTTTGACACAAGTTAGTGGAATATGAGACTTTGTAAGAAAAAAATAATAATTTCCGCTAACTTGGGCCAAAAAAATGTCTGAATGGAGCCTTACAGGGGGGTGATCAATGACAGGGGGGTGATCAATGACAGGGGGGTGATCAATGACAGGGGGGTAATCAATGACAGGGGGGTGATCAGGGAGTCTATATGGGGTGATCACCCCCCTGTCATTGATCACCCCCCTATAAGGCTTCATTCAGATGCAATTTAAACTTGAAATACTGCAATAATTTTCTGTGCTTTAAAAAACACCCATTTTTGGCAATACCCTCCATCTGGGGCCTATGCCGCATTAGTCAGTGTGCAATTTAAGCTTGAAATACAGCAATAACTTTCTGGGTTTTAAAAAACACCCTTTTTGGGAAAAATACAAAATTTTACAGCCCTTGCTGCATCTGTCAGTGTAAAATACAAGCATTTTATACTGCTGTCATATTCTGTTATTAAAAAAACACCCATTTAGGGCAAAATCCAAATTTTGCGGTGTTTGCTGCATCTGTCATTGTAAAATACAAGCTTGACAGTAGCAATATTTTTCTGGGTTTAAAAAAGCACCCCTTTTTGGCAATACCCTCCATCTGGGGCCTATGCAGCATTAGTCAGTGTGCAATTTAAGCTTGAAATACTTCGATAATTTTCTAGGTTTATTAAAACACAAATTTTTGGCAATTTCCTACATCTGGGCCTATGATGCATTTCTTAGTGTGACATACAAGCTTGAAATACTGCAATAATATTCTGGGTTTAAAAAAAAACACCCATTTTTGGCAAAATACAAATTTTGCGGCCTTGGCTGCATCTGTCAGTGTGAGATACAAGTTTGAAATACATTCAGAAGTCCGTATGATTTTTACGGATCCGATCCATCTATCAGTGGATCCGTAAAATTCATGCGGACCTCTGATTGGAGCCTTACAGGGGGGTGATCAATGACAGGGGGGTAATCAATGACAGGGGGGTGATCAGGGAGTCTATATGGGGTGAACACCTCCGTCATTGATCACTCCCCTGTAAGGCTCCATTCAGACGTCCGTATGATTTTTACGGATCCGATCCATCTATCAGTGGATCCGTAAAATTCATACGGACCTCTGAATGGAGCCTTACGGGGGGTGATCAATGACAGGGGGGTGATCAATGACAGGGGGGTGATCAGGGAGTCTATATAGGGTGATCAGGGGTGATCAAGGGTGAATAAGGGGTTAATAAGTGACAGGGGGGGGGGGGTGTAGTGTAGTGGTGCTTGGTGCAACATATTACTGAGCTACCTGTGTCCTCTGGTGGTCGATCCAAACAAAGGGGACCACCAGAGGACCAGGTAGCAGGTATATTAGACGCTGTTATCAAAACAGCGTCTAATATACCTGTTAGGGGTTAAAAAAATCGCATCTCCAGCCTGCCAGTGAACGATCGCCGCTGGCAGGCTGGAGATCCACTCTCTTACCTTCCGTTCCTGTGAACACGCGCGCCTGTGTGCGCGCGTTCACAGGAAATCTCGCGTCTCGCGAGAGGACGCACCGGTGCGTCCACCCAGAAGAGCAGGGCCGCCGCCAGGACGCAATCCTGCGTACGGCGGTCCTGGGGTGGTTAATAACAGAATAGAACACCAGTATCTAACGTGTGTATTTCACACTGACAGATGCAGCAAAGGCTGCAAATTTAGTATTTTGCCCAAAATTAGTTGTTTTTTTTTACACCCAGAATATTATTGCAGTATTTCTAGCTTGTATGTCACACTAACAAATGCAGCATAGAACCCAGATGTAGGATATTGCCAAAAATTTGTGTTTTTTTAAACCCAGAAAATTATTAAAGTATTTCAAGCTTGTATCTCACACTGACAGATGCAGCCAAGGCCGCAAAATTTGTATTTTGCCCAAAATGGGTGTTTTTTTTTAAACCCAGAATATTATTGCAGTATTTCAAGCTTGTATGTCACACTAAGAAATGCAGATGTAGGAAATTGCCAAAAATTTGTGTTTTAATAAACCTAGAAAATTATCGAAGTATTTCAAGCTTAAATTGCACACTGACTAATGCTGCATAGGCCCCAGATGGAGGGTATTGCCAAAAAGGGGTGCTTTTTTAAACCCAGAAAAATATTGCTACTGTCAAGCTTGTATTTTACAATGACAGATGCAGCAAACACCGCAAAATTTGGATTTTGCCCTAAATGGGTGTTTTTTTAATAACAGAATATGACAGCAGTATAAAATGCTTGTATTTTACACTGACAGATGCAGCAAGGGCTGTAAAATTTTGTATTTTTCCCAAAAAGGGTGTTTTTTAAAACCCAGAAAGTTATTGCTGTATTTCAAGCTTAAATTGCACACTGACTAATGCGGCATAGGCCCCAGATGGAGGGTATTGCCAAAAATGGGTGTTTTTTAAAACACAGAAAATTATTGCAGTATTTCAAGTTTAAATTGCACACAGACAAATGCTGCAAAGGCCATAGATGTTGGGTCTTGCCAAAAATTTGTGATTTTTTTAAACCCAGAATATAATTGCAGTATTTCAAGCTTGGATTTGAATGTCACAAATGCACATATGCTGTGCTGGTGCACAGAACTTGCATAAAATGGCCGCCGCCGCCCACCTAACGAACAGACGGATAAAAAAAAAAATTCTGGCTCACTGGGTTCAGGGCAGGGTGAAAAGATTGTGCACTGCACCCACTAAACAAAATCTAGGTAGATCGCTGAGTTAACCAGCACTTCTGATTAACCTCTTGGGGACATATGACGTACCGGTACGGCATGATGTCCTGGTACTTAAGGACACATGAGGTAACGGTACGTTATGTGTAGTTCTGATCACCGCCGCACGGCGGGCGGTGATCGGAACTGGGTGCCTGCTGAAATCAATCAGCAGGCACCCTAGGAAAATGTGCGTGGGGCGCCCTATGATCGCCGCAAACCGCAGGTCAATTCAAACCTGCGGTTTTCGGCGTTTACGGATCGTTGCGGCGGGGATCAGCGGTGCCATCGGGTCCCCATGCGGCTGTAATGGGGACCCGATGGCATGGAAGGCAGTGCGATGCCTTCCTTAGGCATCGGTGCTGCCTTCCGGTGAAGAGCCTGTGAGATCCAGCCCCCTGGATCTCACAGGCAGTAAGCTGTATGAGTAATACACACTGTATTACTCATACAGCCAATGCATTCCAATACAGAAGTATTGGAATGCATTGTAAAGGGGATCAGACCCCCAAAAGTTGAAGTCCCAAAGTGGGACCAAAAATATAAAGTGAAAAAAAAGTTGAAAAAAGTTTCAAGAAAAAACTCCCCCAAAAAACGTCATTTTCCCCAAATAAAGTAAAAAAAATATTGGGTTTCGGCCGCGTCCGTATCAACCGGCTCTATAAAAATATCACATGAACTAACCCCTCAGATGAACACTGTAAAAAATAAAAACTGTGATAAATAAACAATTTTTTGCCACCTTACATCACTTAAAGTACAACAGCAAGCGATCAAAAAGGCGTATGCCCACCAAAATAGTACCAATCTAACCAACACCTCATCCCGCAAAAAATGAGCCCCTACCTAAGACAATCGCAAAAAAAAAAAAACTATGGCTCAGAATATGGAGACACTAAAACATCATTTATTTTGTTTTAAAAAAGCTGTTATTGTGTAAAACTTAAGTAAATTTAAAAAAGTATATATGTTAGGTATCGCCACGTCCGTAATAACATGCTCTATAAAAATATCACATAACCTAACCCCTCAGGTGAACACCGTAATAAAAAATAAAAAATAAAAACGGTGTATAAAAAGCCATTTTTAGTCACTTTACATCACAAAAAGTGTAATAGCAAGCGATCAAAAAGTCATACGCACCCCAAAATAGTGCCAATCAAACCTTCATCTCATCCTGCAAAAATCATACCCTACCCAAGATAATCGCCCAAAAACTGAGAAAACTATGTCTCTCAGACTATGGAGACACTAAAACATGATTTTGTTTAAAAAATGAAATAATTGTGTAAAACTTACATAAATAAAAAAAAGTATACATATTAGGTATCGCAGCATCCACAATAACCAGCTCTATAAAAATATCACATGACCTAACCCCTTAGGTGAATACCGTAAAAAAATAAAATTAAAAACGGTGTAAAAAAAGCCACCCCAAAATAGTGCCAATCAAACAGTCATCTTATCCCGAAAAAAATGAGCCCCTACACAAGACAGTCGCCCAAAAAGTAAATAAAACTATGGCTTTCAGAATGTGGAGACACTAAAGAATCATACAAAAAATGCTTTGTTATGTAAAACTGAAACAAACAACCCAAAAAAGTAGTCACATTTGGTATTGTCGCTTTCGTGACAACCTGCTCTATAAAAATACCACATGATCTAACCTGTCAGATGAATAAATAATTGAAAAAATAAAAACTGCCAAAACAGCTATTTCTTGTTACCTTGCCTCACAAAAAGTGTAATATAGAGCAACCAAAAATCATATGTACCCTAAAATAGTATCAACAAAACTGCCACCCTATCCCATAGTTTCTAAAATGGGGTCAATTTTTTGGAGTTTCTACTCTAGGGGTGCATCAAGGGGGATTCAAATGGGACACGGTGTCAAAAAACCAGTCCAGCAAAATCTGCCGTCCAAAAACTGTATGGCATTCCTTTTCTTCTGTGCCCTGCCGTGTGCCCGTACAGCAGTTTACGACCATATATGGGGTGTTTCTGTAAACTGCAGAATCAGGGCCATAAATATTGAGTTTTGTTTGGCTGTTAACCCTTGCTTTGTAACTGGAAAAAAATATTAAAATGGAAAATCTGCCAAAAAAGTGAAATTTTGAAATGTTATCTCTATTTTCCATTAATTCTTGTGGAACACCTAAAGGGTTAACAAAGTTTGTAAAATCATTTTTGAATACCTTGAGGGGTGTAGTTTCTAAAATGGGGTCATTTTTGGGTGGTTTTTATTATGTAAGCCTCACAAAGTGACTTTAGACCTGAACTGGTCCTTAAAAAGTGGATTTTTGAAAATTTCTGAAGAATTTCAAGATTTGCTTCTAAACTTCTAAGCCTTGTAACATCCCCAAAAAATAAAATGTAATTCCCAAAACGATCCAAACATGAAGTAGACATATGGGGATTGTAAAGTAATAACTATTTTTGTAGGTATTACTATGTATTATAGAAGTAGAGAAATTGAAACTTGGAAATTTGCAAATTTCTTCAAATTTTTGGTAAATTTGGTATTTTTTTTATAAATAAAAATGATTTTTTTTTACTCCATTTTACCAGTGTCATGAAGTACAATATGTGACGAAAAAACTATCTCAGAATGGCCTGGATAAGTCAAAGTGTTTTAAAGTTATCACCACATAAATTGACACTGGTCAGATTTGCAAAAAATGGCCTGGTCCTTCAGGTGAAATATGGCCGTGTCCTTAAGGGGTTAAAGATTCTTTCCTATTCTCTCCCTCACAGCAGCAGCATCCTCTCCCTACACTAGTAACAGCAGAGTGAAGTGCAGCGCTACGTGACTCCAGCTTATATAGAGGCTGGGTCACATGCTGCACTGGCCAATCAGTTAAACGCTTGTTGATTGGCTACTCTGTAGCCTTTCAAAATGCACCATTAACTCGCCGAACACTGAACCCGAACCCAAACTTTTACTGAAAACATTACCATCGTCCCATTTTTATAATATGATGTGAGATGGGACCCTGTGTTTGGATGCTGCGGAGGCGGCTCCGATCCGGAAAGAATGGCCAGATATGACCCGGGGATTAAACCCTAACCCTGAAGCGAGGCTGCACATGTGCTTGGTAAACTGCGTGGATGAGAGTGGCCATGAAGGGAAGTAAAGGGCTGGCTAGAGCCCGGTTACCTAGGGTGGCTAGTAGTTTATTGAGGACTGCCACTGGACACCATGGATTGATAGGCGGGAAATATTCAACCCGCACGGGGGGCCCTACTTGCGAGGTCTTGGAAATGGGTAAGTTGAAGACAAAATGATCTTGTGTGCGGGTGAGTTGACTTAGTATGGGACCCGAATTATGAGGGGAGGTGCTAGTGAATTCCCCAGGCCGGAGAAAGCCGTAGAAACTTAAGTAAACTTAAGTAAAGGGCAGCTTTGAGAATGATACTTTTAAATGGCCCAAAAGGATATCCGTCTAGGGAGGTTGAGATCTTCCTGAACAACTCCCCAGATACGGGTTGCCTGGTGGGTTTGGACTTTGTAGAGCTCTTCTGAATGCCCCGAAATGTGGCTTTGATGGCATGGGAGGAAAATATGGAGTTGCTACCGGGATGACGGATCATGAGGTGATGCTGGACCCCTGCCAAATACAACCTAATGGTGTTATATGAAAGGTGAAGGTCTTTGTGGCAGTATGCCAGGAAAGCCATGATAAATATGACTTCATCCGTATTGCCCCTAGGGTGAAGGTGAGAGAAAACCTTAAATGCTGTCCAGCCTGCTTGGTAGTTTCTGGTGGAGTTTGCGGACAGAGACTTGCGCATGAGAGACAGTGCCACTGATATATGCCAGTCTAGTCCATAATTAGTAATTCGAAATCCGGGGGGGGGGTTATTCCGACTCTTTCGGCTCGTGGCATGACCTGGAAGAAAAGGTTAAGATTTAAGCGGGACAAAGCATCTGCTGCCACGTTCCTGATGCCCTGGATGTGGGCACAAGAAATATGGAAGTTATATTTTAAAGCTAGCCAAGTGAGTTTTTGCGCATGAAAAGCATGACCTTGGGTTAGGTAGTCCTGCTTTTGGTGAGAATATACACTACCGTGTGGTTGTCGTAATGGTTACCGGCATGTTATTCCATTCTTTGCCCAGACTTGAGCGGCAGCCACAATGGGGTATATTTCTAGGAGGGGGAAGATCTAATGGCCTGGGGGTCCGAGTAAATTTGGGGAGGCCAAGAGTCCGCAAACCATTTCTGACTGAATAAGGCGCCAAATCCGATGGATGCGGCCGCATCGGAATACACGGTCAAGAAGGTCTCTCTCCAGCGGGGAACGAACAGGGAGATGCCATTCCACTCAGACAGGAAGACTCTCCACATGGCTAGGTCGGCCAAGGCTTCCCGATCCAATTGGATAAGAGAGTCTTGGACCGGAGCCGTGGGCAACAATTGGAGGAGTCTCGATGTGAAGGAGCGACCCTGTGGCATGATTATGGTGGCGAAATTAAGTGAGCCCAACAATGAATGTAAGTCGCCCTTTGACACGGTCCTGGATCCCACGTGAGTGGCAATGGATGTTTTGAGCCTGTCTAACTTGTCATCTGGGAGTCTGGCCTCCATCCTAAGGGTGTCTAAGGAGATACCTAAGAAAGTGATGACTGTGGAGGGGCCCTCGACTTTTGACAAAGCCACTGGGACCCGTAATACAGAGAAAATGTTGAGGAGACTTTCCAACCTGTCAGGCACCTGGTCGGGACTTTCAATCAATAAGAAGTCGTCCAGGTAATGTATTACTCTGGGACAATTGCCGTGGTTTACCAGAATCCAATGGAGGGCCTGGGCGAACTGATCAAAGAGCCAGGGGCTGCTCTTTGACCCGAACGTAAATCGAGTGGCAAAGTAGTACTGGTCTCTCCATTTGATTCCATAAAACTTCCATAGGTGCGGTTGGACTGGCAATAGCTTGAAAGCATCGGAAATATCAGCTTTCGACAGCCATGTGCCCACCCCCACTTGTGATATTAATTGTATTGCTTCGTCCAGAGAAGAGTATTGCATTGAATACTCCTCTGACGGGATCAATGAATTAAGGCTTGGAATACTGGAGGCATGAAGAGCTGACAAATCGTGAATCAATCACTTTTTATTAGTATTTTTCTTGGTGACCAGACCGATGGGGTTTACTCTGTAGACGTGAAAAGGCGGGGCTAAAAAGGGGCCTATGATGAACCCCTTCTGCAATTCGGTCTGCAGTAGAGAATCCACCGAGCCCGGGTTCTCTGTGGCTGACACCAGGTTTGGTGTTTCCCATGAAACTTGGGGCAAGGTTACGAGACCGGTATGGAAGCACTCGGTAAATCCAGATTGCAGTAATTGCACGAATTTGGGATTGTGATGAGTTTTAAGGAGGGAGACTAAAGCGGGAACGTTGATGTCGGCTAGTCAGGAACTTTTTGCTGCGCGTTGAGAGCAGGAGGATTGAGGATGGGCCCGGAGGAAATGAAACAAATATGGAGTGCCTTACACTTATTGTAGTTGCAAAAGGTGAGATTATAATTATTACATAGCAGATTTTTCCCCAGGAATACAATGGGATGACCTAATTTGTCCAGGAGCGGACCTGGCTTTTGGGAAGCTGAAGCGCTGGGCTGCTGTTTAGCCTGGGAAGTGACGTGTAAGTTGGGGCACCAGTCGGACGCGTGCATTACTAACTGACAATTAGAGCAGTTTGGGGCTTTAAGTCCAGCAAAATGCCTACAGAAAAGCTCCATGTCTAAGGATGCCCAGTTGGTGACATGTTTAACCCCTTAAGGACTTAGGAAGTACCGGTACGGCATGTTTGCCAAGTCCTTAAGGACCCATGACGTTCCGGTACGTCATGAGTTTAAAATGAGATTGCGGTGCTCCTGGGGTTAATCCGCACAGGATGCCGGCTGAAATCATTCAGCCGGCATCCTGTCACAACGCCGGGGGGGTGTCATATGACCCCCCCGTATCGGCGATCGCAGCAAACCGCAGGTCAATTCAGACCTGCGGTTTGCTGCGCTTTTGGCTGATTCTGATCCCCGCATATACATTTTTTTCCACCCCCCCTGCACTTCTGAATGGTTTTATGGTGGCGGGTGGTGCAGGGGGGGTGTTGCGGGCGGTGCGGGCGTTGCGGGATCGCGATCCCCCGCCCGCCTCCCCTTGAATAATCGTTGGTGTACAGTGGTATACCAGGGTGTCAGCACATTGCTGACACCCTGGTATAAACGGCTGACATCGGTGATGCGATGTCAGCCGTTTAACCCTTTCAATACAGCGGTCCGTACGGACCGCTGTATGGAAAAAGTTAACAGTAAGAGGGAGCTTCCTCCCTCTCCCATCGGGGGGCTGCTGTGCCTTTGCAGCCCCCTGATGGGAGAGGGAGAGAGCCCCCAGACAGCCCCCAGAGAGCCCCGTCCTTACCCTTCCCCGTCTGCGAAGTTCTGACAACTACTGAGCAGACGGGGAAGGTTCCCATGGCAACAGGACGCCGTCTCAGGCATCCTGCTGTCCATGGTGCTGAACAGATCTGTGCTAAAGGCAGAGATCTGTTCAGACAAAGTGTAAGTAAAATACAGTACAGTACAATATATATTGTACTGTACTGTATTATAAAGACATCAGACCCACTGGATCTTCAAGAACCAAGTGGGTCTGGGTCAAAAAAAAGTGAAAAAAGTAAAAATCAAAAAACACATTTATCACTGATTAAAAATGAAAAAAAGAAAATTCCCTACACATGTTTGGTATCTCCGCGTCCGTAACGACCTGATCTATAAAACGGTCATGTTACTTTACCCGAACGGTGAACGCCATAAAAATAAAAAATAAAAAACTATGATGAAATAAAAATTTTGCCCACCTTACTTCCCAAAAAAGGTAATAAAAGTGATCAAAAAAGTCGCATGTACGCCAAAATTGTAACAATCAAACCGTCATCTCATCCCGCAAAAATCATACCCTACCCAAGATAATCGGCAAAAAACTGAAAAAACTATGGCTCTCAGACTATGGAGACACTAAAACATGATTTTTTTTGTTTCAAAAATGAAATCATTGTGTAAAACTTACATAAACAAAAAAAAAGTATACATATTAGGTATCGCCGCATCCGTATCAATCGGCTCTATAAAAATATCACATGAGTGACCACCGTAAAAAAATAAAAATAAAAACGGTGTAAAAAAAGCCATTTTTTGTCATCTTACGTCACAAAAAGTGTAATAGCAAGCGATCAAAAAGTCATATGCACCCCAAAATAGTGCCAATAAAACAGCCATCTCATACCGCAAAAAATGAGACCCTACTTAAGATAATCGTCCAACAACTGAAAAAACTATGGCTCTTAGGCTATGGAGACACTAAAACTTTTTTTGTTTTAAAAATGAAATCATTGTGTAAAACTTAGATAAATAAAAAAAATTGTATACATATTAGGTATCGCCGCGTCCGTGACAACCTGCTCTATAAAATTAACACATGATCTAACCTTTCAGATGAATGTTGTAAATAACAAAATAAAATAAACGGTGCCAAAAAAGCTATTTCTTGTTACCTTGCTGCACAAAAAGTGTAATATAGAGCAACCAAAAATCATATGTACCCTAAACTAGTACCAACAAAACTGCCACCCTATCTCGTAGTTTCTAAAATGGGGTCACTTTTTTGGAGTTTCTACTCTAGGGGTGCATCAGGGGGGCTTCAAATGGGACATGGTGTCAAAAAAAACAGTCCAGCAAAACCTGCCTTCCAAAAACCATATGGCATTCCTTTCCTTCTGCGCCCTGCCGTGTGCCCGTACAGCAGTTTACAACCATATATGGGGTGTTTCTGTAAACTACAGAATCCGGGCAATAAATATTGAGTTTTGTTTGGCTGTGAACCCTTGCTTTGTTACTTGAAAAAAAATATTAAAATGGAAAATCTGCCAAAAAAGTGAAATTTTTAAATTGTATCTCTATTTTCCAATAACTCTTGTGCAACACCTAAAGGGTTAACGAAGTTTGTAAAATCAGTTTTGAATACCTTGAGGGGTGTAGTTTATAGAATAGGGTAATTTTTGGGTGGTTTCTATTATGTAAGCCTCGCAAAGTGACTTCAGAGCTGTAGTGGTCCCTAAAAATTGGGTTTTTGTAAATTTCTGAAAAATTTCAAGATTTGTTTCTAAACTTCTAAGCCTTGTAACATCCCCAAAAATTAAAATATCATTCCCAAAATAATTCAAACATTAAGTAGACATATGGGGAATGTAAATTCATAACAATTTTTGGGGGTATTACTATGTATTACAGAAGTAGAGAAACTGAAACTCTGAAATTTGCAAATTTTTCCAAATTTTTGGTAAATTATGTATTTTTTTATGCAAAAAAAATAATTTTTTTGACTTCATTTTACCAGTGTCATGAAGTACAATATGTGACGAAAAAACAATCTCAAAATGGCCTGGATAAGCCAAAGCGTTTTAAAGTTATCACCACTTAAAGTGACACTGGTCAGATTTGCAAAAAATGGCCAAGTCCTTAAGGTGAAATAGGGCTGAGTCCTTAAGGGGTTAAACTGGGCGAGAGCGGCGGCTTCCTTTACCGAGAATGACCTATGATAGTCGTAGAACTCAAAGCCTCCGTATTTGTACCCGAGCTCCGTGACCCTGTACAAATATGAATCGAGCTCCTCCCTTCTAGCCGACTGCGCGGAACAGATGATGTCCCGATACAGGCTGAACGTTAGAACAAATTCCGAGATGGAGAGTTTCTTTGTTGAGGCGGGTGTCCTTAGACTTTAGGACCACTGACACGTCGCCGCAGGCGATGGTCCTGCTTTCAACTGTGTCATAGGTAGAAATAAGGACAGTCGCTAAGTTGACGTCCTTGCCTGCCAGTATGTCTTTGCGCAAGTTCTCTGGGACTAAAAAGGAGGGAGCAATCTCGGGAACCCCAGAAACCCTACCTGGGGAAGAAGGCCAGTAAGTGGAAGGACCTGGTGTGGGATCGATGGGTGCAGTAGGTGTCGTGTCCCTACTTTGGACTGCCTGGAGTCTGGTGTTAATGTCGGAGATGGAACTGGACAGATTATTAATGGTGGCCTGTAATTGTGTCAGGGACAACTGAATGGTGGACATCGAGACTTGCTCCATGGGCGCGGTGAATGGCTCAGTAAACAACAGGCGATTACATTTCGGCCTTGCGGGCTGAAGCCGAGATGGCGTATCCCTCGTTTGTTCAGCTCAGAAATCAACTTGGGAATTGTCCAACTTCGGTAGGATGAGTGGCTTGCTCGTTCCGAAACCGCGGATTCTACGGTTGACAAAGCATCCTTGATGTCGGAGCCTTGAGACATGGTGAGCTGAAAATGAAAGGAATACAATAGGAGCTGGCGGAACATACCCAAGGGGGCGAGTGTCTTGTGGGGATAAGTGCATGATTGGCGTGGTGGGGGGGCAACTAGTGATAATACTCGTGGCAACGTGCAAGCCCTTAGCCTAGCCAGTGACCCAGGAAACAGGCTGTCCCCCCGAGAGGCGGGCGACTGTCAACTTACCTGAATTCGCCTGAGCTGCTCTCGGCAAGCCTAAAGGGACTTCACCTGAAAGGAATGGCAGATGTTGCCACGATTGGCTATGCCGGAATATCAAATCGTACTTTCTACTTACCTGGATAAAGACTACAAAATTCTTAGGAGTACCCGCGGGGTAGCTTAGCACCTAAAAGAACAAGACCGTAAAATACTAACTGAATGAAACCATGACTAGAAAAATTGCGACCGGACCTTCGTGGGATATGACGGAACTGATGCCATGATCGAAAAGCATTAACTGCCGCAGGAGTGGACCCGATATGGGAATGCACGGATCGTGAGAACAGGCAGAAAAACAACAAGATTATCTAGCGCAGGGCCCAAGACCATAAACCATTACGACTGACGGAAAGACTAGCGACAGAGAATCTGCTGAGGAAAGACATGACTAGGGCGATCCTGGCAAGAAGCAGTGGAGGACCCGGCGCCTGGGTAGACAGGCACAACCGGGAGAAGTATTGAACATACGAGGGTGGAGAGAGCAAACATTTACCCTGGAGTTGACCAGGCTAGGAGACAGTTGGACACGAACAAGAAACGGACCAGGGCGTGCCTGGTGAGGACAACTGCCGCGGGAGACGTGAGGCCTGGGTGTACCGGGCCAGGTGGCAAAGAGACGAACATGGAAGAAGGTCACACGTGAGCAGGATGGAGACCAGGGCGCACCTGATCAGTACGAGAATGTGTGGCGCTTGGGCACACCAAGCATGACAAGACATGGGTTGTGTGACCCGAGAGAAGACGAGTGAAAGAGATAGAACCCACGTGAGTGGGGACAGAAGAGAAAACAGAACACGGAAGACTATGTACCTGGTAGCGACAACACAAGTGAAAGACCCGCGAGGGAACCTGAGGAATTCAGGCGGAAGTGGGGAGGCCTGAGCGTATCAGGCGGGTGAGACCCAACATGCAAGAATGACAGACAAGTGGTGGGGAGATGCCAGGGCGTGCCTAGAGGAGAAGGACGAGTTGACAGGACACAGCAGGACGAAAGACGTAGAAGGGTAGAGTAAGGACCCGACCGGGGGGCCTTGAAGGAAGGGAAAAAGAAGTGTGGCCCGAGCGTTCCGGGCAAATAACATGCTATTTATTTATTTGTTTTACCTTGACCTTGAGAAAAATCAAACCCGGGGGCACACGGCCAGCCCCCCGCTGGCAGCCATAAACAGATGTGGAGACATTCTCATGACGATGATTAAACCTTACCCATTCTGCGGCGGACCAGAGCAGATGACCTAGCTGATTGCGGTTGGTAGCCTCAGAATAATACTCACACTGTATCTATTTCAATGGTAAATTACTGGACCTAATAATAAGGATAAAAGAGGTGTATGTCAGCAGCAGCAATCTCTCTAAAGGGGGATTATCCAGCATGGAAGCATGACAATGTGCGCAGTACGACTGCGTCTGGCGAGGAAGGGGGGGGGAATTAGACCCTCAAGAGAAATTGCTGCAGCCCCATCAACCTCCTTGAAACATAGTGCCGGTCACTCAACAGCATTAATGGTGCCGTTCACCCATAACTATAGTGCCTATGGTAAGCAATACCTCCCAAAACCACAGGAGCAGCGCCGTACAATGAAGTACCATTAAGCTGTCTACCTGAGTGGAGCACATTACTGGTGGTGAGGCGAAGGAGCAGCCAGTTCCTGGCTCAGCTGCAGTGGGAGGGAGCACATGGTTGCGTTCCACTGTGGAACGTATGCTACGCTGGAAGCACGATCCCCTCGACAAGCGGCGGAAGTGGATGATTGGGTGCCGCAGGCAGCGTGGCTGTGCCTGAGGTAATTGGTGGGGAAAACAGGTGCAGAGGGGGAAACCGTCCACTTACCCTTGATGGGCCGCGTGTTCTGGCGTGCAGAAACGTAGGAAAGGCCGGAATGGCGCCGGGGAAAACGAAGGGGCGACTCCTCCTACCCTGGAAGCGCAAGAGCGACAGAGGACGTGCACCCCACATGCTGGGCTGCGGGACTTATGAAGTCCCCTACGCCCCTCCCACAAATGCAGGCTGAAATTCAGCCTGCTAGATATATATTACAGCATATAAAATGCAGTTACAGTTACAGTATTAAACAGTGCAAGTTGGCCCTTTCAAGTGTAACAAAGTAAGAAGTCTATAACCCTGCATTGTGGAAATAGACAAATGTCCACAAATGTCCAAACGTCAAAGTACTCCCTGCTCCAGGGCACTACACACCCACTTGGATAATAACAGGGGAGGTACGGTGACCTCGCCTCTACTGGTCACTTTTCACCAGACCTCACGAATGAGCCTTTTACAATTCACTTATTTCTACTGGTGCACAATGGTTTGATGTTACTGCGGCACTTCTAAGTTATAACAAAGTTTACAGTGAGCAGATGTGAGAAACTTCAGAAAAAAAATGTATAATTTTATAATCAAGACACAGGGGACTAAATAAGAATATTGCATCTTCTGGTAAAACATATTTCAGAATTTCTCATAATTCCCCGAACTCTTCTATTTCTACCTGATCTCTTCACAGATGAGCCAGCGCTGATGTAAGGAGAATATAAATATCAGGGTCAGAGACACTCTGGGAAGAAGAGGATCTTGACTCATCTTTACCTGTCACCATACAGCCAGGATCTCCATACTAACAGGTAAGTGACCACCACTTC
Organism: Bufo bufo; assembly: GCF_905171765.1. Classification (NCBI taxonomy): domain Eukaryota; kingdom Metazoa; phylum Chordata; class Amphibia; order Anura; family Bufonidae; genus Bufo; species Bufo bufo. The sequence goes on along the minus strand of NC_053392.1, from coordinate 19,810,301 downwards.
TACTCATCATAGGGAGCCTGACACCCCTCACTCAGACATCACAAGGGCCCTGACTCCCCTCACTCAGACATCACAAGGGCCCTGACTCCCCTCACTCAGACATCACAGGGAGCCTGACGCCCCTCACTCAGATATCACATGGACCCTGACGCCCCTCACTCAGATATCACATGGACCCTGACACCCCTCACTCAGACATCACATGGACCCCGACACCCTTCACTCAGACATCACATGGACCCTGACACTCCTCACTCAGACATCACATGGACCCTGACACTCCTCACTCAGACATCACATGGACCCTGACACCCCTCACTCAGACATCACATGGACCCTGACACCCCTCACTCAGACATCACATGGAGCCTGACGCCCCTCACTCAGACATCACATGGACCCTGACGCCCCTCACTCAGACATTACATGGACCCTGACACTCCTCACTCAGACATCACATAGACCCTAACACCCCTCACTCAGACATCACATGGACCCTGACACTCCTCACTCAGACATCACATGGACCCTGACACTCCTCACTCAGACATCACATGGACCCTGACGCCCCTCACTCAGACATCACATGGATCCTGACACCCCTCACTCAGACATCACATGGATCCTGACGCCCCTCACTCAGACATCACATGGATCCTGACACCCCTCACTCAGACATCACATGGATCCTGATGCCCCTCACTCAGACATCACATGGACCCTGACACCCCTCACTCAGACATCACATGGATCCTGACACCCCTCACTCAGACATCACATGGACCCTGACACTCCTCACTCAGACATCACATGGACCCTGACACTCCTCACTCAGACATCACATGGACCCTGACGCCCCTCACTCAGACATCACATGGATCCTGACAACCCTCACTCAGACATCACATGGACCCTGATGCTCCTCACTCAGACATCACATGGACCCTGACGCCCCTCACTCAGACATCACATGGACCCTGACGCCCCTCACTCAGACATCACATGGACCCTGACGCCCCTCACTCAGACATCACATGGACCCTGACACTCCTCACTCAGACATCACATGGACCCTGACGCTCCTCTCTCAGACATTACATGGACCCGGACACCCCTCACTCAGACATATCTATCAGTAATGACATTCCTAGCCCCTTAGCCCGGTGTGATATATAACATTGTAAGTCATGATTTCTGGAAGCTTTCTGCACTCATTAGCCGTATACATGTAGTAACTGGAATTGTTGATTACCTGCAGTCCTGTCTTACATAAGCGTTTATATAGTAAAATCCTTGTCTGAAGGTTCTTCCAGTGTCATCTCCACAGGGGTCAGGAAGAAATACTTTGCTTTCTATGACATATCACTCCTTTTTCCAGCTGGGGCTCTTTCTCAGTATAATCCTTATTACACATTAGGCCATCTATGCCACCATGCTGTTCTTTTTCTAGAATGTAAGAGGAGCTTTTTCACTGTGACTCTCATCTACTTCTCTAATAAGATACATCATATGTAGCATGAAGGACCAGACTGACAATGTCTTAACTTGGGATATGTTTCTGTTATTTTAGGAAATCATGAGGAGCCTCAAAAAGTTCTTCACCCTGATGCTTATTATCATTAAAAGAATATGTTCGGGACCTTCTCCATGCAGACTGGAAATGACTGATGATCCTTCTTTCACCCAAAGCCCAGGAGACCTGATAGTTGGAGGGATAATACAACTAGCGTCCTCTGTTTCCAGATATCACTGGCCTACATTTCTAAAGAATCGAAATGTATTTGAGTGTCATTCGTAAGTATTCTGCATTTCTTCTGACTTTTTAATGGCTTCTTGTAGTAAAGATGTTAGAAGAAGTAATTGATATCTAATTGTAAGGAGGCTCTAAACATGACTGTTCGCTAATCAATGACCATAGGATTTCTGACCAGGACCAGATTATAGGGAGGAAGGCAGAGGGACCATGAAATGCAGACCAACCAAACATCTACCTCCATATCAATCGGTAACAGGGACCAATAGAAACCCATTCACCTGTTACTGATATACCAGTCCGATAACACAGTGATGGTAAACACCAGTAGTAAGTACCGCCAAGGACACTTTAAGACATAAAACAATTAGATACAAATAGCCATCCCAATAAAAAAAAAAGTGAAAAACAAGGGTTAATGGTAAGAAAGAGCGATTTGGTTCTAAATGAACCAGATTCTTTGTGAATTACACAAAAACTTGTCCACAAAATGAATCAAAATTTTATATAAGTTTTGGAAAAATCACGTAAAACAGCGAACAGCTTCTTTTTGCTATGAGAATTGGCAGGAGAAACCAGATGGAGGGAAGAAGGTGCTAACATGACGCTGGCAGGAGGTGCCCTGACCGGCTCACTGGCTGAGAGAGGAGATTGAGGACTTTTCATTGCACTTCTATCTATAAATTACAACAACAACAAAATACACTTGCTATTTTGCTTGTACCATTCAGTAATCTGTGTACAAAACTTATGATTTTCCATTTAGAAAACCCTTGACTTTTCCTTTATAGAAAACTGGTAAATTTTTATTTAAAGGCCTCATAATAAAATGTCTGGAAAACTGAAGAGTGGAAATGAAAGGCATAGGCCTCTTCAGAATGTGTTTAGTAGCAGCAGCAGCCACGTGGCCAGTAGTAGTGGTACTTGTAGCCATGGAGGTGACAGTGGTAGTGATGGTGGCACGTGCTACAAATACAGACCAGAAACCTATGATGACATATCACAGGCTGCTAACAGTGGTGGGCAGGGTGAGGACTATGAGGAGTGTTGTATGTAGGACAGGACCACGCATACAGGTCAGGGTGCTGATAGTAAATACAGCAGTGTATTGACACCTCGTACCTCACATATCAGTACACCGCTGTATATACTATATATCTGTACACACTGCATCTATTATACCTCGTACCTCACATATCAGTACACCGCTGTATATACTATATATCTGTACACACTGCATCTATTATACCTCATACCTCACATATCAGTGCACTGCGGTATATACTATATATCTGTACATATTGCATGTATAATACTGTGTAATATATGCAGTGTGTGTGCATGTATGTGTGTGTATATATATATATATATATATATATATATACAGAGCAGTGTATTGATGTGAGACATAGAAGGTATAATACTGTAGATGCAGTGTTTACAGAAATATGTGGTCAATTATACATTATGGTCACCGTGTGTGTGAGGTACATGAGGTAGTGGTCACTGTAACTGTCTGAAGTATTATACATGAGTGAGCAATAAGTAAAAACAGGGCATGGAAGGGGGGTAAATGATGAGAAGTGGAGGACCATTCCAGTCTGTATGGATCAATACAGAGCTGCTTGTGAACTTCTAATACTTGCTGTTAGGGGTTGAAGGACCTGTGATGATGTCATCACAGGTCCTGGCAGATATACCTTTGAAACCTAGGAACTACACCATTTTTGGTGCAGTTCCTTTGCTAGATTCTGCAGGACCTGTGATGTTGAAGATGATGTCATCACAGGTCCTGGCAGATGCACTGTTCTAACCTGGGAACTACACTTTACACTGTGCAGTTCCCTTACAGGACCTCTGATGACATCATCAAAGGTCCTTTAGCTTTAAAAAGATAGACAGGAGAAATGAGGGGGCGGGGCCTTTCCTCCACTGCGGGCCCCTCTTTCCCACGGGCCCCATAGCAGCTGCGTGGTCTGCCTACATGGTAGGTACGCCACTGCCCGTGAGGCATTTTTTTTTTACATCGCAGACACAAAGCCACAGACGTGTGCAAAATCTGCAGGATTAATATAAGCCATGGGTGTTCAAAAATAGGTACTGGGGCTCTATTGCAGCCCATGAGGCGGCTTCATCGAATACTGTGGTAAGTAGATCTGGCCAGTATTTCCAATCAGAGTAAGGCCTCATGCACACGACAGTATTTTTTCATGGTCTGCAAAACAGGGTTCCGTTGGTCTGTGATCCGTGACCGTTTTTTCGTCTGTGGGTCTTCCTTGATTTTTGGAGGATCCACGGACATGAAAAAAATGTCGTTTTGGTGTCCGCCTGGCCGTGCCGAGGCAAACGGATCCGTCCTGACTTACAATGCAAGTCAATGTGGACGGATCCGTTTGACGTTGATACAATATGGTGCAATTGCAAACAGATCCATCCCCCATTGACTTTCAATGTAAAGTCAGGAGTCCCTATTAATATACCATCAGATCGGAGTTTTCTCCAATCCGATGGTATATTTTAACTTGAAGCGTCCCCATCACCATGGGAACGCCTCTATGTTAGAATATACCATCAGATTTGAGTTAGATCGTGAAACTCAGATCCGACAGTATATTCTAACACAGAGGCGTTCCCATTGTGATGGGGACGCTCCAAGTTAGAATATACTGAGAACTGTGTACATGACTGCCCCCTGCTGCCTGGCCGCACCCGATCTCTTACAGGGGGCTGTGATCCGCACAATTAACCCCTCAGGTGCCGCACCTAAAGGGTTAATTGTGCGTATAATAGCCCCCTGTAAGAGATCAGGTGCTGCCAGGCAGGAGGGGGCAGACCCCCCTCCCTCCCCTGTATTACATTCATTGGTGGCCAGTGCAGCCTCCCCTCTCCCCCCCCCCAAGTTAAAATCACGTTCCGAATCCCCCATCATTGGTGGCCAGTGCGGCCTCACATCTCCCCCCGCTAGTTAAAATCACGTTCCCCCATCATTGGTGGCAGTGGAGAGTTCCGATCGGAGTCCCAGTTTAATCGCTGGTGCTTCGATCGGCAACCATGGCAACCAGGACGCTACTGCAGTCCTGGTTGCCATGGTTACTTAGCAATTTTTAGAAGCATTATACTTACCTGCGAGCTGCGATGTCTGTGACTGGCCGGGCGCTCCTCCTACTGGTAAGTGAAAGGTCTGTGTGGCGCATTGCTTATAGCACAGACCTTTCACTTACCAGTAGGAGGAGCGCCGGCCGGTCACAGACATCGCAGCTCGCAGGTAAGTATAATGCTTCTAAAAATTGCTAAGTAACCATGGCAACCAGGACTGCAGTGGCGTCCTGGTTGCCATGGTTACCGATCGGAGCCCCAGCGATTAAACTGGGACTCTGATCGGAACTCTCCACTGCCACCAATGATGGGGGAACGTGATTTTAACTAGGGGGGGGGGAGATGTGAGGCCGCACTGGCCACCAATAATGGGGGATTCGGAACGTGATTTTAACTAGGGGGGTAGGGAGGTGAGGCTGCACTGGCCACCAATGATGGGGGATTCGGAACGCGATTTTAACTGGGGGGAAGAGAGAGGGGAGGCCGCACTGGCCACCAATGAATATAATATTGGGGAGGGAGGGGGTCTGCCCCCTCCTGCCTGGCAGCACCTGATCTCTTACAGGGGGCTATGATACGCACAATTAACCCTTTAGGTGCGGCACCTGAGGGGTTAATTGTGCGGATCACAGCCCCCTGTAAGAGATCGGGTTCTGCCAGGCAGCAGGGGGCAGTCATGTACACAGTTCTCAGTATATTCTAACTAGAAGCGTCCCCATCACTATGGGAACGCCTCTGTGTTAGAATATACTGTCGGATATGAGTTTTCATGAAGTGAAAACTCATATCTGAAAAAGCTTTTATGCAGACGGATCTGCGATCCGTCTGTGTGAAAGTGACCAACGGCCACGGATCACGGACGCGGATGCCAATCTTGTGTGCATCCGTGTTTTTTTACGGACCAATTGACTTGAATGGGTCCGTGAACCGTTGTCCGTCAAAAAAATAGGACAGGTCATATTTTTTTGACGGACAGGAAACACGGATCACGGCCGCAGATGAACAACGGTGCATTTTCCGAGTTTTCAACGGACCCATTGAAAGTCAATGGGTCCGCAGAAAATCACGGAAGACGGAACAACAGCCACGGATGCACACAATGGTCGTGTGCATGAGGCCTAAGGCCTCATGCACACGACCGTTGTTGTGTTCTGTTCCGCAAAATGGGATTCCGTTGTTCCGTGATCCGTTTCCATTTTTGTTTCCATGTGTAGTCAAGTTTGCCATGCAAATGATAGGAAAAAAATGGACGCGGATGCGCGGACGCGGATGACAATCTTGTGTGCCTCCGCGTTTTTTCACGGTCCCATTGACTTGAATGGGTCCACGAACCGTTTTCCGTGAAAAAAATAGGACAGGTTATATTTTTTGACGGACTGGAACCACGGATCACGGACGCGGATGACAAACGGTGCATTAGCCGAGTTTTCAGCGGACCCATTGAAAGTCAATGGGTCCGCAGAAAATCACGGAAAACGGAACAACGGACACGGAACACAACAACGGTCGTGTGCATGAGGCCTAAGTCTGTCTTTCTTCTCCTGGTATTCTTTGTGACAGACAGTCCACATCCCCGAGCAGTACAGGGTCCTTGTCATCATCATCAGTTACTGCCTCTTCTCCTGCTTGTCCTTTGCTCCTTCATAAGACATCCATAAGACAATGTGTGGCCATGAGAAAACTATTCTCGACCAACAACAAGCTGAACTCTAATCTGTCCAAGTTGTTGGAGGTTCAGTTGCTGCTGTACTACTTAGTTGTTGAAATTGTGGTGCACTTTGCCTAAATTTTAATTTCTCTGGCCTGTGTGGTGTGTTGGACTTTTGGCCAGGCAAGCAAAAGTGCACTCCTATAACCGAAATTTTAATTCCATGGCCTGTGCCCCATGCAGTGACTTCTGGTCAGGCAAGCAAAAGTATAAGGCTACTTTCACACTAGCGGCACGGACCTGCGGCAAACTGTTCCGTCAGGTGAACAGCCTGTCGGAATGCGTCCTGCCGCTAGTAAACGTGTGCCCCGGACTGCCACTCCATCCCCATTGACTATAATTGGGGCGGGGCGGAGTTCCAGCGGAGGCACGGCAGCGCGCGGCGAGAGGCTGCCGGAAAAAAATCTCGTACATGTCATAGTTTTATTCCAGCAGCCTCTCGCCGTGCACTGCCGTGCCTCTGCCGGAACTCCGCCCCCGCCCCATTATAGTCAATGGGGACGGAGCGGCAGTCCGGGGGCACACGTTCACTAGCGGAAGGACGGATCCGATAGGCTGTTCACCCGACGGAACAGCCTGCCGGAGGTCTGTACCGCTAGTGTGAAAATAGCCGTAATTGTCTCGTTGTAATGAAAATGTGATTCACTTCTGCGTCTTCAGACATTTTCTAGCAGCCATTTTCCAGCTGCCTCTGCTACAAGTAGCGGAAGCCGCATCATCCAGTTCAATTTGTTAATTGTTACACAAAGGAACAGTTTTTTCAACTGCTGTGCCTCCTGCCAAAATATGTCCCAACTTTGTCCTGTTAACTATTTCTGGGAGGGGGGTAGGAAAAAAAAGCAACGTAACAATGAGTGTTTACAATCTAAATTTTGTAGTGTTAATTTTTCAGCATAAATAATGTTCTGGTTCTGATCAATGGTCAGGTAGGTTGATACACTGCTCCAAATTAGATAGATACATGCATGCACGGCGAGAGAAATAACACTGACACTCTAGATAAGGTCAAAGCATAACTCTAAAGTGGGGGCTTCACATTTTATACCCTCCATATTAGAAGGAGGAGTGGGCTCACATGATTGGTCTTTTAGCAAGAAGGAATGTAAACAGGAAATAAGTTTAAGGCATACAGTACAGACCAAAAGTTTGGACACACCTTCTCATTCAAAGTTTTAGAGTTAGGGTTAGGGTTAGGGTTAGGGTTTTCTTTATTTTCATGACTATGAAAATTGTAGATTCACACTGAAGGCATCAAAACTATGAATCAACACATGTGGAATTATATACATAACAAACAAGTGTGAAACAACTGAAAATATGTCATATTTTTGGTTCTTCAAAGTAGCCACCTTTTGCTTTGATTACTGCTTTGCACACTCTTGGCATTCTCTTGATGAGCTTCAAGAGGTAGTCCCCTGAAATGGTTTTCACTTCACAGGTGTGCCCTGTCAGGTTTAATAAGTGGGATTTCTTGTCTTATAAATGGGGTTGGGACCATCAGTTGCGTTGAGGAGAAGTCAGGTGGATACACAGCTGATAGTCCTACTGAATAGACTGTTAGAATTTGTATTATGGCAAGAAAAAAGCAGCTAAGTAAAGAAAAACGAGTGGCCATCATTACTTTAAGAAATGAAGGTCAATCAGTCAGCCGGACAATTGGGAAAACTTTGAAAGTAAGGGCTATTTGACCATGAAGGAGAGTGATGAGGTGCTGCGCCAGATGACCAGGCATCCACAGTCACCGGACCTGAACCCAATCGGGATGGTTTGGGGTGAGCTGGACCGCAGAGTGAAGGCAAAAGGGCCAACAAGTGCTAAGCATCTCTGGGAACTCCTTCAAGACTGTTGGAAGACCATTTCAGGGGACTACCTCTTGAAGTTCATCAAGAGAATGCCAAGAGTGTGCAAAGCAGTAATCAAAGCAAGAATATGACATATTTTCAGTTGTTTCACACTTGTTTGTTATGTATATAATTCCACATGTGTTAATTCATAGTTTTGATGCCTTCATAGTCATGAAAATAAAGAAAACTCTTGGAATGAGAAGGTGTGTCCATACTTTTGGTCTGTACTGTATGTATGATAGACTTAGAGGAATTCCAGACAGGTTCAAGTATTTGCTGCAAAAAGTTTCAATCATAGAATGCATACTGGGGGTTTTCTCTCGGACAGACACCATTTTGTTAGTGACAAGCAAGTGTCCATTATATTCCATAACAGTCCCACCTTGGATTCTTGATTGTAGAACTTTCCCAGCCTAGTGAACCCCTAGGAATACCATTCGCAATCCTCTTCACTCACAGTGGCGACAACCTACCCCTTTTGGGCAGACTCCCGGTTAATCGGACTTATGATAGTACCCTGGGATTCATCTTTCCCTATCTCGGTATGACATCGTAATTGGCAGGGGACCTTGTGCTGAATTCTTTGGTTTCCATTTCTTCTTCACCATATAGCAGCATGATGGGCTGTTCAGTAGTTGAAATCACAATTTGTTCACATATTTTTCGGACACGGTACAATGCAACATAACACTACTGACATTAATACTAGCATCAAGACTATCACCATACCTATCTGGGTGAGGAAGGATTTCCAATTTTTGAACCATCTAAAGTACTCATCCCATGGGTCTGGTATGACTGAGTTATGTTTTAATTCCCCTGAGAGGTTAGTAAGCTTGTTTATTGCTTCAGTTACCTTCCCTTTGGGGCCAGTGTTATCTGGGATGTAGGTGCAGCAAGTTTCCCCAATCATTTTACAAACTCCCCCAGTCTCAGCTAGGAGCATATCTAGGGCCATCCTGTTCTGAAAGGCCACAGCAGAAGTAGCCTCTAACTGTTCTGCAATTCCTTTTAGGGCATCACGGGTGTAGTTTACAAATCTTTGCTGATTATAATATATGTAATTTATCCAGTTGACGTTCTTGTTGATTGTCACTATTGGGAGTAGGGATTCAAATCCAGATGCCATCTGATCTCTGGCCTTAAACTCATTGGCGACCCCCCTTGGGACTCCTATTGCGTCTATATACACATGTGGGTCAAAGCTCCCCTGTGGGGAGGCCTCCCTAAATAGGCTTTTTGAGTATACCCTCTAACTGTGGGGTCATCTTCTAGTATGTGAAGGGGCATTATGGCTTTTGCTAGGGCACATTCACCGGACCAATTGCCTTCTAACCTAGTTCTTATTTTTCCATCTCCACAGATCCAATAGATGTCCCCCAAAGATACCCTCTGATTCTGTTTCAGTGGACAGGTTGCTGTAGGATGAGCAGTACCTCTCTGTGTAGTTGCCCAAGAATCTCTGACTGCCAGGGTTGAAGTAACAGGTGTAGTTACCGGGGTATACGGTTATGCCTTCACCTGGTTTGGGGGTTTTTACAACCAGGGGGTATTTTCTCTTCCACTTTTCACAGGCAGAGTCATTCACGCTAGTGTTGGTGTATAGGCTGAGGAAGCAGCTTTCTGTCTCAGGAGGCAGATGCAAGGGCACTGTGCCTAGGCGTGGGCGTGCCCCTCCGCATATGTAACAGTTTGTCTTATTGTGTGTCAGCATTGTATTTCATCCATTCTAACCACAGGTTGGTGTCAGAAAATCCTGTCTCGGCGGCCATAATATCTTCAAAGGTGTGGTCTGCTATGGCTGTCATCTGCCTAAATGAGGTAGTGTAGGGTTTGGACGGACCCTTCTCTATCTTTGTGAGATTATGTAGGTCTTTCAGGTGGAACATGCCCATGTCCCCAGCAGTTACCCCCATCCAAGTGCCTATAAGGCAGTGATGGCGAACCTTTTAAGGACAGAGTGCCCAAATCGCAACCCAAAACCCACTTACTTATCGCAAAGTGCCAATGGCAATTTAACCTTAATGTTGAGGTTTTATTTTAGAAAAACTCATACATTCACATCTTTTGCTTTAAAATAAAAATACAATAACAGACCTTTCAATGATACAAATGTAGGACCCCAGCTTTAATGTACCCCATGTAGGACCCCAGCTTTAATAATGGCCCCCATAGTGTAGGATTTTTTTTTTACTGTCCCCAGCTTTAATAATGTCCCCCATAGTATGTGTGTGTGTGTGTGTTTATTAGCACCCTCAGCTTTAATAATGCCCCCAATGTAGGTCCCCATCTTAAATAATGGCCCCCCGTAGGGTATGAATAATTTTTTTTAATGCCCCATATTAATTTCCTCCATGCTTTAAACAATGCCCCCATAATGGTCCACCGTTGTTTCTGTTTTCTTGATTTTACACGAAAAAAAAAAAAACACACTCCACTTGCTCGCTCTGCAGCAGTCTCTTCTATCTTCACTGAACAGGACCTGCGATGTGCATGATGACGTCACTGCGCGCTCCCACGTGGTTACGTCACCACACAAATCGCAGGTAATTCGGCAGGTCCTGCTCAATGAAGAGAGAAGAGACTGCCGCACCGCGAGCAAGTGGATGAGGTGAGTTTTTTTTTTTTTTTGCTGCGGGGCACTATTTAAACCATGGGGGACACTTTTTTAAACCCCTAATGAAAGTGTACTCGTCAATTGGCTGTTAAAAACAGTCTTATTGATTTCAGTGGGGTCCACATGGCTGTGGAAACTGACAAAAATAGGACATGTCCTATTTTAGGACAGATGCTATTCACTGGCTGTTTATAGAACGGCCATGTGAATAGCCCCATAGACTTTCATTGGTGCTAAAACGGCAGTCACACGGCCATTATTCACTGTCGTGTGCATGAGGCCTAAAGGATCATTCAGAAATGGATCAAATAAATGCTAAATGTGCAACTGATGCACGGGATTATTTTTTTTTTACAGGATTCTTATATTTTTTTTCTTTATTCAGAATGGAAAAATAATGGTAACTTGAACACTTCCCAACTTAGGCTACTTTCACACTAGCGGCAGCCTTCTCCGGCAGGCTTTTCCGGTGGGGGAACAGCCTGCCGGATCTTTAACTACCATGTGCACTGCCGGAAGTTCACCTGGCCCTGTTCGCTATAATTGGGGACCGGCGGAGATCCGTTTTTTTCATTGAAATAACGTGAGCGGACCAGATATCCCGAACTGGCATTGATTGTGTACAGGGGAGCACACAACATCATAGGTTACTGTGATGCTGTGCATGTTGGGCTGCCGGCGGGACTAATGTCCTACAATCATAAGATCTTATGATGTTGTGTGCTCCCCTGCACATGATCAATACCAGTCCGGGACATATGGCCCATTCAGGCTAGTTTCACACTAGCGACAGGATGGATCCCTGTTGGATCCGTCCTGCCGCTAGATCACGTGTGGCCCCGGACTGCTGCTCATCCCCATTGACTATAATGGGGGTGGAGTTCCAGCGGCAGCACTTGGTGAGAGGCTGCCGTACTAAATGTCGGACATGTCGTAATTTTAGTCCAAGGGCCTCTCGCCGAGCGCTGCTGCCGGAACTCCGCCCCCATTATAGTCAATGGGGATGAGCAGCAGTTCGGGGCCACATGTGAACTAGCGGCAGGACGGATCCAACAGGCTGTCGGATCCGTCCTGACGCTAGCGTGAAACTAGCCTTAGACTGGTCGTGTGCATGGGCCCTTAGGGAGGAGGACCCCTCTACCACCTCCCATACACTGGGCTGGAGTCTGGAGGTGTATGAGTGGGGAACAGGGGTGCTCCCTGAGTCCCCTCAGTCAGTGTGAAGTTTTATATTAAAAAATAATTATACCAGGGCAGATGTGATTCTCTCACTGCTTGTTCTGCTCCCAGGAACAGCTCATGGGTCCAGGCTGCACCACTCACAGAGCAAGACGATGTTGTACTGACACAGCAGAGTAAGAAGCATAACGCTGATTGGCAGAAGCCACTGACGGAATACTGAAGGGTAGTGACAGGGGCGGACTGACAACTCACGGGGCCCCCGGGCAATAGAAGATTATGGGGCCCCTGTGTCCCTGCCCACCCCCAAGCCACACCCACATATCGCGCCACACACAGGGACAGACACACAGCTAGGCCACACCACACTCCAGCCAGGCTCCTTTCCGTACAGGAACACACAGGGTCACTAGTGGGTGGGAGCAGGGTTACTAGTGGGGTGACAGGAGGGGAAGCAGGGTTACTAGTGGGGTGACAGGAGGGGAAGCAGGGTTACTAGTGGGGTGACAGGAGGGGAAGCAGGGTTACTAGTGGGGTGACAGGAGGGGAAGCAGGGTTACTAGTGGGGTGACAGGAGGGGAAGCAGGGTTACTAGTGGGGTGACAGGAGGGGAAGCAGGGTTACTAGTGGGGTGACAGGAGGGGAAGCAGGGTTACTAGTGGGATGACAGGAGGGGAAGCAGGGTTACTAGTGGGATGACAGGAGGGGAAGCAGGGTTACTAGTGGGGTGACAGGAGGGGAAGCAGGGTTACTAGTGGGGTGACAGGAGGGGAAGCAGGGTTACTAGTGGGGTGACAGGAGGGGAAGCAGGGTTACTAGTGGGATGACAGGAGGGAAAGCAGGGTTACTAGTGGGATGACAGGAGGGGAAGCAGGGTTACTAGTGGGGTGACAGGAGGGGAAGCAGGGTTACTAGTGGGGTGACAGGAGGGGAAGCAGGGTTACTAGTGGGATGACAGGAGGGGAAGCAGGGTTACTAGTGGGGTGACAGGAGGGGAAGCAGGGTTACTAGTGGGGTGACAGGAGGGGAAGCAGGGTTACTAGTGGGGTGACAGGAGGGGAAGCAGGGTTACTAGTGGGATGACAGGAGGGGAAGCAGGGTTACTAGTGGGGTGACAGGAGGGGAAGCAGGGTTACTAGTGGGATGACAGGAGGGGAAGCAGGGTTACTAGTGGGATGACAGGAGGGGAAGCAGGGTTACTAGTGGGATGACAGGAGGGGAAGCAGGGTTACTAGTGGGATGACAGGAGGGGAAGCAGGGTTACTAGTGGGATGACAGGAGGGGAAGCAGGGTTACTAGTGGGGTGACAGGAGGAGGGGGGAGCAGGGTTACTAGTGGGGTGACAGGAGGGGAAGCAGGGTTACTAGTGGGATGACAGGAGGGGAAGCAGGGTTACTAGTGGGGTGACAGGAGGGGAAGCAGGGTTACTAGTGGGATGACAGGAGGGGAAGCAGGGTTACTAGTGGGGTGACAGGAGGGGAAGCAGGGTTACTAGTGGGGTGACAGGAGGGGAAGCAGGGTTACTAGTGGGATGACAGGAGGGGAAGCAGGGTTACTAGTGGGGTGACAGGAGGGGAAGCAGGGTTACTAGTGGGGTGACAGGAGGGGAAGCAGGGTTACTAGTGGGGTGACAGGAGGGGAAGCAGGGTTACTAGTGGGATGACAGGAGGGGAAGCAGGGTTACTAGTGGGGTGACAGGAGGGGAAGCAGGGTTACTAGTGGGATGACAGGAGGGGAAGCAGGGTTACTAGTGGGGTGACAGGAGGGGAAGCAGGGTTACTAGTGGGATGACAGGAGGGGAAGCAGGGTTACTAGTGGGATGACAGGAGGGGAAGCAGGGTTACTAGTGGGGTGACAGGAGGAGGGGGGAGCAGGGTCTCTACTCTCCCATCGCCTCATCAAAGAGGCTGAAAAGACGCTTTTTATGGCGCATCACTGCAGTATTTGTTAATCACACCCAGATGTAGCAGAGCTTTGTTTGCAATTCGTGCAGGGTATACAAGATAGTAAGCGGGTTCCCTGCACAATCCAACCTTATGTACTGTATCATACAAGAGACAGCCCTATGGCCTGATGACAGTGACAGTGTGTCCCTCAGTGATTAACCCTTCCAGTGCTGGCAGCCCAGCAACAATTCCTTTATGTCAATGCAGAGAACAGAGCAGTAATTCATGATCATCCAGAATGCTGCTGCCTGCTTACATAAGGGCAGCCTGTACTCAGCACTTTCCTCCTAATCTGCAATCAATGGAAATGGAGGGTAAACAGTGATCTGCAGATAGAGGTAAGTGGTCTAATCACATCCACAAACCCTACTAGTTTGGGGGGTAGTGAGAACACAAATAGGGACTGGGAATGAGAGACATCATACAGCAGGGATCCCATATGGATGGTGGAGACACAGGGGCTGAGAACTGTGCACAGACATAAAGGGCATTGTGTGGGAGGGAAGAAGTCAGGATACATGCAGGAGGACATCTGTGGACACTGGCATACCTCTCAGGAGATGTGATGGGAGGGTGGTGCATTGATCTGTCTATAGCAGGCACTGGGAGCATTCTGTCCATACTAGGGATCTCCTTATCTGATGATGATAGGATCAGAAGATCATTACTGACTGTCTCCTCAAACACATAGACATAGCCCCACTAGCCAGCAGCTACCTGTGTGTATCCCACTAGACAGGAGGATTGAAGCAAGCTCCTGTAGGAAACAAACAGGAGGACGGGTGCTGGGGAAGAAAATAAAGGAAACGGAAGCCAAGCAAAAGAGTAATAGTAGCAGCAGCAGAGGGAGGGACTCTCTTGTGGTCAGACCTGCTCTCATATACTCCACGGAACCCCTGACTTTATACAGATAGTGATGGGAAGTTCGGATCTTTTAGGTGAATCGGTTCATTTGAATCAGCTCATTCAAATGAACCGATTCATGAATCGGATCTTCGGTTCACTTGGTGAGTCAGACTGCTGAGCTGACTCGCAAGTGCTAGCCCCTCCCCGCCCACCAACCAATCACCGACCAGAGCTGAGGGGGCGAGGCCAGCACAGCACACTAGCAGCTCTGACTCCAGTCCTCGGAGTAGTGCAGGGTCAGGGAGTCTGAATGAATCGAATGAGTCACAAGAACCTAAAGATCCGACTCAGTCAGTGACTCATTCGATTCATTGAGTTAGAAGAGCCGGAGTCAGACTGTAGAACAGGTTACACTGAGGCTGTGAGCCAGACTGTAGAACAGGTTACACTGAGGCTGTGAGTCAGACTGTAGAACAGGTAGAGGCTCTCGGCTCTTGTTGCAGCAGTGATAAGATTAAGGGACAGACAGGAGCAGAGAGATAAGAGAAGGGACAGATGACACAGAGTTAGATTACAGGTTGAATTAAATTAACCCTTTAAAATCAAATTGGCTTCTCAGGAGATAAATATGACATATAGGCATCTCATTCAGTAGCTATATAACATAGCTACTGAATGAGATGCCTATATGTCATATATATCTCCTGAGAAGCCAATTTGATTTTAAAGGGTTAATTTAATTCAACCTGTAATCTAACTCTGTGTCATCTGTCCCTTCTCTTATCTCTCTGCTCCTGTCTGTCCCTTAATCTTATCACTGCTGCAACAAGAGCCGAGAGCCTCTACCTGTTCTACAGTCTGACTCACAGCCTCAGTGTAACCTGTTCTACAGTCTGGCTCACAGCCTCAGTGTAACCTGTTCTACAGTCTGACTCCGGCTCTTCTAACTCAATGAATCGAATGAGTCACTGACTGAGTCGGATCTTTAGGTTCTTGTGACTCATTCGATTCATTTAGACTCCCTGACCCTGCACTACTCCGAGGACTGGAGTCAGAGCTGCTAGTGTGCTGTGCTGGCCTCGCCCCCTCAGCTCTGGTCGGTGATTGGTTGGTGGGCGGGGAGGGGTGTGGCTGGCAGGAGCAGCTTCCACTCTAAGATCATATTACTGACTCCTCCCAGTCCCTCCCTCAGGCTCCTGACCTGCTGCCAGCGTGAGGTCTCTGTCTGCTGTGACTGAGAAGAGCCGTTTCAAACGGATCGGATCATTCAAATGAATCGACTCCTCCTTCACTGAACTGAATCGATTCAAATGAACGATTCGTTCATGAACCGGACATCACTATATACAGACCAGCAGACTCAGAAGGACCCTCCTGACAGCCTGTGCGTGCCTATGGATCCAGCAGAGAGCAGGGCAGGCACAGCACTTATGAGGAGGCGGGCCCACCATGGTGGAAGGCGGACCCACGACCCAGACAGCACAACGAGCGGGGGAACGGAGGCACTGCGCAGCGCTGCAGCCTGCAGCAGCCATATCAAGTGAAGTGGCGAGGTAATCAAGTAATCCTCGCCACTTGCTAAAGTTAAGTGTGTCAGTGTGTGACACTGTAATCCTAGGGGCCCACCGAGGATTCCTCCTGGTGGGCCCCCTAGTGGCCACGGGCCCTCGGTCCAGGCCCGAAGTGCCCAAATGGTCAGTCCGCCCCTGGTCCCTCCCCTCTCACTCCCCTCTGTGTTCGCAGCACTGATGCCAGTCCCTCCCCTCTGTGTTCGGCGCACATGAATAAGTCAGCTGGAGTCCGGGACCGCGATCCTCCTCTTTATACATATGGGATAGGGCGCGCGTGCCGACAGAGAAGGCTCTGCGTGCCCTCTCTGGCACGCGTGCCATAGGTTCACCATCACGGCTATAAGGTATGTCCCTGCGTCATTGGGGCTGGGGTTTTCTATTGTGAGGGTAAGTGGCATGTTGGAGCCTGTCTGTCCACTTGGGTGGCATCTTCCACTCTTAAACAGTGTCATGCGGGTAAGCAAGGATTTACCCATTTTGTCTTTTTTGTCTCGAGCACTCTGAGGTCTGTATTCCCATGGGTCACCCGTGTTCCACCCAACTGCTCCCCACGAGTTACACTGTTCCCCATACTGGTTATCAGTGACACAGATGTATGTGGATCTTTGGCTGCCCGTTTGGTACATGCTACATTGCCATGCTGGCATTGGGCACAATACTAGACTGCAGTAATCGAATTTGAAGGTAGCCACGTGAGTGCTGGAGGAATTAAACCAGAAAGTGGTCAATATGTAGCCATCCTTCTCTTTGTGTTGGGTAATGGCCACTTGTCCTCCTGTCTTTGGAAGATTCTGTGTATATGTGACCGTGTAGGTGTAGACAACTGTTGCAACAGGCATCATGCAGATTCAGCGGTGGCTCCCTCGATATCTGGAGCTGGCACTCGTATTCTTTTGCAATGTGATGCGTGGATCCAGTTAGGTCTCCCATCGAGTTTTACAGAAGTTGGGGTGGTCAGCAGCACCTGGTAAGATCCCTTAGATCTTACCCAAACTCATGGTGGACGCAACAGACTGCTGGGCTACTACTCAAAGTGCCTTGACCCTGTAGCCAGAGCTGCCCCTTCATGTGTCAGAGCTGTCCATGCTGCCAGCTCTCTTCTGGACATCACATCTGATGTTGTGCTTAGGGTGCTTCTAATATGCTTCTTGACCACCACCCACTCTCCAGGTTTCAGAGTGTGGCTTCCTTCTAGGGAACTTGAGCATGTATTTTAGACAATTGTTTACTGTCCCATTCTTGGCCCTGTCCCAAATAGGATCTCGTATGGTGTCAGTTTGTGTGGAGGCCTTGGTGTGTGCCTAACTGAAAAGTGTGCTATAGGCAAGCACTGAACCCAATTGAGCCCTGTCTCCCTGGTCATCTTCAACATTTTTTACTTCAACACCCTGTTCAATCTTTCAACTTTGCCGCTGCTTTGGGGCCTGTAGGGGGTGTGATACGCCAGGTGTGACCCTACCATTTCCCAGACTTCTTGGGTTAATCTGGCAGTGAATGCTGGGCCCTGATCACTCTCAATGACCTCAGGTACTCCGAACCTACAGACAAGCTCCTGCATCAGTTTTTTAGCAGTAGTACTTGCTGTCTGATTTCGGATGGGATAGGCTTCTGGCCACCCAGAGAACAAGTCTATCACTACTAGCACATATTGAAACCCTTGCCACATTGGCATCTGGATGTGGTCGATTTGTATCCTCTGAAAGGGATATAAGGCCTTTAGGAGACATTTCCGGGGAGTGGGCTCGGTTCTACCTGGATTACACTCTGCGCAGATGAGGCACGCTTGAGTATGTCTCACCAGGACAGGGGTGATCCCTGGAGCCACCCATATTTTATCAATTAGCTCTTTCATGATGGTTTTGGATTGGTGGGTGGGCCCATGAGCTATTGTGGCTATTAGGGGATAGAGAGTTCTGGGTAGGCATACTCTCTTTCCCTGTGTCCAGAGTCCAGATTCTTCTTCGAGGGCTGACTCTTTCAACCAGGTTTCCTTTTCCCTGGGAGTGGCCTGTTTCTGCATTTTTTTTCAGTAGGTCCCATGTGACTTCCTCTTGCTCCAGATCTTCTTGTACAGTCAGGATCTGTTCTGTTTGGGCTCCTTCCTCTTCCATTGCTGCTCTCTTCGCGGTTTGATCAGCTAGGGCATTTCCTCTGTCCTCAGGAGTGTCAGTTTGTGTATGGGCCTTTACCTTGATCACTGCCAATTAAGTGGGCAGGAGTACTGCTGCCATTAGAGCCGCTACTGCTGAGGCATTTTTGATTGGCGTTCCTGCGGCTGTGATGTAATCCTGTGCCTTCCATATTAGTCCAAAGTCATGAACCACTCCAAAGGCATATCTGGAATCCATGTAGATATTAGGGGTGGAATCTTTTGCCATGAGGCAGGCTTCAGTGAAGGCAATGAGTTCAGCCTTCTGTGCTGACTGGTCTGGGCGCAATTGTCTTGCACACAGCACTTCATGCTCACTAGTGACTGCCATGCCTGTATGGAATTTCCCTTTGTCATCGGTGTACCTTGAGCTGTGCACAAAGAGAATCCAATGAGGGTTTGTTAGAGGAGTGTCATGGACCAATGGTGGTGTCCCTACTTCCGCTTCCATCATTGTCATGCAACCATGATCATGTTCCTGGTAAAGAGAGTCAGTTGAGGTCCATAGTTCTTCTTCCTGAAGATCTTCTTCAGCATGCAGATCAATAAAATCTTCAGAAGCATCTCCTGAATCTCTAGTATACTCCCCCCTTGGAAGAGGAAGGAGTGCAGAAGGGTTAAGGTTGTGACATTTCTGAATGGTGACATTATCTGGCAGGAGCAGACTATACTGCAGTCGGAAGTGACGTTGTGCAGTGAGGTGTTTGGGTTGTGTCTGCTGGAGGATAGCTG
Source organism: Bufo bufo (assembly GCF_905171765.1). Lineage (NCBI taxonomy): Eukaryota > Metazoa > Chordata > Amphibia > Anura > Bufonidae > Bufo > Bufo bufo. Next base: position 19,790,860 of record NC_053392.1, on the reverse strand, counting down.
AGATGTCATGCGGAGCCAAAATAGTGAGGGGGTGCCTAAGCACAACGTCAGATGTGATGTCCAGAAGAGAGCTGGCAGCATGGACAGCTCTGACACAGGAAGGGGCAGCTCTGGCTACAGGGTCAAGGCACTTTGAGTAGTAGCCCAGCGGTCTGTTGCGTCCACCATGAGTTTGGGTAAAAACTTCAGTAGCGTGACCTTGACGTTCCATGACATACAGCCTAAAGGGAAGGCTGTAGTTAAGAATCCCAAGGGCCGGAGCGGTTGCAATTGCTGTCTTCAACTTGTCAAAGGAGTCATTAGCCTCCCTTGTTAACTGGGGAATACAGTCATATAGGGGCTGCATCAGTACTGAGGCTTCGGGGATCCAGGGTCGGCAGTAGGAAATGAGGCCTAAGAAGGTCTGCAATTGGTGTGGAGTGTCTGGTATCCGTATGTTTGAAACCGCCTTTTTCCTGGAATCCGTCAAGTGTTTACTACCTTGGGCAATACAGTGTCCAAGAAAGACTACCTTGGGTAAACACAATTGGAGTTTGGTTTGAGTTACTTTGCAGCCCGATTCGGCCAGGAACTGTAGGAGATAGATTGAGCAGGACAGACATTCCTGAGAGCTTGAAGCACAAAGGAGGATGTCACCCACGTATTGTAGTTCAACCTCCGGGTTGTCTGCCTGCCATGGTTGGAGCACGGAGGACATGGCTTTGCTAAACCAGTGATGGGCAAACTTTTTAGTCAACTGAGCCAAATATCAACAAAACCGCAATTGAAATTTCTTTTAAGAGCCACATTTTTTCCCTACCCGGGAACTTTAACTACCCTCGTCACTTCCTATTGTGACGCAGCATGTTCTGACGTTTGGAAGGAGGAGGTTCCTTATAGTGGGAGGAAATATGGGTGATATGAGATGTACACGCCCTCTCCAGCTTTGCTAGGTTAAATGGGGTCCTAGGGCAAAAAACAATAAGGACCCCCCCACCCCCCCATGCACATTTCTACAGCCCAAACAGAACCAGGGCGGCTGCGGCCCCATGGCACATTTCTCCAGCAGTGCCAGTGCCAGCACATGCACAGACATCTCTCTCATGAATCTGAGATGTCTGTGCATGTGCTGCCACTGCTGGAGAAATGTGCCATGGGGCCGCCCTGGTTCTGTTTAGACTGGAGAAATGTGCATGGGGGGGGGAGTCATGAGAGAGGTGTCTGTGCATGTGCTGGCTCTGCTGGAGAAATGTGCCATGGGGCCGCCCTGGTTCTGTCACATCTCTCTCATGACTCTGAGTCATTCGCCCCCCCATGCACATTTCTCCAGTTCAAACAGAACCAGGGCGGAAACATGGCACATTTATCCGCCAGTGCCAGCACATGCACAGACATCTCTCTCATGACTCCCCCCCCCCCCCGAATCCAATGCACATTTCTCCAGTCCAAAAAACAGAACCAGGGCGGGCTAATACACTGGCTGGCACTACTGGGACGGGTGAGATGGTGGGAATGGGATCCAGTAACTAAGTTGTTATAATTAATCAACCTACCTACCTGGCTGCCTCCTGTCACAGTCTCAGAAGATTCTTCTTTGTATGGGCGGCGGGCGGCGGGCCTTCCCTGGCAGAGTCTGGGCTGTGGCTGGCTGCCGCTGGCGCTGCTAGCTCCTTCTTCTTCTCTGCTCTGGGGCGGAGCTGTGTCAATGTCAGACAGACGCGAAGACGTGCTGACTGTGCGGCAGCGGTGGCACGCTCACTCGCAGCCACCGCTCAAGTTTCTTAAAGAGGCAGGCAGAGCGGAGCTCAGAGCGTCCGCCGGCGGAGGGGGGCCCCCTCCTTTCCATATTAGTCCGGACCGCATGGCGCCCAGGACTCCATGCGCAGCTGCGCTTAGTGTAGCAGAGTTAGAAAACTTAGCAGCGCTAGTATTGTGGGCCGGCGCAGGAGGGCCCCCTGTAAGAGCCGCATTCAAGGGGCTAAAGAGCCGCTTGTGGCTCACGAGCCACGGTTTGCCGACCACTGTGCTAAACCTCCAGGCGCTATTCTGTGCTCCATGAGGCATCACAGTCCAAGTGTATTGCTTGCCTGCATTAGTGAATGCGACAATCTTCTTTTAATTTTTTCTTTGGCCTTGCAGACAGTGTTCTCAATTATCACACATGCCAATGTCATGACGTCATTCCCCTCTTCCAGCTATGGCCCCCTGTCTCTCTATATTCACTGATCAACAGAGATACGCACGGTGCGGGGCACACAGGCACACAATGCTTTTTGAGTTTCTCGAGAATGAGAGCTGAGTATACTCCAGTTTTGTTCTTCACTATACTTTGTAGATCTGACCACGTACACCCATATGTTTTGTATATTTGATCTAATTTACGGTAAAACGGCGTAAAATGGTGTGAAGGCCTAGGTGGCCCCCTGGATATTGCTTTAGATAAAATGGTCTCATTTGCATATCTCAAAAATTCAGACTGTTCTGCCACATTCTTCATCTGTTCTTTTATCTCATGTAACTCATACTGTATCCGCCGCTCCTCCTCGGTCAAGTCTGACCGCTGTTTTGGAGTGCTACTATCTGCAGGAGAGGGGAAAGTTGTATGCACGGGGGGTAGTTCTGCTGGGTTCTCATCCCCACCATCCTCCTCCTCCTTCTTCCCAACCATCACTTGAACAACCTGCTGTGGCAGACTGCATGTGCCATCAGGATTTATCATGGGATAGAGTGCTTGAACTTGTGGGCTTACAGGCAGGACGGAGGGATCTGGGTTACCGGGGGTTAACAGTCCAGCCGTGGGCGTCGGCTGGGAATATGACGGTGTCTCATGAAGAGCTGTGGGTAGGAGGTTCCGGGGAACTACAGGAATGTGGCTATGTGGGCGTGAAGAACCACATACGAGGCACGTAACACTGGAGGGAGGATTCTGTTGCCCACATATGGCACAGGTCCACCCCCCCCTTCTTCTTGATGACACCATAATTATAAGGAGGCTGCTGCCCGGGCATACAGTAATATCTTTCTGTCTTTTCATTATCTTTCTGTTCTCCCCCTGTCCATTCAAATTGTTTGCTGCAGTCAAGCCATACTTCCACTGCATCTACTATCTTTTCATCAGCAAGCTTGCCTTTTTTTTTTTTTTCATTTAACAATGCTCTCCATGTATCAACACAAAGAGTGCCACCTTTACACATCTCATAATGTTTCTCCAACCTGGGTAAACACTTTACGAAGCGTTTCCCTCTCTTGTCCGCCACGTACTGCTCCGGTGAGCAGCATCTCTTCGGGACACTTTCAACATTTCCCATAATGTAATATCTCCTGCAGCCGTCTAGTCCGTAACCTGTGCTTGCACCCTGTGTTCCTGAACTACCTGAGTTCTTCTTTGAGTCAGACACGTAGTACACATTTGGACCGGTTCTGACCGCCTCCTCCCCTTCTACTATCCGGACAGACGCCTCTGGCTGTACTGCGATGTAGGCTAATGAGGTAGGCTTCCTTGTAATTCGGTAGTTTATACACGGGTGCTCAAGGTCATAACGACGTCAGAACAACACAACACATAAAACACAGTGTATCTAAATCTCATCAATTACTGCCGCAATTACTGCCGCACCTCTTCCTCAGACAGATGACAAGAGGCTACACCAGGGGACACAGTATAGGCAAGATTACTCTGTTTTCTTACCTCATATCAGGGGTAGCGATCCATGTGTCCGTTGGTGCGCCCCTCCTACGTCTCATCTCTGGTGGTACGGGAACAGGGGGGTCCAACCTTCGAGCCCCAAAATGGGCGCCAAAATGTTCTGGTTCTGATCAATGGTCAGGTAGGTTGATACACTGCTCCAAATTAGATAGATAGATATGTGCATGCAGATTTTAATACCGGGGGAGAGCACACTGCCCACCAATGATTTTAATCCCGGGGGGGGAGGGTGCACTGCCCACCAATGAGTTTAATACCGAGGGGGAGGGAGGGTGCACTGCCCACCAATGATTTTAATAATGAGGGGGGGTGCACTGCCCACCAATGATTTTAATACCGGGGAGGGCACACTGGGGGCTGATGGAGATTGTACTGGGGGCTTGTGAGATAAACTGGGGGCTGATGGAGAGGCTACTGGGGGCTGATGGAGAGGCACTGGGGGCTGATGGAGAGGCTACTGGGGGCTGATGGAGAGGCTACTGGGGGCTGATGGAGAGGCTACTGGGGGCTGATGGAGAGGCTACTGGGGGCTGATGGAGAGGCTACTGAGGGCTGCTATGAGGCATGGGGCTCTTATCTGAGGTCTGATTGGGGGTCATTCATATTGGGGTCTGAGCTGAGGTGTGATCTGAGGTCTTATTGGGGTCTGTATAACATTGGGGATCTTATTGGGGCTGTCAGCTGAGGTCTGATTAACCCCTTAAGTACACAGCCCTATTTCACCTTAAGGACCAGGCCATTTTTTGCAAATCTGACCAGTGTCACTTTAAGTGCTGATAACTTTAAAACGCTTTTACTTACCCAGGCCGTTCTGAGATTGTTTTTTCGTCACATATTGTACTTCATGACACTGGTAAAATTGGGTCAACAAAGTTATTTTTTTGCATAAAACAATACCAAATTTACCAAAAATTTGTAAAAATCAGCAAATTTGAAAGTTTCAGTTTCTTTACTTTTGTAATACATAGTAATACCGCCAAAAATTGTGATGACTTTACATTCCCCATATGTCTACTTCATGTTTGTATCATTTTGGGAATGATATTTTATTTTTTGGGGATGTTACATAGCTTAGAAGCAAATTTTGAAATTTTTCAGAAATTTTCCAAATCCCACTTTTTATGGACCAGTTCAGGTCTGAAGTCACTTTGTGAGTCTTACGTAATAGAAACCATCCACAAATGACCCCATTCTAGAAACGACACCCCTCAAGGTATTCAAAACTGATTTTACAAACTTTATTAACCCTTTAGGTCTTCCACCAGACTTCATGGCAAATGGACATAAAGTTTAAGAATTTAGATTTTTGGGAAAATTTTCCAATATAATCAATTTTTCCACTAGTGTCATGGGCGACTATCTAATGTAGGGGCTCATTTTTTGCGGGATGAGATGGTGGTTTTATTGGCACTAATTGGGGGTGCATATGACATTTTGATCGCTCGCTATTACACTTTTTGTGATGTTAGGTGACAAAAAAATAGCTTTTTTTTTTACACTTTTTTTTTTTTTTTATGCTGTTCATCCGGGGGGTTGAGTTAAATGTTATTTTTATAGAGAAGATTTTTACGGACGCGGCGATGCCCAATATGTATGGCTTTCAGACTTTGGAGACACTAAGCAGGCATCCTCAAACTGCGGCCCTCCAGATGTTGTAAAACTACAATTCCCACCATGCCCTACTGTTGGCTGTAGGTTGTCTGGGCATGCTGGGAGTTATAGTTTTACAACATCTGGAGGGCCGCAGTTTGAGGATGCCTGCACTAAAACTAATATTTTTTGGGGAAAAAAAAATAGTTTCCGTGTCTTCAAAGTCTGAGAGCCATAGTTTTTTATGTTCTCTAGGGGACTGTTGGGGATTCTAAAAATGTTGTACTCCATGGAAGTGTGATACTCCCTGAAGCAATCGATAACTCAGAGGCCCGGATGATCGGGGCAAGTGTCACATTGAGTGGTGGTGTCCTTCCGTATCCCCCTCTTGTGACACACTCTGCATCTTCTTGGGGTTTGTCCCTTCTTTTCAGTATGGGGGACCACACCTGGAAAATGTTGGCCAGGGACGATCCGGGCGCCTCCAGTTCCTGAGGTACTCCGGCCTGCTCTTTCCCGGTCCGAAAAGATCAGGTCCTTGAGGACTGCCTCATAGAATTGGAGGAATGTCCCTGTGCTGCCAGCGCTTCAGAATAGTACAAAAGAGTTGTACAAGGCAACCTGTACCAAGTAGACCGCAACTTTTTTGTACCTGAATGACAGAATTGACATGTCCATCTTTCTGTAATCTGCATGCGTTCAATACTCTTGGATATACATTCATAGGCTCTTGTCTTCCCACACTCTGCTATCCCCTGCCCGCATGTTCTTGCCATTTGCTCAGTATTATGTGCCTTTGACCCTTTGCTTTTTGTTATGTGCCCGCTCTTGACCACGCTAATATAATGCGCTCCCCCTATTTACTGGATTATCACATATACTGTCTTTGCATTATATCTACGCCACCCATTCGTGACCTTGCATGTATGTCCCACTTTGTGTGGGCACTAGCAAGTGAATTATATTTGTCTTTTGTGCTTATGTTTTTATTTTATTGCATCCGCATTTGTTACTGCTGTACACATGTTTTTAACATATGTCATTTCATCCTAAGGGCGCACAGCTGTGGCTGACGGCGTCGGCCATCCCCTGTCCGCCTCTATAAAATTCACACTTGCGTCATGACGTATTGAGCGGCCTGAGGAAGCGCGATCCCATGCGCGAAACGGCCGTCGCCGCCTGCAACATTGTGTCCGCCCCTGGATCCTTCATGTATCGACTTCCAAGGAAGCTTCAATAAAGATACTTATCTACATCCTGGTGAGTGCCGCAACTCTGTTACCTTCTCCTCTTCATATTGTGGACCGCAACTTTTTTGTACCATGCCCGGGTTTTGCGCATGGCTTTATATGGCTTGAGGACTTGATCAGAGAGATCAACTCCTCCCATATACCGATTGTAGTCGACGATACAATTGGGCTTGAGGACCGTTGCCGCGGTACCTCGCACAGGGACAGGGGTGATGCCATTACCGTGGATTGTGGACAGTACAAGGACATCCCTCTTGTCCTTATACCTGACCAGCAACAGGTTTACACTGGTAAGGGCACGGGTCTCACCCCTGGGGATAGGTACCTGGAGGGGGTAGGTAGGGAGGCCGTGTTGATTTTTCCGCACGGTCCCACAAGTGGACGTGGATCTGGCGGCAAGGGACCTGAACAAGGGAATGCTAGTATAAAAGTTATCCACGTACAAGTGGTAACCCTTATCTAGCAGTGGGTGCATAAGGTCCCACACGAGTTTCCCGCTAACACCCAGAGTGGGGGGACATTCTGGGGGTTGAATATGGGAATCTCGCCCCTCGTACACACAAAATTTGTAAGTGTACGATGAGGCACTCTCACAAATTTTGTACAGCTTCACGCCATACCTCGCCCGCTTAGTGGGAATGTATTGGCGGAAACGGAGTCTCCCCTTGAACGCAACGAGAGACTCATCAACCGCGACCTCTCTTCCAGGTACGTAGGCCTGTACAAATTTGGCCCCGAAGTGCAAGTCAGCGCACGCAAAGTGCAAGTCAGCGCACGCAAAAAAAATAATTGTTGGTGGGGGGGCTGGTGGTGGGGGGGCTGGGAGGGGCAATTGGCAGGGGGGTCTAGGGTCTCAAAGCTAAAAAACAATAAGTTTAGATAAAGTTTTTTTTTTTCTAACTAACTTTTCCCTTCTATCCCTGCCTAACGGTTCCTCTCCCTCACTGACCCTAACCTACCTGGAGGGTGATGGGTGCAGGAGGGTGATGGGTGCCGATGGGGGGATCGCAGGAGCCTGGTGAGGACGGTGCAGGTGCTGAAACAGGAAGAGGAGGGAAGAGAGGAGCGCTGGAAGTTTGAATCTCGCGCCTCTCTCCCCGCACCAATCAGCACCCTGGACAGCGGCATTCAGCACCACGGCCAGCACCGCCTCTCCCAAATGTTTGTACTGTGATTGCTGGTGTGTAATCACACCACCGATCACAGTCATTTACCGGTTCATCGGGTCACCGGAGACCCGAATGGACCGGAAACGCAGCAAACCGCAGGTCTGAATTGACCTGCGGTTTTATGCGATCGCCGATAGGGGGGGTCAAATGACCCGCCCGGCGTTGTGACAGGATGCCCGCTGAATGATTTCAGTGGGCATCCTGTTCCGATTAACCCCCGCCACGCCGCAATCGCATTTTAAACTCATGACGTACCGGTACGTCATGTGTCCTTAAGGACTCGGGAAACATGCCGTACCAGTACGTCATGTGTCCGTAAGGGATTAACATTGGGGGTCTGATTGGTGGTCTGACCTGAGGTGTAATGATTTTTTTTTTTTTTCCCGGAGCAGCTTGAAGAAAAAAGGCCTCACAGTCTCCCACACTTCTTCTGCCTGGCCAAGCGAGCCAGCACCCCTGAGGCCAAGCCAGCCAGCACCCCTGAGGCCAAGCCAGCCAGCACCCCTGAGGCCAGGCCTGTCAGCACATCTGAGGCCAAGCCTGTCAGCACCCCTGAGGCCAAGCCTGTCAGCACCCCTGAGGCCAAGCCTGTCAGCACCCCTGAGGCCAAGCCTGTCAGCACCCCTGAGGCCAAGCCTGTCAGCACCCCTGAGGCCAAGCCTGTCAGCACCCCTGAGGCCAAGCCTGTCAGCACCCCTGAGGCCAAGCCTGTCAGCACCCCTGAGGCCAAGCCTGTCAGCACCCCTGAGGCCAAGCCTGTCAGCACCCCTGAGGCCAAGCCTGCCAGCACCCCTGAGGCCAAGCCTGTCAGCACCCCTGAGGCCAAGCCTGCCAGCACCCCTGAGGCCAAGCCTGCCAGCACCCCTGAGGCCAAGCCAGCCAGCACCCCTGAGGCCAAGCCAGCCAGCACCCCTGAGGACAAGTCTGCCAGCACCCCTGAGGCCAAGCCTGCCAGCACCCCTGAGGCCAATCCAGCCAGCACCCCTGAGGACAAGCCTGCCAGCACCCCTGAGGCCAAGCCTGCCAGCACCCCTGAGGCCAATCCAGCCAGCCCCCCTGAGTCTTCAGAACTGTAAGTAAATTATATTTAAGGGGAGCTTATAATATGAAAGAGATGAATTATGTCAGAGCGGCTCTTCACCTACCCGTGTATCAGCACTAGATATATACCCCTTACTCTCCCTAATACCCAAACTACACAAGATACATATCCCTACCTTCTGTCTAATACACATACACACCCCACGATATGTATTTTCACCTTCTTGTGTTACAGACCCCTGTACAATTTAACAATCTTCTTTAATACACAGACATTTAGATTCATACATTTCCTACACTGGCACAAATGCATTGCCGGTGACCAACTGTCTGTGCTCAGTCCTACGCGTAACCGTCGCAAGTGCATGAGGAGCTGCGGATGTGGCGGCGAGGTCCGAGAGGCATGTGGTGGTGGGCATCCTTTTTTTTTTGCTATGGGGCCCAGTCATTTCAGGCTACGCCCCTGTATACAGCCCTGCTACATCTTTATTCTACTCCCCCACTAGCACTGTCTCAGAACAGCCACATATTCAGATCTGCTACATCTGTCTATTCCCTTCCCCATTAGAAATGTGTCTGAACAGCAGCGTATTCAGCTCTGCTACATCAGTTTCTCTCTTCCACCAGCATTGATGCTGTCCCGCCACATATACAGCTCTGCTACATCTGTCTATTCCCTTCCCCACTAGAACTTTGGCTGAACAGCAGCATATTCAGCTCTGCTGCATCCATCAGCCCCCCCCCATATGCCTCCATCAGCCCCCCATATGCCTCAAACAGCCCCCATATGCCTCAAACAGCCCCCATATGCCTCCACAAGCCTCCATTAGCCCCCATATGCCTCCATAAGCCCCCATATGCCTTAAACAGCCCCATATGCCTCAAACAGCCCCCATAGTGCCTCCATCAGCCCCCCAAGTGCCTCCATTAGCCCCCCAATCGTTGGTGGAATTGGTGGTGCATGTAAACAAAATACTCACCCCTTCTGAAGTTGTGTCCCGGTCCTCCGCTAGATCTCCAACGCTGTCCAGACGTCTCTTCCTCCCATGAACTGTTTGGGCGGGCGCGCAAGCGCTAAACTATCTTCCTTTGTGCTGCATTGCAGCCGCGGCACGAAGGAAGATTGATCAGCGCATGCGCGGTCGCCCGACATGCGTGCTCCCTGAATGTAAGAGAGGCTGGATCACCAGGGTAAGCTGTGCGCAAGCGCGACCCATGGATGCAGCCGGCGATCGGTGGCCATATCCATGGGCAGTGAATATAAATAATATAATGGGATTTTTCGATTATATAAAAAAAACTATAGGATTTTAAAAGGACATTATATTTAGTAAAAGGCTCAGTGGGGGGTATATAATCGAATCAAACATGATGAACAAGATTGCAATACCCCATTAAGAAATTTGAGTTAAGAGCTGGAGTGCTAACCCTGCTACATCTGTACTTTCTGGCAAAAAAAATAAAAATAATTTTTCACCCACAGTGAAACAGATGGATTTAACTGATTTTCTTTCGCTATCACAAATGCAGTGCAGGACACAAATGTACTTTTTAGCAAACAAAAAAAAAACGCAGGAGAGGAGCGGAGGCTGGATTCTGTACACATGGCGCGCTAAGTATGTTTGCCTCATTAGCAATACTGTTTTCTCCTTGTTGGCCCCAGCATTCCTGGAAGAGCCTTGGTTTGGACGAGTGTCCGCTATGTGTGCTGGCTTATTCCATGTTATTGATTGGTCCCCTGAGGACCTAGCTGACTGCCAGTGAAACGCGTCGGGACATTTTATACGTTATTTTGGTCTGTTTGTCCCCTGGTGTGGGTGGTCTATATATTCCGACGAAGCTGGGCAGTCACTGTTACTGCTTGTAAGGGACACCAAGGGACATACAGTGAGGGCTTCACTTGCGAGTTAAGACCTAGGGGAAGAGACTCAGCATCTGTCTCCCTCTTTATTTGTATCCCTATGTTTCATAAACTCACCCTCTGAGCAAGCGAGCATATCTGGCAGTGGCGTCCACTCTCCACCACACTACACCAGTAGGTGGCGTATGACTATATGACTATTTATATGTGTAGTCTTGTTTGACTAATTATTGGGCCTATTATTTTAATATTTGACTAATAAAAGCTACCTTTTCCCACTTTTCAGTTATAATCGGCCACTCCCAACACACACTGTACAGCTGACATTCTATAGTTGCGGCCTGTCTCTACACATCATACGGAGAGGGAGCGTCTGTCCTGGCTGCACTGCCTGCTTCACATTATACAATAAACAGCCGGCTACAGCCAGGAAGCTCCTCCGCTCTCCTCCATCCCCACATCCTGCTCAAGGCCTGTGGTTCCCCCCACCATCTGCCACCCACCTGTGGCAGGGGGAGGAGCCGGAGCATCTCCTCTCCTACATAGCGCCCATACCACTTACATCCAGTGATGTCACCTTTGATGTAGACGTTCTCTTTCCTCATCTTCTCCATTCACACCAGACCACCATGATGATTTTTCAGCCATCTCCCGTCTCTGCAGAGATTGAGAAACAGACATTAGTTTCCCACATTTTCATCATCTTTACATCTTCTGAACACCCTTTCCTGCCACCGCCAATACTATACTGCAGAAACAGTCCCCCTGGAAATACTGCTACCACACAGATAGTGCCCCCAATACTGTGCCCGCTGTGCCCCCAATACTATACTGCAGAAGCAGTCCCCCTGGAAATACTACTACCACACAGATAGTGCCCCCAATACTATACTGCAGAAACAGTCCCCCTGGAAATACTGCTACCACACAGATAGTGCCCCCAATACTGTGCCCGCTGTGCCCCCAATACTATACTGCAGAAGCAGTCCCCCTGGAAATACTACTACCACACAGATAGTGCCCCCAATACTATACAGCAGAAACAGTCCCCCTGGAAATACTGCTACCACACAGATAGTGCCCCCAATACTGTGCCCGCTGTGCCCCCAATACTATACTGCAGAAGCAGTCCCCCTGGAAATACTACTACCACACAGATAGTGCCCCCTTCAACAATTATTGGCACACAGTGCTCTAAAAAATAACTGCGCCCAGACACTAATAGTATAAAGATAATGTCCCTCAAAAATAATTGAGCTAAGCTGATACTATGCCAGGTCGCCCCCCAAAGTAACAGTGCTCCCCAAAATCCCACCAATATGAATAATTCTCTGCCAGAGCACACTTAGTAGTAATAATGCCCCTATAGTGCCCATACTAGTAATCATGTTCCTCATAGCCCCCCAGTAGTAGTAAAGCTCTGTATAATACCCCCTAGTAGTAATAATTGTCCTGATAATATGACAGTACATGAAATACCCCCGCTTAGTGCCCGCAGTTGAGTTAATGTCCCCATAATGTATGCCAGTATAAAATACCCCTATATAGTGCCCCAGTAAATGCCCTCATACTGCTCCTCTCCCCCTTCCCCATAGTGTCCCCCATAATATGCCAGTAAAAAAATGCCCCTTCTTAGTGCCCCAAGCAGATGCTCCTATAGTGCTCCTCTCCCCCATAATGTGGCAGAAAAAAAATGCCCCTTCTTAGTGCCACCAGATGCCCCAATAGTGCTCCACTCCCCCATAGTGCCCCCAAATAATGCCCCATAGTGCAGCTCTCACCTATAGTGCCTCCCATAATGTGCCAGTAAAAAATGCCCCCTTAGTGCCACCAGATGCCATAGTGCCCCCCATAATGTGCCAATAAAAAAGGCCCCTTTAGAGCCCCCACTTCCCCATAGTGCCCCCAAATAATGCCCCTATAGTGCCAACAGATGCCCATAGTGCCGCTCTCCCCTATAGTGCCCCCCATAATGTGCCAATAAAAAAAGCCCCTTTAGGGCCCCCAAATGCCCCCATAGTGCTCCTCTCCCCCATGGTGCCCCCCCATAATGTGCCAGTAAGAAATGTCCCCATAGTGCCCCCCAAAAAATGGGCAAGGAATAATTCCCCCCAGAGTGCCAACCAAAAACAATGGGGCTGTAAGAAATGCCAGATGCCCCCATAGTCCCAGCTCCCCCCGCAAAGAAAAAACAAAAACAAAAAAAAATATAGTAATACTTACCTCCATCAGCAGTGATGCGATGCAGGTCTCTTCCGACCTGTGTCCCCCGCCGTGTGCTGCCCGATGATAATGATGTCATCGCACCACCTGAGCCGGCCTCTGATGCCTGCAGCCTATCTGAAGAACAGCGAAGGGAGACGCCTGCCCTGCCGCAGCACAGTCATTTGTATCGCTGCACTGAGGACGGCGATACAGGTGAATATGGAGATGAGCGCTTCCACAATGGAAGCCCCACCACCACCGCCGGCAACTACAACCAGGGTCGCGCCGCCTGTGGTGAACATTATTTGTTAAAGATGGCCCAGCGGCCATTTTTAACATGCTTTAGGGCGACCTAGGGGGCAATTGCCTCCCTGCCCCCTGTCCCAGCCCGCCCCTGGCTGACACCCACCTAACTAACAGACGGATAAAACTTTGTTGCATTGCACCCACAAAAAAAGAAAATCTATGTAGATCGCAGAGTTAACAACAAGTTCTGATATCAGATTCTTTCCTAATCTCTCCCTCACAGCAGCAGCATCCTCTCCCTACACTAAGCACAGCAGAGTGACGTGCAGCGCTATGTGACTCCAGCTTATATAGAGGCTGGGTCACATGCTGCAGTTGGCCAATCACAGCCATGCTATTAGTAGGCATGGCTGTGATGGCTTCTAAGGGCACAGAGCTAAACGCTTGTTGATTGGCTTCTCTGCAGCCTTTCAAAACACCGAACTCAAACCAAAAACTTTTACTGAAATGTTCAGGTTCGGGTCCAGGGTCAAAAAATCCTAAAGTTCGGTACGAACATGAACTTTACAGTTCGGGTTCGATCAAGGATGGGATTATGAGCACAATTTAGATTTTTGCAGATTACACCAAGCTATGTAGTACTGTGCAGTCTAAGGAAGATATACAAAAACCACAAGCTGACTTTGACATCAACTTGGCAAAGGAAGTTCAGTGTAAATAAATATAAAGCTCTGCATCTGGGTAGTGTGGGGATGTGCTCGTGGTAGGCTACAGTAGCGGCGGCAGTATTGAGGCAATCACAGACAGTCTTTGTGATACACCGTGACTTTATTCACACCAAAGGCATAACAGGCAATGTGCAGACCACACAGGTGCATATCCACATGGTGCATAAAACAAAAGTCCTTCCATAGAAAATAAACAGCAGGTTTGAGTCACCTTGTTTCTGGACAGACCACAGCGGTCCTGCAGGCTTGTAAGCTACCTGCCTTTGTCTCCCTCAGGCCAGAGCCCTTTCGGCTAGTAGCACCACAGGTCCCAAGGCTATCCTTCAATGTGTGCTGCGCCCAGACTCTCCTTCACCAGCACTGACTCTGTCTGTGGAAATCTCCAGCACAGCAAGACACACCCCACCCCCATCTTCAGCAGGCTGGGTTCTTTAAAGGCCCAGCTCCACCAAAAACCTGGGCTGGCCGTGGGGAACAGGCACCCACCCAGCTCTTTACCTGTTCCCAATAAGAACCGGCTCGGACACGCTGTGCCAGCAGCATTCGCCGCTGTAACTGCAATGATCCGGTTCTTACTCCACCGAGGCCAGGACCTCTGGTGGCACGTATCGTCCGTCCATTATTATCCTGGGGACTCTCCTACATATCCCCCCCCTTTGTTTACCCCTGAGGGCTTGAACATACTGTTCAAGCCTGAGGGGGTGAACACATGCACAGCAGTGTACCCGGGACAGGGCATCTGCGTTCCCCTGTAAGCGACCGGCCCTGTGCTCAACAGTAAACTTAAAGTTCTGGAGGGACAAGAACCACCTGGTAACCCGAGCGCTCCCCTCCTTAGCCCGACTCATCCACTGGGGAGGGGAGTGGTCGGTCACCAGACGGAACCTTCTCCCTAAAAGGTAATATCTGAGAGACTCGAGTGCCCACTTGATGGCGAGGCACTCTCTCTCCACAATGCTATACCGGGTTTTTGCTGGGGTAAGCATGCGCCTTAGAAAAACCACCGGGTGCTCTTTCCCTGTGAGCTCCTGGGAAAGCACAGCCCCTAGTCCTACTCCCGAGGCATCTGTTTGAACTACAAACTCCCGCTTGAAGTCGGGTATCACCAGAACCGGGGACTCACATAGTGCCGACTTCAAACGGGAGAACGCCTCCTCCTCCTGCTCCCCCCAGCGAACCATCACCGACTTTCTACCCTTCAAATGTCCGGTTAACGGGGCTGCCAAGGTGGCAAAATGGGGAATGAACCTCATGTAGTACCCAATCAGGCCCAAAAATGACTGTACTTGCTTGGACGTACGAGGCCTGGGCCAATTCCGGATTGCTTCAACTTTATTCACTTGGGGCCTAATGACTCCGCGTCCAATCACATACCCCAAATAGTGAGCTTCCTCTAGTCCCACCGAGCATTTTTTTGGGTTGGCGGTCAACCCCGCCTTCTTGAGAGAATCTATCACTGCCTGAAGTTTTGACAAATGACCCTCCCAGTCCGGGCTGAACACGACTATATCATCCAGATACGCGAAGGTATACTGGTGATGGGGCTTGAGGACAACATCCATCAGACGCTGGAACGTAGCCGGAGCGCCATGCAACCCAAAAGGCAACACCCTATACTGAAAAAGCCCCTCTGGGGTGACAAAGGCCGTCTTCTCCTTTGCCGCCTCCGTCAGAGGTACCTGCCAGTAGCCTTTCATGAGATCTAGGATCGAAAAATACCTGTCTTTTCCCAGCCGCTCTAGCAACTCGTCCACCCGAGGCATGGGATAGGCGTCAAATTTTGATACCTCATTTAATTTGCTAAAATCATTACAGAACCGTAATGAACCATCCGGTTTAGGAATAAGGACAATCGGGCTAGCCCACTCGCTCTTTGACTCTTCTATGACCCCTAGACGTAGCATTGATCTTACCTCCTGCGAAATGGTCTGTCGCCGAGCCTCCGGTACTCGGTATGGTCTTAGGCGGACTTTCACCCAGGGCTCGGTGACAATGTCATGCTCGATCAAGGTGGTACGTCCAGGAAGGTCAGAGAATACATCCCTATTCCGACTAACAAATTCTCTCACCTCTTGTGCCTGTTTGGTCGACAGTCCGTCCCCTATCGTCACCCCAGCAGGGTTCTCCGGAACCCCTGGTGACCCCGGGTCACTCCCTGCCATCCAGACAGAGGGCGGGCTGTCTCCAAACAAATTCTCTCTGTCTCTCCAAGGTTTTAGTAGATTCACATGATATACCTGTTCGGGCTTCCGCCGCCCTGGCTGGTATATCCTGTAATCAACTGGGCCTACTTTCTCCTTAACTTCATAGGGTCCTTGCCACCGGGCCAAGAATTTACTCTCGACCGTGGGCACGAGTACAAGAACTCGGTCACCCGGGTGAAATGTCCTTACCCGGGCGGATCGGTTATATACCCGACTCTGGGCCAGTTGTGCCGCTTCCATGTGCTCACGGACGATCGGCAACATGACCCCTATTCGGTCCTGCATTTTTCCTATGTGCTCTATCACACTTTTATGAGGCGTAGGCTGTTGCTCCCATGCCTCCTTAGCGATATCCACTAGCCCACGGGGATGTCGCCCATATATCAACTCAAAGGAGGAGAACCCTGTGGACGCCTGGGGCACTTCCCGTACATACAAAACATAGGGCAACAGTAAGTCCCAATCTCTCCCGTCCTTAGCCACGACTCTTTTTATCATGGACTTCAGGGTTTTATTAAACAGTTCTACTAACCCATCGGTTTGGGGATGGTAGACGGACGTGTGTAGGTGTTTAATATTTAATAGCTTACACAATTCCTTTGTTATTTTGGACATAAAGGGTGTCCCCTGGTCCGTCAGAATCTCCTTTGGTATCCCCACCCGGGCGAACATACTCATGAGCTCTTTAGCTATTACCTTGGCCGACGTATGGCGCAATGGGACCGCCTCCGGATACCGAGTGGCATAGTCTAACACTACCAGGATGTGTTGGTGACCTCGGGCTGATTTAATAATGGGGCCTACCAGATCCATGGTGATCCTTTCGAGGGGAACTTCTATAATGGGCATAGGTACCAGTGGACTGCGATACTGAGGTTGGGGGCTAGTCACCTGACACACTGGACAGGACTGACAGAACCTCCGGACTTGCTCATATATCCCAGGCCAATAGAACCGTTGTAGAATTCGCTCCAGCGTTTTCTTAACTCCCAGATGACCACCCAATACAT
Source organism: Bufo bufo (assembly GCF_905171765.1). Lineage (NCBI taxonomy): Eukaryota > Metazoa > Chordata > Amphibia > Anura > Bufonidae > Bufo > Bufo bufo. The sequence continues at coordinate 19,773,871 of NC_053392.1, read as the reverse complement.
GCGCATGTGCTAAATCCAAGACCATTCGCCGGTAAGGCTGGGGCACCACCAGTTGTTCCACCACCTCCTGCCTCACCTTGTCTACCCTGTATAACAGGTCCTGGTTATAGGCCAGATGAGGAAATATGGTATCAGAGCCGGGACGCTGCGCCACGCCATTAATCACTGACACACCTTCTCTAGCCCGCAATAATGTCGAATCCTGGAGCTGTGCGGTCCCGAAGGTTTCTCGGGGTACTTCCAGATCCAGGATGGACGAACTTTCTACTGTCTCACCCGCCAATACTTCTAGGGGAAACCGGTCAGGGTTACACTCTACCTCCCCTACGGTGCCCCCTACAGCTGGGGCCCCTGCCTCGGGGTCCTTGGGCCCCGGACATTTTTCTTCCCCACAGGTAGGCAACCCGTTCCTCCACAAAGTCCAGAACAGGGGAAAGTCCCTACCCAATATTGCAGCATAAGGGAGCTGTCTCCCCACTCCAACGACATGTGGTACCTCCTTCCCACACACCGCCAGGGTAACCTTAGTGGTGGGATACTCCCGGCGATCCCCATGTATACAGACAATGGTAAGGGTACGCCTTTTTCTGTTACCAGCGACTCATGGACCAGAGTTACCAGGCTCCCAGAGTCCAGCAGGGCCTGCACGGAGTGTCCATTAACAACGACATCACACACCGGAGGGGTGTCTGCAGCCAGCAGGGGGTCAGCTATATACACCAGTTGGGCATAAAAAGAGGACCGGCGAGCGAACCCGCAGTCCATGGGTTCGGATGCCATAGGGCAATTGGCTGCCACATGTCCCCAGTCCTGACAATGCCAACATCTGATCCCCGCAGCCTCCCTCCTCCCCAGGGAATTCCTCCCACAGACTGGGGATCCACTCCCCCCCCTATGAGATGGGATCCCTTTTTCAGGATCCCGGGTTGGCAACGGGGGCTGACGTGACTTCGGTAGTACCGCTGAGTCATGCACCAAATCCTGAGTGGCCATATACCTCTCCACCAGGCTAACCAGTTGTTCCAGGTTGCCTGGATCGCCTTGTCCCACCCAGCACTGTATGGCTCTCGGGAAGGTACGCACGAACCTGTTGACCACGACCCTTTCAACCATCTGAGAAGGGCTCAACATTTCAGGCTGAAGCCATTTTTTTACTAGGTGAAGTAAGTCATAGGCTTGTGACCGGGCGGGTCGGGACTCGGCAAACACCCACTGATACACCCTGTGCGCTCGCACATAGGTGTTTACCCCCAACCTGGCCAACACCTCACCTTTTAGCCTCTCATAGTCCTTGGCCTCATGGCGGCTGAGGTCAAAATAGGCCTTTTGTGCGTCCCCCACCAGAAAAGGCGCCACCACCTCAGCCCACTGCTCCAATGGCAGCCTCTCTTGCTCCGCGGTTCTTTCGAACACCGTCAGGAATGCCTCTATATCATCTTCCAGACCCATTTTCCTCAGGGCGGATCGGACTTTGTCCCTGGCGGTAGACACAGTCGGGGTTGTTGCGGTTGAAACTCCTTGCAGGGATGTTCTCACCGACTCTTGCATGGCTACCAGCTGCTGCATTAGGAGATTGTTTGTTTGCTGCTGTGCACACATAGCCTCCTCATGTCTTTTTTGCTGTAGCTCATTACTTTCCCTCTGAGCCAGCAAAGCCTGTTGCTGCTGTAAATTACTCTGAATCAGGTGCTTAATGGCCTCCTCCATCTTGTCGGGAACCATAAAACTTGCAGGCCTGATATATGACATGCAGTCCAACACAACTTTTGCCTCAGGGCCTGCCTCACTGCAGGAATGCCCGCTCCAAGCCACCAATTGTGGGGATGTGCTCGTGGTAGGCTACGGTAGCGGCGGCAGTATTGAGGCAATCACAGACAGTCTTTGTGATACACCGTGACTTTATTCACACCAAAGGCATAACAGGCAATGTGCAGACCACACAGGTGCATATCCACATGGTGCATAAAACAAAAGTCCTTCCATAGAAAATAAACAGCAGGTTTGAGTCACCTTGTTTCTGGACAGACCACAGCGGTCCTGCAGGCTTGTAAGCTACCTGCCTTTGTCTCCCTCAGGCCAGAGCCCCTTCTGCTAGTAGCACCACAGGTCCCAAGGCTATCCTTCAATGTGTGCTGCGTCCAGACTCTCCTTCACCAGCACTGACTCTGACTGTGGAAATCTCCAGCACAGCAAGACACACCCACCCCCATCTTCAGCAGGCTGGGTTCTTTAAAGGCCCAGCTCCACTAAAAATCTGGGCTGGCCGTGGGGAACAGGCACCCACCCAGCTCTTTACCTGCTCCCAATAAGAACCGGCCCGTAAACGCTGTGCCATTCGCTGCTGTAACTGCAATGATCCGGTTCTTACTCCACCGAGGCCAGGACCTCTGGTGGCACGTATCGTCCGTCCATTATTATCCCGGGGACTCTCCTACAGTAGTAATAATCTTTTTTGTTTTTGTTTTTTTATTAGTAAATTACAAAAAAAGAAAAAATAGCAATACATTTTAAAATAATACCAAGGACACCGCGCTTAACTCACCTCACACAAAGCCCCTTTTTACTACTAACCTCCACTACGAAACACCGCGATTTTTCCTGTATCATACAAGCCTACCTTAATCTAGGCATTGAGATCGCTGCACTGGAAGTTTCGGTGGTCCGGCGTGCTATACACGCAACTGTAGGCGCTGATGCATGGGGTGCCTTCTGCGCAGGGGATCTGTGTCTCAGGTGAGCTGTTAGTCCTGGAGTCTGCCCCGGCCGGTGGCAGAACTTCCCAAAAAGTTTTCATATCTTTTGCCACTAAATTAGCGAAGGTATTTAGCGCCGTAGAATATTCATTAAGTGGGTCAAATCTAGATTTGGGTTTGAGATTAGTGTGTATGACCTGATCATGCACCTCGACTATTTGTCCACATTTTGGGACATTTTAAAAGAAGACAAAATAATAGGGGGTATGATACCAACAACCCCGGCCTTTGTATATAAAAAAGCAGCCAATATAGGTAACATAGTAGCACCAACAAAAAAATGTGCGGCACTAAGTGAATGTGTAACAATGAATAAAAACTCATTAAAGGGCTTTTTTCCTTGTAAAAAATGTATGGGCTGTAGAAAAACAATGGGGGGTACTACTAAACAAACCTCCATAAAGAATATATGATTAGAGATCACATAACCTGTAATACGCAGGGAGTAATTTATGCCATAAAATGCACTGAATCCTGGCCCATTCATTTCTATGGGGCTGTGCACATGAGCGGTGATTTTTACGCATCACTTGTGCGTTGCGTGAAAATCGCAGCATGTTCTATATTCTGCGTTTTTCACGCAACGCAGGCCCCATAGAAGTGAATGGGGTTGCGTGAAAATCGCAAGCATCCGCAAGCAAGTGCGAATGCGGTGCGATTTTCACGCACGGTTGCTAGGAGACGATCGGGATGGAGACCCGATCATTATTATTTTCCCTTATAACATGGTTATAAGGGAAAATAATAGCATTCTGAATACAGAATGCATAGTAAAATAGAGCTGGAGGGGTTAAAAAAAAATATATACAAGAGGACCTTTGATGACGTCACTACGCTCATCACATGATCCATCACCATGGTGATGGATCATGTGATGGACCATGTGATGAACGCAGTGACATCATCAAAGGTCCTATTGCTCACAGTTAAAGACAGAAGAGATGCCGGCTGCGCGAACAAGTGGATTAAGGTGAGTTAAAAAAATATATATATTTTTTAACCCCTCCAGCCAGGGGCGGACTGAGAACCCTCAGGGCCCCCGGGCAAAATAAATAAAGGGCCCCCTTACAGGCCCCACCCATGTTCTGCTGCAAGCCCCACCCTTGTCCCGCCTCCATGCCCCGCCTCCAGCCACACCCTACACAATCTTTAATAAGATTTTAAAGTTAAAGCGACACAAAAGGCACCCAGACCCCTTCAGCTCATTGCAGTGGTCTGGGTACAGTGTCCCTTTTGCAAATCGAGCTGCAATGTTCTAGAGAAACTGCATTGTTTACGTTCCAGCAATAAGTCGGCCTCTAGTCGCTGGCAGCCACCTGAGGGCTTCCTGGATTAAAACAGACCTTTGGTCCGGTATCTGACGCTGGATGTCCTCACACTCTGCATGATGACCTCCAGGGTCAGATTTTTCCCCATAGGAAAGCATTGATTCAATGCTCTCATATGGGGTGATCTAATCTCAGCGTCCATTAGTGAGCCTCTGTTAGAAACAGTCCCCTCCACCTTGTACTTGTTACACTGATCTGCTACTTGCGGGCTACGTGGGCATGAGTTCAGTCACTTCGGCGCGTGATCCCGCGAGACCCGTGACCTACAGCGGCGGGTCTCGTGGGATCACGCGCTGCAGGACGAGATTGCGCACCGAAGTGACTGAACTCATGCCCGCGCAGCCCACAAGTAGCGGAACAATTACAAGAGGGGTGGGGAATAGCCAAATTAAAAAATATTTTGAACCAAAAGGTGTGCTTTTGGTGGGTTTTGAACTAATGGTGGTCTGTGGATGGCACTGTTGTAGGGGCTCTGTGGATGGCACTGTTATGGGGGCTCTGTGGATGGCACTGTTGTTGGGGCTCTGTGGGTGGCACTGTTATGGGGGCTCTGTGGATGGCACTGTTGTGGGGGCTCTGTGGATGGCACTGTTGTTGGGGCTCTGTGGGTGGCACTGTTATGGGGGCTCTGTGGATGGCACTGTTGTGGGGGCTCTGTGGATGGCACTGTTGTGGGGGCTCTGTGGATGGCACTGTTGTGGGGGCTCTGTGGATGGCACTTTTGTTGGGGCTCTGTGGGTGGCACTGTTATGGGGGCTCTGTGGATGGCACTGTTGTGGGGGGTCTGTGGATGGCACTGTTGTGGGGGCTCTGTGAATGGCACTGTTGTGGGGGCTCTGTGGATGGCACTGTTGTGGGGGCTCTGTGGATGGCACTGTTGTGGGGGCTCTGTGGATGGCACTGTTGTGGGGGCTCTGTGGATGGCACTGTTGTAGGGGCTCTGTGGATGGCACTGTTATGGGGGCTCTGTGGATGGCACTGTTGTGGGGGCTCTGTGGATGGCACTGTTGTGGGGGCTCTGTGGATGTCACTGTTGTGGGGGCTCTGTGGATGGCACTGTTGTGGGGGCTCTGTGGATGGCACTGTTGTGGGGGCTCTGTGGATGGCACTGTTGTGGGGGCTCTGTGGATGACACTGTTGCGGGGGCTCTGTGGATGGCACTGTTGTGGGGGCTCTGTGGATGGCACTGTCACCGGGCCCCGCTCACTGTAATACTAATTTTCATATGTGAACAAGAAGAGAAATCCTCTGCGATCCTCTCCCACTCTGTACTCACAAACTCAATAGCAGGCAGGCCGGGCGGCAGCGCAACTCACTGACGTCACGCGCCTGCTCCTCCCACTTTATGAATGAAGCAGGCGGAGCAGGCGCTTGACGTCAGTGAGTTGCGCTGCCGCCCGGCCTGCCTGCTACTGAGTTTGTGAGTACAGAGAGGGAGAGGATCGCAGAGGATTTCTCTTCTTGTTCACATATGAATATTAGTATTACAGTGAGCGGGGCCCAGTGTAATAAAATACAGTGAGTGCACCGGGCCCCGCTGCCATTAGCACCATAACACATTGTTATTCTGCGGCGGGCCCCCATCCCGGCTGGGCCCTCGGACCATGTCCGAAGTGCCCGACCGGTCAGTCCGCCCCTGCCTCCAGCGCTATTGTACTATGCATTCTGTATTCAGAATGCTATTATTTTCCCTTATAACCATGTTATAAGGGGAAATAATACAATCTACAGAACACCGATCCCAAGCCCGAACTTCTGTGAAGAAGGGTTTGGGTACCAAAAATGCACGATTTTTCTCACGCGAGTGCAAAACGCATTACAATGTTTTGCACTCGCGCAGAAAAATCGTGCATGTTCCCACAACGCACCCACACCTTTTCCCGCAACGCCCGTGTGAAACCAGCCTAATATGGACACCTTAATGCCCAGAGGCTTAAATGCGGAAGTTGAGCTGTTTGGCTTTGAATGAGAAACAATTAGCAGCGCTGGATGGGTTAATACAGGGGTGTGATGTGTATTTAAGAGGAGCTGCAGCAGTATCCCACTGATTTCCTGACGGAGAGCGACGTAATTCACTCGAAACGCGTTGGGTGGCATTGTGGGACTAACGGCAATCCGTAGCTCTGAAGTGGTGACGTCACCCGCTCAGCTGTGAGTACGAGCCGAAGGAACTTTTTGGGGAAGTTCTGCCACTGGCCGGGGCGGACTCCAGGACTAACAGCTCACCTGAGACACAGTTCCCCTGCGCAGAAGGCACCCCATGCATCAGCGCCTACAGTTGCGTGTATTGCTTCGCCGGACCACCGGAACTTCCAGTGCAGCGATCTCAATGCCTAGATTAAGGAAGGCTTGTATTATACAGGAAAAATCGCGGTGTTTCGTAGTGGAGGTTAGTAGTAAAAAGGGGCTTTGTGTGAGGTGAGTTAAGCGCGGTGTCCTTGGTATTATTTTAGTATGTGCATACAGATTTAGAGCACCTTACGGGAGTGCGGTGACACTGCAGCTGTGACCAGTATATAGCGCCAGTGGCTCCTTTCACAAGCAATACATTTAACACTTACATGATACAAACATCAAGCATCAACTAGAAAGGGGTGAGAGTAATTAAAACAAGTACATAAGTAGGGGTGGTAGGGCATCCATTCCCCTCCCACTTAAATACCCTCTACATGGGAATACTTGACCTATTCAGTACATTACAATAAGTATCACATTGCTTATCTTACCTTTAACCCTTTATTCCTTCTTTCCCATTCCTTCTTAGCCATTTTATGCAACGATAGTGCACCAGCACAGGCTATCTGCATGTCTGCAAGTCCAGAAATACAGCTTTTTGCTTACTGGGGTGAAAAAAAACTTCTAATATACTGCACATCTGGGATTACACGTGCAAAAGTGAGTGTCACATTTAGGCCAGAAATATGGATTTTTGGTTAGGGTGAAAAAACCCTCTAATATACTGCACATCTGAAATTAGACGTGCATAAGTGACTGTCACATTTAGGCCAGTAATACGGCTTTTTGGTTACTGGGGTTATAAAGACCCTCTAATATACTGCACATCTGGGATTAGACAAGCATAAGTGACTGTCACATTTAGGCCAGAAATACAGCTTTTTGGTAAAAAAAAACATCTGTTTCATATACTGCACATCTAGGATTAGACATGCATAAGTGTGTGTCACATTCAGGCCACAAATACGGATTTTTGGTTACTGGGGTTAAAAACCCCTCTGATATATACTGCACATCTAGGATTAGAGGTGCATAAATTACTGTGAAATTTAGGCCACAAATACCGCTGTCATATAGAGTTAAAAAAAAAAAATTGAGTGCAATACGTTATGCAGCCAGCCAGTCACAGGGGAAACACGTGAGGTGCACGGTGGACCGATGAGGGGTCAAATGGTATAACCCACAGTTCATCAGTTTACTCACGGTTAGCAGAAAGCCTCCCTGGGCCGGCAGCACAGTGTTGAGGTGGACAGCACGAAATCCCCCGGGGCACGCTTTGTGGTAGGAAGCATCAGCCAAGATGGTGGTTGAGGTGCCCTTGATGTTAGGGGTGCTTAGGGTGCTTGTTGCGGCTGAGTCCCTTGATGGTTTTTGTCGTGACGCCAGTACCGTTAATGGTGATACAACCATAGATAGTAATAATGAGGTAGACAGTGGTAAGATGCAACTCACAACTTTTACTTTAGATGTCTTTCAGTTGCAGCAGTACAAATATGCAGTTTCTAGATGATACAGAGTTAATTCTGCAAATCCACTGTTGTAGGCTTGTCAGGTTTTGTAGCAGTGGGTTAGGTGTACCTGGTTCCTTTAGATGCTTTGGATCCTATTCTTTGTCTTTCCCTACAAGCTAAGTATTTTAGACAGGAAAACTCAACTGTCCCTTAGAAGGTTGGTGTGGCTGCCTGAAGCTATAAAACCTCCACCATGCAAAGGTGTCTGTGGCCCTCAATAATGGCTCTTATCACCGATGAATTCGTAGGAATGCTTGTTTCTTTTCCAGGGAGGCAAACTCTTCTCCTACTGGTCAAGGATGCAAGTCTATAGTCCAGCTACAGAAGAAAAACGCTCTTCTGCGCCTCACATCTGAGTATCACCTACTAGTGAAGTTGGCTCCACTCACTAATCTGTGTTGTGAAGTCTTCACTCTATCTTTCCTCCCACTAACTTGATCTGACTACCTCAGATCTGCTCTCTTCTGAACTACATCCTGGTTTCAACTCTTCTGCCTCCACTCCTCAACTGAATAACTAGGCCTGACCTGAGTATATATAGGACCTGAACTTTATCCCCATCTAGTGGCGGGATGTATAAATTACACCTAATAGGCCTGTTAACAGGGATTTTGCAGATACTCAAATGCAAAGTTATACATGACAACCTAGTGCTTGTAATAGAGTAAAAAGTGCTTTTAAGCAATGCCCACACACACGTAGTGGGACGCTGCACCTACATCAGGGTTTTTATTGGCGGTTAATTATTTTTAACAGACTTAACCACTTTTTACTTTGCTTGGTGAACGCTAACTATGAGGCAAACATCTAATAAGGGACGCGGTCATGGTCGTGCTGGTAATGTTGGTGGAGCCTCTGGTGCAGGGAGAGGATGTGGCCGTTCTGTCACAGCTACACATCCTACTGAACCTACTGCCTCAGGTCCCAGTAGCCGTCAGAATCTACAGCGATATTTGGTCGGGCCTAATGCCGTTCTAAGGATGGTAAGGCCTGAGCAAGTACAGGCGCTAGTCAATTGGGTGGCCGACAGTGGATACAGCACGTTCACATTATCTCCCACCCAGTCTTCTTCAGAAAGTGCACAGGTGGCACCTGAAACCCATGCCCATCAGTCTGTCACATCACCTCCGTGCATATCGGGGAACCTGTCTAAACCTCAAGTCATGCAGCAGTCTCTTATGCTGTTTGAAGTCTCTGCTGGCAGGGTTTCCCAAGGGCATCCACCTAGCCCTTCCCCAGGGGTGGAAGACATAGAATGCACTGACGCACAACCAATTATGTTTCCTGATGAGGACATGGGAATACCACCTCAGCACGTCTCTGATGATGACGAAACACAGGTGCCAACTGCTGCGTCTTTCTGCAGTGTGCAGACGAAAAGGAGGTCAGGGAGGAAGACTGGGTGGAAGAAGATGCATGGAACGATGAGGTCCTAGACCCCATATGGAATGAAGGTCGTGCCACTGACTTTCAGAGTTCGGAGGAAGAGGCAGTGGTGAGACTGAGCCAACAGCGTAGCAAAAGAGGGAGCAGGGTGCAAAAGCAGAGCAGCCATCGCCAAAACAGTTCACCTGCTACTGGCCACCGTCACCAGGGACCGAGCACACCAAAGGCAGCTTCAAGGAGTTCCCTGGCATGGCACTTCTTCACACAATGTGCTGACGACAAGACGCAAGTGGTTTGCACGCTGTGCCATCAGAGCCTGAAGCGAGGCATTAACGTTCTGAACCTTAGCACAACCTGCATGACCAGGCATCTACATGCGAGACACGGGCTGCAGTGGAGTAAGCACCTTCAAAACCAAGAAAGGGCTCAGGCCCCTCCTGCTCCCTCTTCTACTGCTGCCTCGGCCTCTTCCTCCGCCTCTGGAGGAACGTTGTCACCTGCAGCCAAGCAAACAGAGGATGTTCCACCAACAACAGCACGTCACCAAGCATCTCCACCATGTCACACTGAAGCGTGCAGCTCTCCATCTCACAAACCTTTGAGAGAAAGCGCAAATTCCCACCTAGCCACCCTCGATCCCTTGCCCTGAATGCCAGCATTTCTAAACTACTGGCCTTTGAAATGCTGTCATTCATGCTGGTGGAGACGGACAGATTCAAACAGCTCATGTCGCTTGCTGTCCCAGAGTACGTAGTTCCCAACCGCCATTACTTCTCCAGGAGAGCCATGCCCTCCCTGTACAACCAAGTATCGGATAAAATCAAGTGTGCACTGCGCAACGCCATCTGTGGCAAGGTCCACCTAACCACAGATACGTGGACCAGTAAGCACGGCCAGGGACGCTATAGCTCCCTAACTGCACACTGGGTAAATGTAGTGGCGGCTGGGCCCCAGGCGGAGAGCTGTTTGGCGCACATCCTTCCGCCGCCAAGGATCGCAGGGCATCATTCTTTGCCTCCTGTTGCCTCCTCTTCCTACTCGGCTTCCTCCTCCTCTTCTACCACCTGCTCATCATCCGGTCAGCGATAGACCTTCTGTCACCGCTAGTTCTGTGAGAAGGTCTGTTAGACGTTCTTCTCTACCTCTTGCATGAGGTTCTTTGTTTTAATTTCACTTTGTCATCTCCTTTCCTTCTCTCAGCTGTCACCAATTTACACTAATTGTCTCCCTTTATATTCCCTCCCATACTGCCTCACTTTGCGGTTTATACTTCTTCCTGGACGAGTTGTTCCCTGCTGGAGGCTGTGTCACAACCAGACAGCTGAGAAGCTCTGACAGGGGCCGTTCAGAACCTCCTCCTTGAGTTTTCCTTGTTTTGGTTTTCAGTTCCTCATCTCATTGGCCTCTCTCAGCTGTCATGTGTTTGGACTGATTGCATCCCTTTAAATTCCTCCCCATAATGCAATAGTGTGCGGCTTATACAACTTCCTGGAGTGTGTGTGCTTGCTGTTCCTAGTTCCCAGTCTTCTGCAAGATAAGTGCTTTATATGTATTTGTGATTTTCTGTTTGCTGGATCTCAGGAGACCCTGACTCCCTCCGTGTCTTGTGTAGGGAGCCGGTGGTCGTATCCCCTCACTATTGTAGGGTCTTCAGGTATTAGATAGTCGAGGCACGTGGATATGCGACCATCCACCTTTGGGGTGTTCGCATAGGCTGAGCAGTCAGGGAGAGTGCCAGGTCTCATGCAGGGGTCTCCCTTTTGTTCCTTAGTTTTGGATCCAGTGAGTCATAGATTATATTGCATTATCTTGTTTCCTGTACACCATCCGTGACATTATAAGCCGCCATAACCGTCTCAAGCATGGATCCGGTTTCACTTTTGGCTGAACGCTTCCAGGGTCTTGCATTGGAGGTAGCTGATCTCCGTAAGACTTTCTCTCAGTTTCAAGTGACTGGTTCAGCTTGCGTTCATGGAGTTTGTTCGGAGCCTAAGATCTCCGGGGGTAGTGAGAATTTTGTGCGTTTTAGAGAGGCTTGCAAACTCCATTTTCGCCTTCTTCCCCATTCCTCTGGTGATGAGGAACGGAGGGTGGGGATCATTATATCGCTGCTCAGGGGAAACGCTCAGTCCTGGGCCTTTTCGCTGCCGGAGGGGGCACGGCCCCTCCGTTCAGTGGATGAATTCTTTTTAGCCCTGGGTCAGATATATGAGTTTATGATATATGATGATCCGGAGTCTAGACTGCGTCTGTTATGCTAGGGTAAACAATCCTCAGAGATATACTGCTCAGAATTTCGGAGATGGGCAGCTGATACTGGCTGGAATGATGCTGCACTCCGAAGTCAATTTTGCCATGGTCTTTCAGAGGGATTGAAAGATGCATTTTCCTTTCATGAGAGGCCTATTTCCTTGGACTCTGCTATGTCTCAGGCCGTTCGTATTGACAGGCGTCTTAGAGAGAGAGGAGAGATCTCTCCTTCCTGTCATACTCAGTCCCGGGACAGTGCAGCGGTCTCATTCTGTGCGCAGGGGTCTCAGTCGTTGTCAGCCCCTTCTGAGCAGGAGCCCATGCAGCTGGGGTTGATTGCCTCTGACAATAGAAGATTCAATCCGCATGGGAGGGTTTGTTTTTGTTGTGGAGGTATAAATCATTTGGCAAATGTTTGTCCCTCTAGGAGATACAGGCAGTTTTCTGGGAGTAATAAAGAAACAAAAAGGGAAAAATCTTGTAAAAATGTTCCGTCTGTTACTATTGGCAGGGTTGAGGCGGAAATTGAAGGTTTTCCGTTTGCTTGTAGTTCCCGTTTTGTCCTGCCTGCTAGGGTGGCGCTAGAGAGCAAGAGCATTTTTTGTGAGATTTTTGTGGATAGTGGAGCAGCTGTCAATCTCATTGATAATCAATTTGCAATAACTCATGGTTTCCAGGTATGCACTTTGGGAAAGGATATTCCTGTTTTTGCTATTGATTCCGCTCCACTTTCTCAGAAATCATTAAAGGGCATAGTTCACAATATCCGTTTAATTGTGAGTGATGCTCATGTTGAGGATGTGTCATGTTTCGTCCTTAGCGGTTTGCCTACTCCTCTAGTGTTGGGGCTACCCTGGCTCACTAAACATAACCCCACCATTGATTGGCAAGCGAGGCAAATAAATGGTTGGAGTGACTTTTGCAGAGAGAATTGCCTCACGACATCTGTTTTTGAGGTTTCTACTAAGACTGTACCACCTTTCCTCTCTGAATTTTCGGATGTCTTCTCTGAGAGTGGAGTTCAGGATTTGCCCCCGCACAGGGAGTACGATTGCCCTATTAATCTCATCCCAGGCGCCAAGCTGCCTAAATCTCGTTTATACAATCTTTCCCAACCTGAGAGGGTCGCTATGCGTGCTTATATCTCTGAGAGTCTGAGAAAAGGACACATACGACCCTCGAAGTCACCTGTTGCCGCTGGTTTTTTCTTTGTTAAGAAGAAAGATGGTTCTTTAAGACCTTGTCTGGATTTCAGGGAGCTGAACAGTATCACTATTCGTGACCCTTATCCGCTTCCTCTGATCCCGGACCTGTTTAACCAGGTTGTTGGGGCTAAAGTCTTTTCCAAATTAGACCTAAGGGGGGCATACAACTTGGTCAGGGTCAGAGAAGTAGACGAATGGAAGACGGCCTTCAATACCCCTGAGGGCCATTTTGAGAATTTGGTTATGCCTTTTGGTTTGATGAATGCCCCAGCCGTTTTTCAGCATTTCGTGAACAGCATTTTTTATCATTTAATGGGAAAATTTGTATTAGTGTATTTGGATGACATTTTGATTTTTTCTCCTGATTTCAAAACTCATAAAGAACACTTACGTCAGGTCTTGCTCATCCTGCGGGAGAATAAATTATACGCGAAACTGGAAAAATGTGTGTTTGCGGTTCCAGAGGTTCAATTTCTGGGGTTTCTTCTCTCCGCTTCTGGTTTTCGCATGGACCCCGAGAAGGTCCGCGCTGTGCTTGAGTGGGAGCTTCCTGAGAATCAGAAGGCGCTGATGCGTTTTTTGGGCTTTGCCAATTATTACAGGAAGTTTATTTTGAATTATTCCTCTGTTGTTAAACCACTCACTGATATGACCAGAAAGGGGGTATATTTTTCTTCCTGGTCGGTAGAGGCGCGTAAGGCCTTTTCTAATATCAAGGAGAGTTTTGCTTCCGCTCCCATCCTGGTACAACCTGATATTTCTTTACCTTTCATAGTTGATGTTGATTCTTCTGAGGTAGGTGTGGGTGCGGTCTTGTCTCAGGGTTCCTCTCCATCCAAATGGCGACCGTGTGCCTTTTTCTCGAAGAAACTCTCCTCCGCAGAGAGAAATTACGATGTGGGAGATAGGGAATTGTTGGCCATCAAGTTGGCTTTTGAGGAATGGCGCCATTGGCTAGAGGGAGCCAGACACCCTATTACCGTGTTTACTGACCATAAAAATCTGGCCTACTTGGAGTCAGCCAAGCGTCTGAACCCGAGACAGGCCAGATGGTCTTTGTTCTTTTCAAGGTTTAATTTTGTTGTCACGTTCCGCCCTGGGGTTAAGAATGTGAAGGCAGATGCCCTGTCACGTTGTTTTCCGGGAGGTGGGAATTTTGAAGACCCGGGTCCCATTTTGGCTGAAGGTGTGGTGGTCTCTGCTCTTTTTCCTGAATTGGAGGCAGAGGTGCAGGCAGCCCAGTCAGAGGCTCCTGATCTTTGTCCTCCTGGGAGGTTGTTTGTGCCTCTCGCTTTGAGACACAAGATTTTTAAGGAACACCATGATACGGTCCTTGCCAGGCACCCGGGGGCAAGAGCCACACTGGATCTCATCGCTCGGAGATTCTGGTGGCCTGCGCTTCGTAAGTCGGTTGAGGGTTTTGTGGCAGCCTGCGAGACTTGCGCTCGTGCCAAAGTCCCTCATTTACGGCCATCAGGTCCTCTCCTTCCCTTACTTATTCCTTCCCGTCCTTGGACACATCTGTCCATGGACTTCATAACGGACCTGCCTCGTTCCTCGGGGAAGACTGTGATTCTGGTGGTGGTGGACCGTTTTAGCAAAATGGTGCATTTCATCCCTTTTCCTGGTTTGCCCAATGCTAAGACGCTGGCGCAGGCATTTATTGATCACATTGTCAAATTGCATGGTATTCCTTCAGACATAGTCTCTGACAGGGGCACACAGTTTGTTTCCAGATTCTGGAAGGCTTTCTGTTCTCGCTTGGGGGTTCGGTTGTCATTCTCTTCTGCTTTCCACCCGCAGTCGAATGGCCAGACAGAGCGCGTCAATCAGAATCTGGAGACATATCTGCGCTGTTTTGTGGCGGAGAATCAGGAGGATTGGTGTTCTTTTTTGTCCTTTGCTGAGTTTGCTTTAAATAACCGTCGTCAGGAGTCCTCTGATAAGTCACAATTTTTTGGTGCATATGGGTTTCATCCGCAGTTTGGGACTTTCTCGGGAGAGGGGTCTTCTGGTTTACCTGATGAGGACAGATTTTCCTCGTCTTTGTCATCTATTTGGCAAAAGATTCAGGATAATCTAAGAGCATGCGTGAGAGATATAAGCGTGTGGCGGATAAGAGACGTGTGCCTGGTCCGGACCTGATTGTTGGTGATCTGGTGTGGTTGTCTACCAAGAATATCAAATTGAAGGTTCCCTCCTGGAAGTTGGGTCCTAGGTTTATTGGGCCTTACAAGATCCTGTCTGTCATCAATCCTGTTGCCTACCGTCTTGATCTTCCTCAGACTTGGAAGATCCTTAATGTTTTTCATAAGTCCTTATTGAAACCTTATGTTCAACCCATTGTACCCTCGCCTTTGCCTCCTCCTCCGATTATGGTTGATGGGAATCTTGAATTTCAGGTCTCTAGGATTGTGGATTCTCGTCTTGTCCGCGGTTCTCTCCAGTACCTCGTTCATTGGAAGGGTTATGGTCCTGAGGAGAGGATGTGGGTCCCAGTGACGGACATTAATGCCACTCGTCTCATCAGGGCTTTCCATAGGTCCCATCCGGAGAAGGTGGGCTCTGAGTGTCCGGAGTCCACTCGTAGAGGGAGGGGTACTGTCACAACCAGACAGCTGATACGCTCTGACAGAGGCCGTTCAGAACCTCCTCCTTGAGTTTTCCTTGTTTTGGTTTTCAGTTCCTCATCTCGTTGGCCTCTCTCAGCTGTCATGTGTTTGGACTGATTGCATCCCTTTAAATTCCTCCCCATAATGCAATAGTGTGCGGCTTATACAACTTCCTGGAGTGTGTGTGCTTGCTGTTCCTAGTTCCCAGTCTTCTGCAAGATAAGTGCTTTATATGTATTTGTGATTTTCTGTTTGCTGGATCTCAGGAGACCCTGACTCCCTCCGTGTCTTGTGTAGGGAGCCGGTGGTCGTATCCCCTCACTATTGTAGGGTCTTCAGGTATTAGATAGTCGAGGCACGTGGATATGCGACCATCCACCTTTGGGGTGTTCGCATAGGCTGAGCAGTCAGGGAGTGTGCCAGGTCTCATGCAGGGGTCTCCCTTTTGTTCCTTAGTTTTGGATCCAGTGAGTCATAGATTATATTGCATTATCTTGTTTCCTGTACACCATCCGTGACAGGCTGCTACTGCTGATTCCTCAGATAAGTCCTTTTCCTTAATTTGTGTTTCCTTGCTGGCTTGATTCTAGGTGACCCTGACTCCGTCCGTATTAAGTGCAGGGAGCCGGTGGTCGTGTCCCCTCACTATTATAGGGTTTTCAGGTGTCACACAGTATAAGGTACATGGGCATGCAAACGTCTACCATAAAGACCTTTGCATGGGCATAGCAGTCAGGGAGAGCTCTAGGGGTTTTATAGGGCTCACCCATATGCTCCTTAGTTTGTGAACAAGCCAGTCGGATGTTTATTTATAAGTTCCAGCTTTCTGCAACACCATCTGTGACACCTTTACCACCAACTTCAGCACAGCCAGGGGTAAACGCCAGCAGGCCGTTCTGAAGCTGATGTGTTTGGGGGACAGGCCCCACACCGTGCAGGAGTTGTGGCGGGGTATAGAACAACAAACTGACGAGTGGTTGCTGCCAGTGAGCCTCAAGCACGGCCTGGTGGTGTGCGATAATGGGCGAAATCTCGTTGCAGCTCTGGGACTAGCTGGTTTGACGCACATCCCTTGCCTGGCGCATGTGCTGAATTTGGTGGTGCAGAAATTCATTCAGAACTACCCCGACATGTCAGAGCTGCTGCATAAAGTGCGGGCCATCTGTGCGGGCTTCCGGCGTTCACATCCTGACGCTGCTCGCCTGTCTGCTCTACAGCGTAACTTCGGCCTTCCCGCTCACCGCTCACCACCAGGTGGAACTCCACCTTGCACATGCTGGAGAGACAGTGCGAGCAGCAGCAGGCCATAGTGGAGTTTCAGCTGCAGCACGCACGGGTCAGTCGCACTGCGGAACAGCACCACTTCACCACCAATGACTGGGCCTCCATGCGAGACCTGTGTGCCCTGTTGCGCTGTTTCGAGTACTCCACTAACATGGCCAGTGGCGATGACGCCGTTATCAGCGTTACAATACCACTTCTATGTCTACTTGAGAAAACACTTAGGGCGATAATGGAAGAGGATGTGGCCCAGGACAAGGAGGAGGAAGAGGGGTCATCTCTAGCACTTTCAGGCCAGTCTTTTAGAAGTGGCTCAGAAAGAGGATTTTGGCAATAGCAGAGGCTAGGTACAAATTTGGCCAGCCAGGGCCCACTACTGGAGGACGAGGAGGATGGGGATGAAGCATGTTCACAGTTGGGTGGCATCCAACGCAGCTCGGGCCCATCACTGGTGCGTGGCTGGGGGGATACGGAGGACGCAGACGATACGCCTCCCACAGAGGACAGCTTGTCCTTACCTCTGGGCAGCCTGGCACACATTAGCGACTACATGCTGCAGTGCCTGCGCAACGACAGCAGAGTTGCCCACATTTTAACGTGTGCTAACTACTGGGTGGCCACCCTGCTGGATCCCCGTTACAAAGACAATGTGCCGTCCTTAATTCCCTCACTGGAGCGTGATTGGAAGATGCGCGACTACAGGCGCACGCTGGTAGATGCGCTCCTGAGAGCATTACCGACTGATGCCGGGGGACAAGTGGAAGCACAAGGCAAAGGCAGGGGAGGAGGAAGAGGTCGCCAACGCAGCTGTGTCAGCGCCAGCACCTCAGAAGGCAGGGTTAGCATGGCCGACATGTTGAGAAGCTTTGTCATCTCGCCGCAACATCCGGCTTCAACTGCTGATATGGAGCGAGTTAGCAGGAGGCAGCATTTGAACAACATGGTGGAACAGTACCTGTGCACACGCCTACATGTACTGACTGATGTTTCTGCCCCATTCAATTTCTGGGTCTCCAAATTGTCCACATGGCCAGAGCTTGCCCTGTATGCCTTGGAGGTGCTGGCCTGCCCTGCAACCAGTGTACTCTCTGAACGTATAATTAGCACGGCAGGAGGCGTCATTACAGACAGACGCAGCCGCCTGTCCACAGCCAACGTGGACAAGCTCACGTTCATTAAAATGAACCAGGCTTGGATCCCACAAGACTTGTCTGTACCTTGTGCAGAATAGACAGTTCTAACAGCCTCAATCCTTGTACTCAAGTGCACTTATTCCTTTTTTTTTTTATGTCCCAATATTTTGAGCGATACCCCTATGTAAAAATGCTAAATAACACACAACTGTGTTGGCTACCTATTCCTCCTTCGCCGCCGCTTCCACCTAGACCGCCACGCGAGCCTACACGGCCACATCCACCCATTCACCGCCTCCTGAACCTCTTCCTCCTACATCATTCCTAATTTTTATTTTTTTATGGTCTTTTATGTTTTTTTTATTCATTTCACTATCCACATTTGTTTGAAGAGCCATTTGCCATGCTCTTAAGTACATTTTGCTGCCTCTTACAGCCCTTTAGCTGTTTCCAGGGCTATTTTAGAGCCATTTTAGTGGCCAAAAGTGGTGCCCATTGACTTCAATGGGGTTGGGGTTCGGGTAAAGTTCGGGTCCCGAAACCAAACTTTTTTTTCAAGTTCGGCCGAACCTGCCGAACCCGAACATCCAGGTGTCCGCTCAACTCTATCTGTAACCTCTATTACTCTTAATATATCCTGTTCTTTCTATTATACAGTTGGAGTTCATAAAATTTTCCCATTCTTTTATTGTTGGTAACTCGGGGCGCATCCATCTTCTTGCTATCAGTAGACGAGCTATAAAACATGATTTATATGGGTAGTAATAATCTAAGTGCATCATATGTCCTGGGTAAGTAACACTGGGAGAATCACTTTTCGAGAAGGATTTGGGTGTACTTGTAGATCGTAGATTAAATAACAGCATACAATGTCAGTCAGCTGCTTGTAAGGCTAGCAGGATATTTTCATGTATTAAGTGAGGCATGGACTCGCGGGACAGGGATGTAATATTACCACTTGTACCACTTTACAAAGCGTTGGTGCGGCCTCATCTGGAATATGCAGTTCAGTTCTGGGCACCAGTCCATAGAAAAGATGCCCTGGAGCTGCAAAAAGTACAGAGGAGAGCGACTAAATTGTTGAGGGGCCTGGAGGGTCTTAGGAAAGATTAAAAGAATTAAATATATTTAGTCTTGAGAAGAGACATCTAAAGGGGTAACATTATTAACCTATTCAAATATATAAATGGGCCATACAAAAAATATGGTGAAAAGCTGTTCCATGTAAAATGCCCTAAAAAGACAAGTGGGCACTGCCTGCGACTGGAGAAGAAAAAGTTCAGTCTTTAGAGAGGTCAAGGCTCCTTTACTGTAAGAGCTGTGAATCTATGGAATAGTCTACCTCAAGACGTGGTCACAACATAACAGTTTTATGAAGGACTTAGATAAATGTTTAAAAGTAAATAACATTAATTGTTATAAGAATATGCAGAAATCTGGGTCTCACTCGCCTTAAACTAAAATTTGCTTCCCCACTTATCCCTTAGTTGAACTTGATAGATTTATGTCTTTTTCCAACCATGTTAACTATGTAACTATGTAATAGTTGCATTTCTTCTGCAACAAGGTACCTCTAAATTTAATAATGTCTATCTGCTCCTGAAAGAGATGTTTCTAAATGTATCCTCGCTGTTTGCATAGATCTATGTCTACAACTTTGTATGTGGAAATATGGAGCATGGAAAAGAAAAAAAATAATATCCATGTCTTTGGTATTCAGACACATGGTCAATATACTGTAATCATGTTTATACATCTTGTAGACCATCTCTTCATTTGGTGAGACATCTCCTGGTCTTCATGTTCGCCATAGAAGAAATAAACAGAAGATCTGACCTCTTACCTAATATCACTCTGGGATACAAGATCTATGACTCCGGTGTGTTAGAACATAAAGCTGTACAGAGTGCACTGAGTATACTGTCAGGACGAGAAGAAGCCGTCCCCAACTACAGCTGTGATGAGAAGAACAACGTGGTGGCTTTTATCGGACATTTGATGTCTTCCCCCAGTCTGTCCATAGCGGAGATAACTGGGATCTATGGCTATCCTCAGGTAAAAAAAGGACTAACACTTTCAATATTCTATTCTTATACAGTGGACTGAAGGTGCAGGGAAGGTTGTGAAACAAGGGAGTCAGTGGCATCCTTTCAATACACAGGGAGAACATACAAACTCCATGCAGATGTTGCCCCTGGTTGGATTTGCTGTCTATTAACATTGTTACTGTATACTGCTGAAAAACATCGTAAAATCCTTAAAAGGCCTCTTGCACACGACCATATGGCTTTTTCAGTGTTTTGTGGGCCGTTTTTAACGGATCCTTTTTTCCGTATTATTTTTCCGTAGTATTTCCGGTTCCGTTCCGTATTTCCATTCCGTTTGGTTTCCGTTTTATGCGGAACGCAACGGCAACAGAAGCAGGGCATATACAGTATACAGTAATTACATAGAAAAATTGGGCTGGGCATAACATTTTCAATAGATGGTTCCGCAAAAACGGAATGAATACGGAGGACATACGGATGCATTCCGTATGCATTCAGTTTTTTTTTGCTGACCCATTGAATTGAATGGTGCCACGGAACGTGATTTGTGGGCAATAATAGGACATGTTCTATCTCTCAAAGGAATGGAAAAACGGAAATACGGAAACGGAATGCATGCGGAGTACATTCTTGTTTTTTTTTTGCGGAACCATTGAAATGAATGGTTCCATATACGGACCATATACGGAATGCAAAAAAACGGCCCTTAAACAGAAAAAACAAGAGGCCTAATAGAGATAAAGCATGAAAATTGAGCAGCTAAACTTGCCAGCAAACATATGGCGTAAGTTAATCAAATACAACCACTGTGGGTTAGCTTTGTTCACATGGCTTTTTTTTTAGGTCAGTTTTAAAGATTTTTCACCTGGAAGAAAGCATAGCAGCCCAATGTTTCCTTAAAATGTACAAATACACACACTTCATTTTTGGGGTCACTGGGGTTTTTTTTTTTTTAATCAAATGATGTGTGAAGGACACCTTCAAAGGTTTCACAGAGTATCCAAACTATGGAGAACTCATGTAGAAACCCCAATTTACTGTAATGTAGAAACCCAATATACTCCATATGTCCCTCCATATGTCCAGTAATAAAAAACCTGAACAATGAACCTCACAATAAGTAAGTAGTTTGTCCTGCTGTTACGGGCCCAAACAAAAGCCACACCAAACGAAGGTAGAGAATGCTGGCTGGTCACGTGATGTGTCGGCAGGAAGTGCTGGCTGGTCACGTGATGTATCACGTGGTCATGGTGATCCTGATATCCTCAATATCAAACAAACCGCTTCTGGTCAACCATCAATCGAGGGGCGCCCAAACTAAAGAAAACCAAAAAGTTCCCACTCCACATTGAGTCCTCAATACCGGACGGACTTGAGTCCGTCCGGTATTGAGTAATCAATGTGGAGTGGGAACTTTTTGGTTTTCTTTAGTTTGGGCGCCCCTCGATTGATGGTCGACCAGAAGCGGTTTGTTTCTACCCACTCTGGTCCTCCCTAGTCAGAGGGCCTCCATCCAGCTCCATTTCCTCTTGAGCTCGTCCAGTTTGTTCATAGGTTTACATGTCTTATATGATTGTCATACGATTTTACTTTCTTTTCTGGGTTGCATTCTGATGTTTATTAAATGTTTTTATTAATGATTTTCGATCCATATGCCTGTATGTGAGTGCTCGGACTATACTATACATTATTATTATTGGGTACATTATGGAGAGCCTTGCTACTAATGGGGGCAATCTTGGGAAACATTATAGCTATTAGGGGTACTGTAGGGAGCAATATTACTATTGAGTGCCTGAGGGTCCGAGAGAACTATTACTATGGGTGAGAATATCTGTACGGCACTATTATTTTAGAATTATGGTGTTTGTGGGTATGGAGGAGCACAGTGGGTACAGTATTGGGGGTAGCGGATGTGGCACAGGAGGAGGAGGAGGAAGAGGAATCATTTCGTAGGGTTTCCGGCCAGTCATTCCCAAGTGGCTCCGAGGGTGGGTTCCTGCACCCACAAACCCAAGGTACACAATTGTCCAGCCAGGGCACAGTTCTGTAGGATGACGAGGTGGAGGATGAGGAGGAGGAGATTCAGGAGGAGGAGGAACCATGTTCACAGCAGGGTGGCACCCAGACCAGCTCATGGCCATCACTGGTGCGTGGATGGGGGGAAACAGAGGACATAGACGATACACCTCCCACAAAGGACACCTTTTCGTTGCCTCTGGGCAGCATGGCACACATGAGCGATTACATGCTGCAGTGTCTCCGCAACGACCGCCGAGTTGCCCACATTCTAACTTGTGCTAATTACTGGGTGGCCACGCTGCTGGATCCCCGTTACAAGGACAACATACCGTCCTTAATTCCCTTACTGGAGCGTGATCGTAAGATGCGCGAGTACAAGCGCACGCTGTGGACGCGCTGCTAGTGGCATTCCCACCTGACAGCGGGGGCACAGTGGAAGCACAAAGCGAAGGCAGAGGATGAGGAAGAGGTCGCCAACGCAGCTGGAGCAACGCCAGCACCTCAGAAGGCAGGGTTAGCATGGCCGAAATGTGGAAAAGCTTTGTCAGCACGCCACAACAACCAGCACCACCAGCTGATATGGAACGTCTTAGCAGGAGGCAGCATTTCTCCAACATGGTGGAGCAGTATGTGTGCACACGCCTACATGTACTGAATGACAGGTCTGCCCCCTTCAACTTCTGGGTCTCCAAATTGGGCACATGGTCTGAGCTTGCCCTTTACACCTTGGAGGTGCTGGCCTGCCCTGCAGCCAGTGTATTATCTGAACGTGTGTTTAGCATGGCAGGGGCGTCATCACAGACAAGCGCAGCCGCCTGTCCACAGCCAATGTGGACAAGCTAACGTTCATTAAAATGAACCAGGCATGGATCCCTCAAGACTTGTCCGTACCTTGTGCAGAATAGGCATGTATACCGGCACTAAGCAGCCATTATACTGCAGCGCAATTGCTCATGTTTGTATTTTAAAAATGTTATTAAAACCAAAAACCTGTGTTTGCTACCTCGTCCTCCTCCACCGCCGCTTCCACCTACACCGCTACGTTCACCGCCTCCTCAAACTCCTACTCCATATGGAACGCCACCTCATAATTCTAATTTTTTATTTTTATTTGTACGTATTTTATTTTATATCATTTCACTACTTTGTCATTTACATTTTCGGGTGAAATTCACCCATTTTTGTGTAACGGTCACGTCCACACACACACAGGGGGAAGAGTAGTGACCACTGCGCTCCACCCTCACCCCTGGCCCTGCCTACTTGCCTCACAAGTCCTGATGACAGGGGACAACTAGACGGCAGTCCCTAACTTAGGATATGTGCAGGGAAGACAGACAAGACAAAATACGGAACATGAACGGACCGGGTCAGAACCAAGAGAGCTACGCAGTACAACGGATAAAGCAAAGAATGGTCAGGAGAAGCCGGGGTCAAATACCAGGAGAGTAGCGAAGTACAAGAGGAGTCCTAAGAGAGTAGTCAGGTGGGAGCCGAGGTCACAATACCAGGATGTATGCGCAGTACAGGAGGAGCAGGCAGAGGATCGTCAGGGAACAGGATCAGGTAAATATTCAGTAGTCCAACAAATAGCCAGGAACCTAGAAATTAACAGGCAACCTGTAGCCAGCAGGCTGCCTGTATTTATAGTGGGGAGTGAGGGTCATGTGACGTGGCCAGCGTCACATGACCGACAGACCAACCAGTCGAGCACCGAGTGATCAGCTCGGCGCTCAAGGCAGACTAGGAGCAGGGAGCCACCCAGCCGCCCTGGGAATGAGGTCAAACACAGAACCTCATTCCAAAAGCTAAGCAACAGTTCTGCGGGCAATGGGGGACCGAGTGCACCTTCGGAACCCCCGTGACAGTACCCCCCCTTTTACGAGGGGCCACCGGACCCAAGACTTCAGGCGATGGCTTTTCAGGGTGTTCTAAATGAAATTTACGAACCAGTCTAGGAGCATGAACCTCCCTGGCAGGTACCCAAGATCTCTCTTCAGGTCCATACCCCTTCCAGTGAATCAGATACTGCAAGGAGTTACGCACCTTCCTGACATCCACTATTTTAGACACCACATACTCGACAGCATCATTAACAAAAACCGGCGGAGGCGAGGCTTTCGATGGTACTACCGGTTCAAAATATTTTTTAAGTAGAGATTTATGGAACACATTATGAATGTGGAATGACTCGGGCAGCTCCAACCTAAATGATACCGGGTTAATCACCTCCGTGATCTTATATGGACCAATAAAACGAGGAGCAAATTTTCTAGAAGCTACCTTGAGAGATAGATTCTTGGAGGACAACCATACTTTATCCCCAACCTGAAAGTTCACCCCCCTTGAACGTCTCCTATCGGCATTGAGTTTTTGAGAACTTTGAGCCTTTTCTAGGTTCGATTGAACCCGGGCCCAAACTGTGCACAGTTCGGAGGAGAGTTTATCAGCTTCAGGGTTAGAGGAGGAGACGGACGACCCAGAATGAAAACGGGGATGAAAACCATGGTTACAAAAGAAAGGGGAGACCCCAGCAGAAGAATTGACACGGTTATTCAGAGCAAATTCAGCCAACGGAAGGATTGCTGGTCATCAGCAACATACAACCTCAGGAATTGTTCCACAGACTGATTAAGGCGTTCAGTCTGCCCATTACTCTCAGGATGGTAGGCGGAAGAAAAAGACAACGAAATTTTACATCTTTGACAGAAGGCCCTCCAGAATTTGGACACAAACTGCACACCCCTGTCCGAAACAATATTTTCCGAGATGCCATGTAAACGAACAATCTCTCTCACAAAAATAGACTCCAGGGTCTTAGCATTCGGAAGTTTAGACAGGGGAATGAAATGAACCATCTTGCTAAACCTATCGACCACTACCCAAACCACAGTCTTACCCTCCGCCAGCGGTAGGTCAGTTATAAAGTCCATCGAGATATGGGACCAGGGTCTACTGGGAATGGGTAGGGGTCGTAGGTTACCAGCAGGGCGAGTCCTAGATGTCTTAGACCTGGAACAAACCTCACAGGCTGACACGTAGGACTTGACATCCCTGGTCAGAGTGGGCCACCAATAAGATCTAGAAACCAGATCCTTAGTGCCCTCAATACCCGGATGTCCACAAAAGGCAGAATCGTGACACTCACCCAACAGCTGGAGACGAAATTGTACGGGAACAAACAACTTATCTGTTGGGGTGGATGCCGGTGCCAGATGTTGTTCAGCCTTAATGCGAGCTGAGATATCCTGGGTTAGAGCCGCTAAGAAGATGTTTGCTGGTAGGATGGATTCAGGCGGCGTCTCAGTGGGTTGAAAAGCATGGAAGCTCCGAGATAATGCGTCTGCCTTCACATTTTTACTTCCCGGCCTGAACGTAATGGAGAAATCAAAACGGGTAAAAAACAGAGCCCATCAAGCTTGTCGGGGATTCAACCTCTTAGCCGACTCGAGAAACATTAGGTTTTTATGGTCAGTGACAACAGTTACTCGATGCCTTGCCCCCTCCAAAAAATGTCTCCACTCCTCAAATGCCCATTTAATGGCCAACAGCTCCCTATTCCCTATGTCGTAGTTTCTCTCCGTGGGAGAGAATTTCCTAGAGAAGAAGGCACACGGTCTCAGGTTAGTGAGGCTAGCAGGACCTTGTGAAAGGACTGCTCCTGCGCCGTCCTCGGACGCATCCACCTCCACAATAAAGGGTCTCTCCTGATCAGGCTGGATCAGAATGGGAGCGCTACTAAATGCCTTTTTTAATGTTTCAAATGAAGAAATGGCCTTGGTAGACCAATTCTCCAAATCCGCCCCTTTCTTAGTAAGGTCGGTCAATGGCTTAGCAATTACAGAAAAATTCATGATAAATTTACGGTAGTAATTAGCGAAACCCAAAAACCGTTGTAAAGCCTTTAAGGATGAAGGCCTTACCCATTCCTTAATTGCTAAAACCTTACCAGGATCCATCTTAAAGGCGTAAGGAGTCAAAACATGCCCTAGAAACAGTATCTCCTGTAGACCAAAGACACATTTCTCTTGCTTAGCGGATAGCTGGTTCTCCCTCAACACCTCTAATACTTGTTTGACATGGGACACATGAGATTCGAAATCAGGAGAGAATATCAAAATGTCGTCAAGATAGACAATAATAAATTTACCTAAGAACTCCCTAAGAATATCGTTCATTAAGTTTTGGAACACAGCTGGGGCATTGCTGAGTCCAAAAGGCATCACCTGATATTCAAAGTGTCCTATCGGAGTATTGAACGCTGTCTTCCATTCGTCTCCCTCCTTGATTCGGATTAGATTGTATGCCCCTTTCAGGTCAATCTTGGAAAACCAGGTTGCCCCCAAAACCTGGTTAAATAAATCCGGAATCAATGGGAGAGAGTATCTATTTTGGACAGTGATTTTATTCAATCTCCGGTAATCAATACAAGGCCTAAGACCACCATCCTTCTTTTTAACAAAGAAAAACCCTGCTCCCATAGGAGAGACTGAAGGTCTAATATGCCCTTTAGCAAGGCTCTCCTTAATATAATCTTCCATAGCCTTGCGTTCGGGCCCTGAAAGATTATAAATTCGACCTTTAGGAAATTCGGCACCCTCAATTAGCTCTATGGCGCAATCATAAGGTCTATGGGGGGGTAGAACCTCTGGAGTAAGGGACGAGAACACATCAGAATATTCCTTAATAACAGAGGGTAATGTATTAGACCATACTGAAACCCCAGCCTGGACCACGGACAAGCATGAGTCACACTTAGGTCCCCATTTCACCAACTCTCCTTTGGACCAATCAATTGTGGGGTTATGTAAACGGAGACAACCCTAGTACCACCTCAACCGGTAGGTTCTCCAGGACTAGAAGAGAACATCTCTCAGAGTGGCACACACCCACGGACAGAGAAATTTCAGAGGTACATGACCTCACCGTACCACCAATCAGGGGAGTAGCATCAATAGCCAGGAACCTAGAAATTAGCCAGCAGGCTGCCTGTATTTATAGTGGGGAGTGAGGGTCATGTGACGTGGCCAGCGTCACATGACCGACAGACCAACCAGTCGAGCACCGAGTGATCAGCTTGGCGCTCAAGGCAGACTAGGAGCAGGGAGCCACCCAGCCGCCCTGGGAATGAGGTCAAACACAGAACCTCATTCCAAAAGCTAAGCAACAGTTCTGCGGGCAATGGGGGACCGAGTGCACCTTCGGAACCCCGTGACATTTTGGGTGTATAGTACCACTGCTATACCTAGTAGGCCGGTTAAAAAAAAAAAAAATTCATTTACATTTTAGGGTAAAATTCACCAATTTGGGTGTATATAGTACCATTGTTATACCTAGTAGACCAGTAAAAAAATAAAAAAAATTAAAAAAAATTAAAAAAAATTGTCAGTTACATTTTCTGGTTAAATTAACAAATTTTTGGGTGTATAGTACCACTGCTATACCTAGTAGACAGGTTAAACAAAAAAAATAATTGTCAGTTATATATTTTGGTGAAGTTCAACAATTTTTGGGTGTGATGTACACTTCTATACCTAGTAGACCGAAAAAATTTAAAATAAATTGTCAGTTACATTTTCTGGTGAAATTTTTGGGTGTGATCTTCCACTGCTATACCTAGTAGACAGGTTAAAAAAATAAATAAATAGTCAGTTACATTTTCCGGTGAAATTCACCAATTTTTGGGTGTGATGTACCACTGCTATACCTAGTAGACAGGTTTAAAAAATAAAAAATTTGTCAGTTACATTTTTGGGTGAAAGTCACCAATTTTTGGCTGTAATATACCCCTCCTCTACCTAGTTGACAGCTTAATACATTTCAATAATTTTTCTGTTACATTCTTGGGTTGACATTATACAATTTTAGACGTGAATAAACCCCTGCTCTGCATAGGTGACAGGGAATAAAATGTAAGAAATTATTCAGTAACTAATGCGCGCCACCTCCTGTCATTCAATGCTTAAACTTTGAAAAGTTGTCACACTTTTACACTTTAATAATTTCTCCCATATTTCAACTCTATAATTTTAAATTTGAAAAAATGAATCCTCCCTTGGATGTGGTCTCCCTTTCTCACGCTCCCTCTCTGGCGTGGAATCCTGATTCGCTGCTAACCGTGATCAACATGGTAGGCGCAGAAAAGAACATCGAAAGTTGATAGAGCAGAGATCCAATTGGATCGAGAACATCACAGGGATGTGCGACATGGTGGGGCAGTAAGTGTGCATACGCCTACACGAACTGACTGACAGGGGTCAGCCCCTGCAACTTCTGGGTCTCCAAATTGGGCACATGGCCTGAGCTTGCCCTTTACCCCTTGGAGGTGCTGGCCTGCCCTGAAGCCGGTGTATTGTCTGAACGTGTGTTTAGCATGACTGGAGGGGGTAATAACAGGTTATATTTCCCAATGTTTTGGGGTGTACCCTAATTTAAAAAATTACAAATACATTTAAAACCAAAAAGCAGTGTAGGCTACTTCCTCCTCCACCACCGCCACTTCCACCTACACCACCACATCCACCGCCTCCTCAACCTCCTACTCCATATGGACCTGGTCCTTCTAGAGCAAGATTATTATTTTTGATTTTTACGTATTTTATGTTATTTTAAGTCATTTCCCTATCCACATTTGTTTGCAGAGCACTTGCCATGCTCTTAACCACATTTTGACGACATTTGCAGCCCTCTAACCCTGTCCATTACATTTTTACAGCCATTTTAGTGCTCGAAAGTTCGGGTCCCCATTGACTTGAATGGGGTTCGGGTTCAGGGTCAAGTTCGGGTCCCAAACTCGAACTTTTTTCCGAAGTTCGGCCAAACCCGTCGAACCCGAACATCCAGGTGTCCGCTCAACTCTAGTCTCTACATAACAGTATGTGGCACCAGTAAGTGAGTGAAGACCAAACAAATAACCGTGTAGCATAAATATAATATAAAATTCATCACCGTGGAAGAACCACAAGCTAGGAGCAATATAAATTAACCTAAGCCCCGGATTGGGCCAGCATCGAGCATTCTGGCTCTGGTGGCTGACATCCATGAATTTCTCTCTAGTACTCCTTTTTCTAATTCTTTCGTGGCCATCAGGGTACCAGGTACCAGGTAGGTATCCTGCCTGATCCATTCTTCGTAGAAACATTGGTTCTGAAAGAAGGGTTTATAGTCTATGGTAGTAAGCATGTGCTGTAGAGCTGAACAAACTTCTTAAAAAATCTTTGTGTCCAATTTGTCAATAAATTGATTTATTGATTCAGACCTGTTTTGAATTGTCAGAGTGACACTGATACACATAGCTATGGACAAACGTATGGCTGATGGTGTTAACAAACAGGATGCTTAAAAACACACTGCACTGTCACATTTGTTATGCTCTTTACAAAAGGTTACAAAAATTGTCCCTTATTGGGGCAGATGGCATTTAAACACACACAGTAGTATTGATCAAGTATGCTCGGCCGAACATCAGTTCGGCTCGAGCGTCTCGATGCTCAGCACATGGCGGTACTCGGCCGAGTACCACATGTGCTCGAGCGCAATGCTCGAGTCTCCTCCCCGCACATTTCTTGGCTGATACGCACCAATAAACGTGCAGGTAAGTACTGCCCTCACTGTAATGCCGTAGCCATGTTGGGTTTTGGCATTACAGTGATTGGCTGGACAGAACGCATCATTGTGTGCTATATAGCACCCGATGACGTGTGTTCGGCTCAGTCTTAGTCAGGGAGAACTGAGCATCGGAAGAGACAGAGAGTGCAGGGAGTGTTATTGAAATAGTTTTATTCAAAAAAACGTTTCAGAGATCCTTTTAAGGAAAATTGTGTGTGGCAGCAATATATATTTTTAGTGCAACCTGTGTTAAATAGCGTGCAAAAGTTAGGCCGCTGCGGACAGTGACATTAGCTTCGCCACTTCTCCTGTGTAAAGTGTGCGGATCTAAAAAATATCAATGACATCCAGTGTACCTTTCCATAGACGGTGTCCGCTGCGGACAGTTAAATTATCCGCGCCCCATCTCCTTTGTAAACTATGCGTATCTAAAAAATGTCAGTGACATCCACTGTACTTTTCCCGTAGACGGTGTCCGCTGCGGACAGTGACATTACTAGGGCCACATCTAAAGTGTAACGTGTGCGTTTAAAAAATGTATCTGTGACATACAGTGTATTTTTTTAATAGACGGTGTCCGCTTCTGACCGTGACATTACCAGTGCCAGATCTCTAGTATAACATGTGTAACAGCCCAGAGTTATGTTACGAAACTTTTTTACCCCGCTACAACCTGTTAAGTGTATTTGTACGGTCATCTAATGTGATTTTATCTAATATCCTCACAAATGTGCATTGGAATCCTTGTTAAATATACCTTGCTGTAATTTTTATGTTCACCAGCAGGTGGCAGCAATGTGCTATCAGGGACTTAGTTCAGTTTAGTATTTCTAGACTGGAATAGTTTATACCAGTTTAGCTCCCCCCCTCTTTGAGCAGAGTGGGCTCGCCCATGTCCTGCCTCATGTGTGGGGAAGGAAGTTAGGGTTAGTGTGCCAGCTCCCAGTTCTAGGGATCCAAGCCAAGATATTGTCTTAGCTGAGACAAAAGATCACCATTCCCAGTCTGAGCCCTTCAGCCTCAGCTGGTGGAAAGCAAGCAGCCACCTCCAGAACTCCAGGAAGAAGCATACCCTGTGAGCACAACTGTGAGTACCGTCCAGAGACCAGGAGAAGCCAAATTCCTCCTCAGCTAGTCAGTCCCCAATACAGCAGAAGACAGATAGTGCAGAAGATATAAATTCCTGTCACATTACAGAGCCACAAGCAGACGACTTATCCTGCAAAGAGCTCCAGGCACATGATAGAAGCAGAAGATAGATTCCTGCCACACATTGCCAATACCTGCTGGGACTTCAGACTAATGCTGTATCTCACATGGATTAAAGCTGCATCAAGTAGAGACGAGTTTGAAATTTATTCCAAGTCTGGATCTCAATTATTGCTGCAAATCCCTCAATTACTCCTACTAGCAACACAGTCATTTTATTGCAAGTGAGCCAGGATCCAGGAGTCCAGCCGTACCCAGGTAGGAGACACCATTGACACTGTTACTATTACCACACAGAGATACCACTCTAGCTATCCTAACCTGGTACGTGAGTTGCAACACCTTAAAGGGCCCTGAGACTGTACCCTGCGTACACTGCAATTGGCGTCACAAACAAAACTGTTAACTATCATTTACACCTGACCCAGTCAATGCATATTATAGCGTCAGAGTGCATTATTCCAATCCGGCTTACTGCATATTTTGGCGTCACGAACAGGATCGAGCTATGTGCCAACAGGATTGAGCTATGTGCCATAACAGAACCGGATCAAATTGCATGTTTCACAGTACTGCAAGATTTACAGATTGTGCAGAAACCCTGAAAATGTACTTTATTGCCTTATTGCTGTGCCAGAAAGCGCTAAAACGTGTGCTCCCGCACTCAAAGGGTTAATTCGCCATATTCGCAAAATGGTGCTGCTTCTTCATGCCCAGAAGCGGGAAAACTCAGGAACGCCCTCTCAAGAGCGTGAAGATGCTGAATACACCCCCTAGAAGCAGGAAATCTAAAGCCTGCCCACCAAGAACTTTGCAATGTGAGCCAAGGGAGTGCAGACTCCTCCCTCTGGGCTCCACCCTCAATTCCTGCATTTCCTGCACTGATTGTGACAGAAGAGCCAAGGAAGATGGCGTCAAGAGTGCAGCAACCCAAGTGGGACCAGCTCGTCTTCGGGGATGATGACCCTTTCATAGAGGAAACCCCTGGCGAGATACATGTGTCTTCAATGATACGCAGCACTGCCACTACAGCGGCAGCCACCCGGTCTGTAAGTCTGGAGGCAGGAGATACTTCCCAACAACAAGCCAAGATGGTCATCGCACTCCAGCCGCGGAAGCAGATGTCGTCCCTCTCAAGACACAGGAGAAGATGACTGCGCCAACCCTCTTATCGGCTGCCCCAGCGACTGATGTTTCGGACCAGAAGCAAGCTGCAATACCTGCCGAGCGGACTACAGCTTCGAAGACGGCCCTGATGACGTCACCTATCGCGGAGGCCCCTGCGCACCACCAGGAGTCAACGGAACCGGCCGCAACATCAGGTAGGAGCAGTCACACTCCCTGAGGCCCAGGCCCGGTCTGAAGCTGCCCTGCATCATGCCCAGTGGACTCCGATACCCCTGATAGGCCCAAGCCTGCTCCGCTAAGCACATCTACTGGTGCGGCGGAGGCGGCCGGAGCTCCCACTCCGCCGCCCAGAAGAGAAATCCCCAGGCCAAGCCACCTTAACCCGGAGGTCCCGCCAGAGATCACCAGCCTCACTACCAAGGCAGTACCAGGAACTGCCACAAGAGGTCAGTGGAGCTCCATCACAGCAGCTGCAGCCACCTACATCATGCCTCTAACTGCTGCCATGATAGGGTCAGAGAAGGACTGCCCTGTGGACAATGTCATTTCCCCTAGAGACTTTCAACCACTGAAACAGCAGCAAAGAAGACTCCCAGTCCCTCCTGTAGGCAGCAGAAGACCATCTGCCAGGCGGATTTTACCACTGTTGCCCCTGACTACTGGAGTAGCAGAGCCAGAAAAGAGCCAGTTTGTGACTATTATCACTGCCAATACAGAAATATCTGGGCCTACTGCTACTGTACAGCCTGAACCCATCAAACAAGAGCACTGCCCTGAGGTGTGTTAAGATAAGGAGGAGTCCACTGATACTGCTCCGTGCACTCCGGAACCAGCACAGAATCCAGAGCCTCTTGCTATGAAAGACCAAGGGTCTATCCTTTATTGCCGTCCTGGGAACCTGTCACCTACCAGGAAAAGGCCAAGGCTTGCAGAGGATTCTCCAGAGAAAGGTGATCCTACAATTCCAAGTTCTGCCACAGAAAGCCACCAGGATATCACAGATGCAGGTGAAGTTTCTGCTGGAGTTATAGCTGCTGAGAGCACCCAGTTTAAAGAAGAACTTTTGCCTCCTCAAACATGGGATCCAGGAGGAAGATTTCCAGACTTCTCTGTGAGGAAGACTACTCACCAGTGGCGTAAATACCGGGGAAGCAGGGGAAGCAGCTGCTTCGGGGCCCGGGCTGCCAAGGGGGCCCGGCGCCCCGGCAGCGTGTGTGACAGTTTATTTTCAAGTTAGTTAAATATCGATTCTTGTCTTAATGTTCAGGGCCCCTTCACAGCAGCAGCGGCTGACCAGGCCCCCTCGCTAATGTGATCTAATCTTACTGTCTCCTAATGTGTCTGGGATTCAAACCCACAACCTACAATGTATCAGTGTATCAGAGGCAAAGCATTTACCCTCACAGCCATAAAGGCTGCATTGCAACTGATTGAAAAAATATGAGACTTCTACTGTTATAGCTGGCTAAGTGTACATCTATACACATGACAGCTGCCCCAACACACCCAGCACTGCTATATCTCTATATGACAGCTGTCCCAGCACACTCTGCTATATCTCTATATATGAGCAGCTGTCATGTGTATAGATGTACACTTAGCTAGCTATAACAGTAGAAGTCTCATATTTTTTCAGTCAGCAGCAAGGCAGCTCTTATGCTTTGCCTCTGATACAGAAGGTCGTGGGTTCGAATCCCAGCAGAAACTTTTCTGAAATACAAGCACTGACTCCATATATGGACATACAGGGCGGGACACAGGAAGAGGCTGCATCGCATCGCTGACATGGAGGTAAGTAGTAGTGTTTATTATTTTTTTTTAATACCCGACTGTTACCGCCATGGGGGGAGCGGGGGGCACTTGATACTGGCACCTGGGGGGGGTTGGCACCTGATACTGGCACATGGGGGGGAAAGGGGTTCGCACCTGATACTGGCACCTGGGGGGGAGGGGGGTTGGCACCTGATACTGGCACATGGGGGGGAGAGAGGCACCTGATACTGGCACATGGGGGGATTTGGCACTATGATACTGGCACATGGGGGGGTGGGAAGGAGAGAGGCACTTGATACTGGCACATTGGGGGGGGAGATGGCACTATGATACTGGGACATGTGGGGGGGAGGAGAGAGGCACTTGATACTGGCACATGATGGGGGAGCATCTATGGGGACACTTACTGGAACATTATTTGGGGGCATTATGGGGGACACTAGGCCGGCAGCCTATCAGAGGCCTGACACTGAGGGGCATCTACTGGGGCACTATATATGGGGCATTTTATACTGGTACATTATGGGGGACACTAGCAGGAAGGGGGGAGAGGATCACTATGGGGGAATTTACTGGGGGCACTATATAGGGGTATTTTATACTGGGACATTATGGGGGCACTATGGGGGCACTATGGGGACATTAGCTCAACTGGGGGCATTACAAGGGGGTATTTTTGCACTGTCACATTATAAGGAGAATTATTACTACTGGGGGGGGGGGGGCATTATAGTGGGCTTTATTACTCCCCTATGGTATGACCCCCTAGTAGCAGCACCAGCCTCCCCCTGCTCTGCTATCCCTCTGCCCCTTCTCCAAATCCTTATTATGATATTTTTTTCATTAGGATAAAGCACATCATCAGCTCCGCCGAGCCCCCGGCCAAGTGTTGAAGTGGTGTCCGAGATCCCCAAGGGTCAAGTAACTGTAAGTTTTCATATGAAATATGTTTATGTTATACACATATAGCATCCACTGTGCCACACAATATACAGTATACCGCTACACTGTGCCAAAGGAGTGGGGTTTACACAGGAGGAGGGAGGTGCGAAGCGCGCTGGAGGGGCCCTTACAAATATTTGCTGTGGGACTTCTAGTCACTTCTAGTTACGGCCCTGCTACTCACTGTGCAAATTACCCACTACCTTGTTTGGATTACAATTAACTTTCATCATTCCTGTGGATTACAATTGACTTTTAAAGTTTCCAGAGGATTCTACATTAAGCACTTCAAGAAGCAAATTAATAAAATTTGCACTAGTTTCTACAAAAATGTTTACTGCAACGTAAAAAGCTTGCACCCGAAGAAAAGACTCAAACGCATACCTGAGCTCTTTGTGATTTCCATTGCTATATTCTTGCACTAATTTTACCAGTTTACATGTTATGTAACGTTTAAGTATTATATTCCCATTGTGTGTATTCTCTCCTAGGTGCCGCAATGTGACCTTTATACACTATTTGTGACAATTGCACTTAACATTGCACTTAACAACAAATGTAGCAACTTACTCAGTATGCCTTATTTTTCAGCTCTTTTTCTCTCCTCTCATTATACGGACTGCCTTTATGCAGACGCTTAATACTAATGGCCTACATCTGGTGTCATATATGCCGGGTACCCAGGTAGGACCAAGTGGTAAGTCCTGGCAGGTCCAGTAACTATACGGGTAACCCCGTTGCTTCGGGGATGGTTAGTAGTCATAGACCCCTCCTTCCCATCTGTTATATGTTCAGGATTGCTCCCATCCTGAGGTGTTTTACTTCCAGGAGTTTCATGGGATTATCATACCCTCCTCCTGTGACATTGCCAGAAGTGCATGGAGACGCTAAATACCTCCCCTTCTGAGCCTTTGCCTAAGGTATAACACCTCAAACCTTAGAGCCACAATTTAGCTACCCCATAGTCACCATAGTGATCGTGCTATAAGCCATATTTTTAAGACTTTGGTGCAGGGAAGGGAATACAGGATAAAGCCACCCTTTCATTTGTGGGCATTCCATTACACCATGGTGGGATTACAGAGTAAGGACACCCCCATGCTTTCTTTGGTGTTTACAGAACTCAGAACACTTCAAAGTCAGTCAGTAATGTTTGCTTAGTGCAGTATTTGGTTCACTGGTTATACCGAGAGAGGGAAACTGTGAATTGGACACCCTACTCATGCGGGCAGGAACCTTGGGATCGCCGTTATATGTTTGTCTATGTATATCTTTATATGTAATACATGCAGCACTTTGTATTTTATTTGGGTACCCCAGAGCTGGTTCCTCTCCCTCCTAAGCATAAGCCGAGGGCGGCATAACTCGAAGTAAGGGGGAATTTAACATCCCAGAGTTATGTGTCAGGTCAAAGTGCGTGCTGTATGCAGCCAGTCAGGCAAGCGACTGAGCAGAGACCAGAGCAGCGGAGCGGCCGAGCTAGGAGGCGGAGCGGGGAGGGAGCACGTAAGTCAGTGCTAAGTGCTCACTACTCCCTCTGTCCTCCAGCGCGGCCGGCAGCCCGGCAGGAGCGGCAGCAGCAGCGATGTGGTCAGTGGCCTGCCTGCTGCCCAGAGGCTGGGGAGCTGACCTGCGCCCTGAGGCTGGAGCCTCCCCAGCCTCTGTGTCGGCCCGGCCCTGCACGTAACTAGTTAGCATGGAGGAGTCTCGTTCGTTTTCAGAATTAACCAGACAAATTGCTCCACTAACTAAGAATGGCTATGCACCACCACCCACAGATTCGAGAAAGAGCTATCAATCTGTCAATCCTTTCCGTGTCCGGCCCGGGTGAGGTTTCATGTGTTGAGTCAAATTAAGCCGCAGGCTCCACTCCTGGTGGTGCCCGTCCGTCAATTCCTTTAAGTTTCAGCTTTGCAACCATCCTCCCCCCGGAACCCAAAGACTTTGGTTTCCCAGAAGCTGCTCGATGGGTCATGGGAATAACGCTGCCGGATGGCTGGTCGGCATCATTTATGGTCGGAAATACGATGGTATCTGATCATCTTTGAACCTCCGACTTTCGTTCTTGATTAATGAAAACATTCTTGGCAAATGCTTTGGCTTTGATTCGTCTTGTGCCGGTCCAAGAATTTCACCTCTAGCGGCGCAATACGGATGCCCCGGCTGTCCCTCTTAATCATATCCCCAGTTCTGAAAACCAACAAAATTTTTGGCAGCACTTGCACTTTATATACAAGTAAATATACAGGAAAAAACTGTTTTCTAACAATTTTTCCTCTAAAATCTATTTTATCTTTAATTTTGTGCGTATTATTTTCAGTCTGTAAGTGGCGTACTACTCAGACAACATCATTCCCAGCAGCGACCTGGGAGTCCAAGATTCATGCAGACATCCTCCCCATGCTGTTCCCGAACTATTTCGGTGGTGTTTCCATCAATTTCTGACCGTTTCCTATGAACCAGGCATGCTCCCCTCTTCAGAGCAGGGGGTGCCTGGTTTAATGCTCTGGTTCTCCCATTGACTTACATTGTGCTCGGGTGCTCGGTAGAGCACCCAAGCATCCCGATGTGTTTGGCCCGAGCACCCAAGCACTTTGGTGTTCGATCAACACTAACACATAGTGTTATCATTAAAAAACTGTGGCTTGTTTTGAACAAGTGTCTCTGATGCCGTAACATGGTAAATGCCTGATTGTATTTATACTAAACACTGGAATGTTATGAACAATCCTTAAAAAAAATCTACTTTTTTTTTGAGAGCAGCAAAGTACAGCAAGGCTGTGGAAAGAGCAGTATCAGCACAGCATGAAAATGAGAAGACAGTGGGTGTGTGAGTGGCTGTTTAGAGGTAGTGTTTCTAGTAGTGGTAGCTGTGTTAAGGTAATTGTAGTAGCAATAGAAAGAAAAGCAGTCAGTGACAGCAGTAGTCACACAGTACAAAAAATGATGGACGGCAGGTAGACAACAGCAGTGGAATGATGGAGCCGACAATAGCCACCTCAGCAATCTATTTAGCAGCCTCACATTCAGTATGTGAAAATCTTCATGGATCCATGCCTTGTTCATTTTGACAAATGTGATATTTTGTACACTGTCAGAGGACAACTTTGTCCATTTGAGTGTGACAACATCACCTACCATACTGACAGCCTTTACTGTGATGACACTGAAATCTGGACAATGTAGTATAGTGAGGGCAACCTTGGCCAGTTCCGTCCACAGTTCCAATCTGCCTCCTAGAAGTCCATGGAGTTTGGGAACAGAGAATGTGCTGGGGAAATGCCACAGTCATTTAGAAAACATTTAGAAGACAATTTTTTTTTAAAAGGACACCTAGTTCGGATGAGCAAATTAAGTCAACAACAGGGAGATTATCTTGAAAATCTTCCATAGAACATGGGGTTTTGTTGCGTCTTCTTAGGAAAATAGAAGACATCCACTAGGTTGGGCAGTGAAGACAGAAATTAAGCAACTGAAAGTCTTCTCTGAGCTGCAAGGAGGAGGGGCAGGAGGAATGCACTGTCCCCTGGCTCCAAGGCATGATGTCAGACTCAGAGATGACATCCACATCATCCCGCTGTGAATGAGAGGAGGAGTGAGCTATCTAGTCCACAAAGTCATCCTCTTTGTCGTCAATAATAATGTGCCACTTATCAGAAGCAATGAGGGAGAACTATCGCCTGCTGCTACTACTACCACTGGCCAGACAGCTGGTGCTGCAACTGTTGTTTGTACTACAGGGTTAGTCAGAAGTCGCAGGACACCCTTTTATTTCAGAAATGAAAGGAAAAAGGCTATCTACAGAACATGGCCGCCATCTTGAAACCCGCAATATTGGTTCTAGGGAAACATTTTCTAATGGTAAGGGGGTCATGTAGTGTATCAAAGAAGACAATATTTTTCTCAGAAATCTATTGCCGTAATCAGATTTGCAATATATCTTGTGGCTCAAAAGTTATCAATTGAGATGAGCGAATCAAAGCTGACGAAGTGGAATTTGATCCGAATTTCAGGAAAACTTTGATTTGAGACGAATGCGAATTTCCTCACGCTTCGTGGTAACGAATCACATTTTTACTAAAATGGCGGCTGCGCGTGTGAGGACATGGAGAAAGGAAGTCTGGGAAGGCAGGATCACCCAGACCGACACGCATGTAGCCAATCAGCAGCCAGCCATCTTAGATTCAGACATTTTCCAGAGTTCTGAGTTCAGGGATAGACGTGACAGGGCGTTAGGGATAGCAATTGGAAAAACCTCATTGTCAAAAGAAATACTCAAAAAATTATTTATAAGTGCAGAGGAAAGGGGAGAATCACTTCACAGCATCTTAGTACAGGGAGAGATGTCAGAAAGCGCTAGAGACAGTGTTAGAAAAGTGATTTACAAGTGCAGGGAAAGATTATTTGGGGATCCAAATAGCCATTATACAGCTCTGTCATTCCAGCAATTTGTTCTTGTTATTGGGGTGCAAGTGCTATGTTGAAAAGCCTTTAATGGCCTACTTTAGTACAAAAAGAAAAATATACACGCATTTCTCTGTTGCAGTTATTTGTGGCGAAAGCATTTAGTGGCCTATTTCAGTACAAAAAGAAAAATATGTAGGCATTTAACTTCTACAGTTATATGTGGTGATAGTTTTTATTGACCTATTTCAGTGCAAAAAGAGAAATATACACACAGTTCACTTTTGCTGTTATTTGTTTTGAAAGCGTTTAGTGTCGTACTTCGGTGCTACAAGAGAAATATATATGCAGTTCACCTTTGCTCTTATTTGACCTGAAAGTGTTTAGTGGCGTATTTCGGTAAAAAAACAAAATATATTCAGCGTTCACTGTTGCAGTGATATGTGTTAAAATCTTTAGTGAAGTTTTTTGTTAGAAAAACTAAATTTATTCAGCGTTTAGTGCTGCAGTTATATTTGGTGTGAAATCTTTACTGACGTATTTCGGTACAAAATCAATTTATTTAGCGTTCAGCACTGCAGTAATATTTGTGGTAAAGTCTTTACTGACGTATTTCTACAGAAAACGAAAAATTTATTTGGCGTGAATGATATCATTCTGTAACAGCCCAGAGTTGTGTTACTACACGCCTCTACCCCACTGCTATCTTCTAAGAGCCTTTGTATTGTCATCTGATGTCATTTATATTATGTCTTCACAAATGTGCATCTAAAACCATGTTAAACATAATTGTTCCTGTAATTTTCCAGGTTCACCAGCAGGTGGCAGGCACTCCATTGGCAAGGTACTAGTTACAGTTTAGTATATCTAGTCTGCAATGGATTATTCCAACTTAGCTCCCCCTCTGTGAGAAGTGAGCTGTTCCCACATCCTGCCGCATGGGTGGAGAAGGAAGTTAGAGTTAATTTAGCCCACCCCGTGCTACGGGTAGGGTGTGTGTGTGTGAGGAGAACCCCTGCATAGGGAAGACAGCAAGGATCTTGTCTTGACTGAGACTTGATCATATTCCCAGTGTGAGCACCTTCAGCCTCAGCTGGATGAAGAAGCAGAAACTGCAGACAACCTTCAGAGTTCCAGGAAGAAAGCATCCCCTGAGAATCTATCTGTAAGTTAAGTCCAGAGACCTAGGATAAACCATTCCTCCTCAGCTAGTCTGTCCCCAAAAAACAGAAGTTACAGAAAAGTGCAGAAGATTAATTCCTGTCACAATTACAGAGCTATCAAGCAGACGACTTAGCCAAGCTCCAGATTTAAAGCAGAAGCATTAATTTCCTGCAAATCATTGCTAAAACCTGCTAGGACCAGAGACCAAAGCTGTATACTGCTTGGATGCAAGTTAATTCAAGTAAAGAAACGTTTGAACTTCATCTAAAGATCTGGACATAATTTCTGCTGCAAAATTCCTCTATTACTCCTACTATAACTACACTCAAATTTATTGCAAGTTAGCTGGGAGCCAGGAGTCCAGCCGTACCCAGGTAGTAGACACCGTTGACACAATTATCACTACCCTACAGAGACATTATAGGCCACTACATCACTCTGGCATTCCTAATCTGGGCCGTGCGTTATAACAACTTAGAAGGGCCCTGGGGTAGTATCCTGCGCAAGCTGCAATTGGCATCGCAACAAATACGGAACATTAACAACACGTATCCTGGCCATTGCAATTCCAATGCTTCTTGTCCTGAAACAGATGCTGGTAAATCTGGCTGGGCAGGGGACTGGAGACGTGGTGCCTACATCTCACAGCCACATGAGCCCTGTGGGGGCTGAACTGGAAGAGGAGGAGGAGGACATTGTAGCACAGGCAATGTGTAGCGAAATGGGGTGTTTTTCTACTCAGTGGACTGGAGAGGAGGAGCAGCCAGAGGAGCTACATGGCGATGAGGAAGATGAGACAGAGGACCCAGACACACCGTGGCAGTATGCAGTGGAGATGGAGGCAGGGAGTCCCTCCGAGTCACTTGCACAAATGGCCCGCTGCATGCTCACTTGCTTGCGTAGTGACAGCAGAATTTTTTCCATTTGTCAGAGGGATGACTTCTGGCTCTCCACCTTGTTGGACCCTTGCAACCAATCCAAAATGGGGGCTTTTATTTAAACCCACTGAGAGGGAGGACAAACTAACCTACTACAGAGACATCCTATGTAGTCAGTTGGCCGCTGCCTATCTGCGCCATCGTCCATCTTCTTGCAGGTCTGACCGGGGGGGCCTCTGTGCTCACGTTCCTTTGCCATGGCTGCAGGGTGGGGGGGGGGGGAGACGCAGTTCTAGTTCCATCAGCAATAACTTGAGTCTAGAGTCCCTGATGAGCAGCTTTCTTCAGCGGCATAGTGTAGAAACTAAATGAACTTTGCACAATATTCTAATTTTTTGGAGTTTCACATGTATGACAACTGCCCCATCAAACTCAGCTCTGCTATATCTCTATATGTGACAGCTGCCTCAGCACACTCACCTCTGCTATATCTCTATATATGACAGCTGCCCCAGCACACTCACTCTGCCTCTAATGCAGAAGTTCATGGGTTTGAATCCCAGCAGAAACTTTTCTGAAATGCAGGCTAAATTATAGAGGTGGGACGATCTTGTTGGATTTGTGCAATTCGTGGACTCGAATCCCGACGTAATTTAGTAAAATTTGAATCTGACGAATCCCGTGACGCGATATGGCGATTTGGCCGACCCAAAAATGCTGCGATTTGTTTACCTAATGATACACGGCAGCGGCCATGCCGCACAGCACGGTGGGCGGGTGTATCAACAGAGGGAGGAGGGGGCCGGCATCTGGATTAGGAACGACAGCATGGACCGGTGCAGTCCCTGTATTCTAATTCACCGACCCCGCTCACTGTTGTATAATCTTATCTAACCTGTAGGCATTGTTAAGATATAATTATCATTTGTAATCCAGCTGTATTACTTACAACTAAGTTCCGGAGGAGGGAGGGAGGCAGGCAGGCCGGGAGGATGGACGGGCGATGCATCACTCACTATGTCATGCACCTGCGCCGCCCACTTTATGAATGAAGTAGTGACGTAGTGAGTGACGCTTCGCCCACCTGTCCTCCCGGCCTGCCTGTCTCCTCCCTCCTCTCTGCTATGGAACATAGTTGTATGTAATACAGCTGGATTACAAATGATTATTATATTTTAACAATGCCTACAGGTTAGATAAGATTATGCAACAGTGAGCGGGGCCGGTGCATTAGAATACAGGCACTGCACCGGACTCCGCTGTCATTCCTAATCCAGATGCCAGCCCCCAGCCCCTGTATTGGGGTTCATTCACACTGCAGGGACACTGTTATGGGGGGGAACTGTGGATCGCACATAGCATAAGATGCTATATATGTGTCATCCACCGATCCCCCCCCCCCCATCACAGTACCATCCAGAGATCCCCATTACAGTGCCATTCAGAGATCCCCCATTACAGTGCCATTCAGAGATCCCCCATAAAAGTGCCATCCACAGATCCCCCATAACAGTGCCATCCACAGTTCCCATTAACAGTGCCATCCACAGATCCCCCATAACAGTGCCATCCACAGATCCCCCCCATAACAGTGACATCCACAGATCCCCCCATAACAGTGCCATCCACAGATACCCCATAACAGTGGAAACCACAAATCCCCCCCCCCCAATAACAGTGCCATCCACAGATCCCCCAATAACAGTGCCATCCACAGATCCCCCCCATAAGTGTTTGGATCACTTTGTTTCTTACACTGTTCACACAATTCTTATGTACAGGATTCGTAGAATTCGAGATTCGAAAGATTCAATATATTCGAGAACCTTTTCGGATTCGGATTCAGAAAAAAACTAAATAATTGGATTTGTCCCACCTCTACTAAATTAGATTTAAATACACTGGGTGTCCCCACGCACTGACTCCATATATGGACATAGCTATATATGGAGTCAGAGCAGGGACTCCTAAGCCGTGGACTCACACTGAGGGATTCCCTGAGTGTGAGTCTGCTGCAGTGTGAGTCTTCTGCATAGAAATAGAGGATAATTTAGATTTAAATACACTGACTCGAGCATCGTGCTTGAGCACATGGGGTGTTAGGCCGAACTCTGCGATGTGCCGAGCATAGCGATGCTCGAGCAGAACTGGTGTTCGGCCGAGCATGCTCGCTCAACACTACTGTCCACCCAAAAGGTAGAGAGACTGACCTTTGTCCAGATGAATCAGGCCTGCATCACCCAGGATTTCCACCCACCAATGCCTGATGCATCAGATTAGATCATCCATGCCGCCTCACCCAAACCTTGACAAAAGAGACCGGTTTCCTCTGGCTACCTTCCTCAGCTACTACTATGATGTTGCCACCCGCCTGATGCCACAAATCTGATGCTAAGTGCTCCTTCTTTCAGTCTTCTTCGTCAGAGGGTACTGGTATTGCCACCCATCACCCCACTCTGTCACCTGTTCACTTTCAGGTCTCCTGATGCTGATGCTGCCATATCCACACTAAGTCACCTTGCCAATCTGTGGTATCCTGATGCTGATGCTACTGCCATATCCACATTATGTCACCTTGCCACTCTGTGGTATCCTGATGCTGCTGCTGCCATCTCCACACTATGTCAACTTGCCACTGTGTAGTATCCTCCTGATGCTGCTGCTGTTGTCACCTCCAGACTCTGTCATTGTGCCACTCTGTGGCCTCCAAATACTGCTGCCAACTCCAGACTCGGTCATTGTGCCACTTGGTGTCCTTCTCCTGATGCTTCTGCTGTCATCAACTCCAGACTCAGTCATTGTGCACCCCGGGGGCCTTCTTCTAATGCTGCCAACTCCAGACTCTGTCATTGTGCCACTCGGTGGCCTTCTCCTGACGCTGCTGCCGCCAACTCCAGACTCTGTTATTGTGCCACTCGGTGGCCTCCTCATACTGTTGCCAACTCCAGACTCTGACATTGTGCCACTCTGTGGCCTCCTAATACTGCTGCCCACTCCAGACTCGGTCATTGTGCCACTCGGTGGCCTTCTCCTGATGCTGCTGCTGTTGCCAACTCCCGACTCAGTCATTGTGCACCCCGGTGGCCTTCTTCTAATGCTGCCAACTCCAGACTCTGTCATTGTGACACTCGGTGGCCTTCTCATGCTGTTGCCAACTCCAGACTCGGTCATTGTGCCACTCTGTGTCCTTCTCCTGATGCTGCCACCTCCACACTCTGTCATTGTGCCACTCGGTGGCCTTCTCCTAATGCTGCCAACTCCAGACTCTGTCATTGTGCGACTCGTGGCCTTCTCATACTGTTGCCAACTCCAGACTCGGTCATTGTGCCACTCTGTGTCCTTCTCCTGATGCTGCCACCTCCACAGTCCACACTCTGTCATTGTGCCACTCGGTGGCCTTCTCCTAATGCTGCCAACTCCAGACTCTGTCATTGTGCCACTCTGTGGCCTCCTCATACTGTTGCCAACTCCAGACTCGGTCATTGGGCCACTCTGTGTCCTTCTCCTGATGCTGCCACCTCCAAACTCTGTCATTGTGCCACTCGGTGGCCTTCTCCTAATGCTGCCAACTCTAGACTCTGTCATTGTGCCACTCGGTGGCCTCCTCATACTTCTGCCAACTCCAGACTCAGTCATTGTGCCACTCGGTGGCCTCCTCATACTGCTGCCAACTCCAGACTCGGTCATTGTGCCACTTGGTGTCCTTCTCCTGATGCTTCTGCTGTCATCAACTCCAGACTCAGTCATTGTGCACCCCGGGGGCCTTCTTCTAATGCTGCCAACTCCAGACTCTGTCATTGTGCCACTCGGTGGCCTTCTCCTGACGCTGCTGCCGCCAACTCCAGACTCTGTTATTGTGCCACTCGGTGGCCTTCTTCTGATGCTGCCACCTCCACACTTTGTCAATGTGCCACTCAGTGGCCTTCTCCTGATGCTGCCAACTCCAGAATCTGTCATTGTGCCACTCGGCCTTCTCCTGATGATGCTGCTGCCATCTCCACACTATGTCTCCTTGCAACTTTGTGGTATCC
This sequence comes from Bufo bufo, assembly GCF_905171765.1. Classification (NCBI taxonomy): domain Eukaryota; kingdom Metazoa; phylum Chordata; class Amphibia; order Anura; family Bufonidae; genus Bufo; species Bufo bufo. Next base: position 19,728,970 of record NC_053392.1, on the reverse strand, counting down.
CGATGCTGCTGCCACATCCACACTATGTCACCTTGCAACTCTGTGCTAGAGATGGCCTTGCGGTTCGCCCGGCGGTCGTTTCGCGGCGAACTTTGTGTGTTCGCGATTTGCCGAACATGCGAACATATGGAGATATTCGCTCCCGCCATATTATTTTACATTGTGAAGAACTTTGACCCATGACACATCCATCAGGTGGTACAGGACAGCCAATTGAGACATTTCAGCACATGGACATAACCCCTACCTTATAAAGAAACCTGATCTGGCCGCCATTTTACATTCAGTGTTTTGCCAGTGTAGAGAGAGGTTGCTGTGTGGAGCAGGGACACTAAACGCTAGCTAATAGGGCCACAAAAGTCCTTTTAAGGACTGGTATAGGTGTGCTATCAATAGGTGTAATACACAGAGGGGTGCAATATACTTATAATATACTTTTATAATGAGTCAAAAACACATAGATCTATATAATGATCACCTGGAAGTCAGGGGCCTAGGGGCTAGGGGCTTACTAGGACCATTTTTATATAGGGTAAGGTTCCGGACGGTGTCGCTCTTATCAGGGCGGGTGGTCTGTGGTTAGGCTGTCAGGGCAAGCACCCCCCTGTAGGGCAATATCAGGGACAGTTCTTTGCCCACCCTGTCCTTCAATACCACATCATCATTTAGCCCAGGGATAGATAGTGTTTGCTTTCCCTCCGGGATTCACCGATGTGCACTGGAACCCCCCGGATTGTGGTAGGACATATGGTTTCTGATTTGGTGCCGCCGAGCACTTGTTATTGCCGACCACATCTATGCTTTTTGCTTAAATTTAATAATTAAATTTATTTTCATTTTTAGGGATATCGTTTCCATTCACACGTCCACAAAATGGGTCTGCATCCGTTCCGCAATTTTGCGGAACGGGTGCAGACCCATTCCTTATCAATGGAGCCGGAATGTGCTGTCTGCATCTGCATTTGCGGATCCGCACTTCCGCATCCGTGCTTCTGTTTCCGCAAAAAAATAGAACATGTCCTACTCTTGTCCGCAATTGCAGACAAGATTAGGCATTTTCTATTATAGTGCCGGCGATGTGCGGAATGCACATTGCCGGTGTCCGTGTTTTTTGGATCCGCAAAACACTTACATGGACCCTCATGTAAGTGAATGGACCCTCATCTTCATATATATTCTAATGGATTGCCTTCCTTGTACAATGTTATAATATACTTTCTATGTTAGACGGTATATTATAGTGCATTTGTATTGTGCGGCAGTTGTGTGCGGTTCTGCTGCAATACTGCAGGTATATAGAGGGACAAGCGCTATTGGAACAAATAATTTCTACTGGTGTGATATACCAGTCGCCCCCCCAAAAAACTGATTGAAGCGGGGTGTTATATACCAATATACTTTCTTTATAGTGCATTTGGGTACTGTATAGTGCATTTGCGCATGCGCGTACGTGAAAATTATATTGCCGATATTTCGCATTGAAAAAAATTATGAACGGAGATCGCAAATTCGAATAATACATCTAGTATGTCACTGTCCATGTTGTGGGACTATTTGTGCACTTCTAGTAATTATTTCTTGGCTGCGAATATGAGCTGAAGGTTTTTCAGGGTCACCTGCCATTAAAATGAATGCGACTTGCGGTTCGCGAACATTTGATCGCGTTCGCGATCCGTCCCAGCAGATGTTCGTCCATCACTACTCTGTGGTATCCTGATGCTGCTGTCATCTCCATACTATGTCACCTTGCCACTCTGTGGCCTTCTGATGCTGCTGCCACCTCCAGACTCTATCATTGTGCCGCTCTGTTGTCTCCTCATGCTGCTGATACCGCCTCACAGTATTATTTCAGTACCCCAGCAGGCTCCCTATGGTGTTACTGCAAGGCACAGTGTTCTACACCATTATAAAGACTCTCTGTAGCCAGGAAATAGCTTTTTTTTTACGTGATTCGCCGCAAACATATTCGGATCGAACCAAATTTTTTCAAAAAAATTCGGTGAACCGGCAAATCAAATTTTTTTTAAATTTGCTCATCTCTATTTATCACACAGAAATTTGCAACAACAACCAGGAACCTTTCCTGTGATGCACAGCTATTTGTCCTTTTCAAGGTGTTGTCCCTGGTGCTGAAAACAGAGCTGAAGGCTCAAAAGTTTTGAACTTTCTGTGTTGATAACTTTTGAACCACAAGAGATATTGCAAATCTGAAACTGGTAAAAAAAAAAGACTTTTATTGCAGCATAACCTATCATGTAATAATGCACTGTGTCTTCATGCAATACAGGTAAAACTCGAAAAATTTGAATATCGTGCAAAAGTTCATTTATTTCAGTAATGCAACTTAAAAGGAGTTGCATTAAAGGGGTTCTACAGTTTGTTTTAACTGATGATCTATCCTCTGGATAGATCATCAGCATCTGACCGCCGGGGGTTCGACAGCCGGGACCCCTGCCGATCAACTGTTTGAGAAGGCAGCGGAGCTCCAGCAGCGCCGCAGCCTTCTCGCTGTTTACCGCAGGCCCAGTGACGTCACGACTAGTATCAACTGGCCTGGGCGCGGCTCAGATCTGTTCACGTAAATGGAGTTTAGCCCCACCCAGGCCAGTTGATACTATTCGTGACGTCACTGGGCCAGCGGTAAACAGTGAGAAGGCCGCGGCGCTGCTGGAGCGCCACTGCCTTCTCAAACAGCTGATCAGCGGGGGTCCCGGGTGTCGAACCCCCGGCGGTCAGATGCTGATGATCTATCCAGAGGATAGATCATCAGATAAAACAAACTGCAGAATCGCTTTAATGCAAATCAAAATTTGAATATTGTGAAAAGATTTAATATTCTAGGCGTCACACTCTAGAGATTGTTACTTTGGGGTTTCATAAACTGTAAGCCATAATAATCCAAATTACAACAAATATAGGCTTGAGATATATCTGTCACGGCTGAGGATGGGGGAAATCCTCAACTGTGCGGTGATGGAAGATGTCCAGTCGCTACTCGCCAGGAACACAGAATCAGGGAGCAGGTCACCTCCTGTTGCGTCCCTAACGCTGACCCTGTCTCCTACCTGCATGGGCCGACCTTGATGGTAGGAGGACCCATGCGCAGGAACCTCGGATCCCTGACTTACCCTCCGACCGGTCCCTGGGCTAAGGAGTAGGGTAAGACAACCCTCTCCTCCTAGGCACAAAGGAGCAGGAGTCTCACTGGGCAAGCAGCATGAAGAAGGGGGGGTACATAAACAGGACTATGGATAAGACAGGTGAACCAAACAGTTCCACACAAACCTGTCTCAGCCTTGCTGACTGGAACCCGTGCTAAGGAAAGGCTGTCCACACAGACAAAGGTAAACAGCACACACATGAAGACACACAGGGACCAGGACATCCATAGCTGCACAAAAACCAAAGACACAAGACATCAACAACACATCACGGTATTAGAACTTATGACCGGAAGGGTGGCCCTTACAAGAAGATGGAAATCGCAGGAGGCTGCAACAGCAAAGCATGACTGAAGCAACCTACTGAGCCATGCCAAAGTGAGAGGCTTTATAGGCCTAAGAGGCCACACCCAATGGTCAGACACACCCAGTGACATCACACACACTGGGAAGGGAGTTAACCCTTCCAGCACCACAGGAAAGGGAAAACACCAACTTAAAGGAACAGTGTCCAACACAACAGACACACTGTGGTTGTTGCCGCAGGCAACGACATGGGTGGCAGCCGTGTCCTGGGAGTCAGCCGCAAGGCCGGGACACTGCCACCACATGTACACAACGACAAACGTTGCCACGGGCAACCACAGTGCAGGAAAGGAGTCCGTGCACACCACACACTACACAGAGTGCACACAGACAAACGACAGTGCATACATACACGCACACAAACTCCAAAGGGACCGCACACATACCTGTTGTCCGCGGCAACTGCACTTGAGGCAAACAACATCAAGCCTCAAGCTGCGGTTGAAACAACAACCCAAACCGCGGGCAACTGTATGCGGCTCCCAAGGAGTCACGGCCAATACCGTGGCCGTGACAATATCACTTTGCATGTAATGAGTCTCATATGTTAGTTTCACCTTTTAAGTTGCATTAATGAAATAAATAAACTTTGCACAATATTCTAATCTTTCGAGTTTCACCTGTATAATATGTTAACTAAAGCAGTAATATAAATTATTATTACTCACTAATAATGCCTGGTATCTAGATATAATATAATACATTTGCAGCGCTGCTGTACAGAGTAATGTTTTGATGCTAGTGCAGGTTGCATGGCAGTTATTATTGGTGATATTTTTGACATCTGCATTTAATATAGTGACCTGTTCAGCGACACGGCCAATGCAATACTGTGTTTATTCCACATACCTGGGGGCCTATGGGGCAATTTTGTTATTAAATAACTGAACATATTGATGTTGTTGTATGATCTATTGGTGATTGTTGGAGATGTTTTATCTCATCATCTTGGTAATGATACGCTCCGTAGTGCCATTTATTTTCATCGTATATATTGTAGACGTGGATCACTATATTGGGGATAACGCCTCTTGCAAGGTTCTCTGTATCAATATCCATCTTGCCTTTTTTTCTTTAGAATAAATAATTTTTTAACATTTATTATTAAATAAAGATTGCTATACATTTTTGTATAATTGGAGTTCCATAGCTTTTTTTTGTATATGGTAGCTAAATGAATACAGGTTTTGAGAATAAAAAGTGGAAAATGCTCAGCGTTTTGAGCAGAATGTTTGCTCCTGATGTCGGAGGTGCTGGCAATAAGCCTATAAAACACTTATCAACTGTAGAAACTAGAATTGTTTTTACAGGCTGGCTGTCCATTTACAGAAAAAAAATTTGGTTCTTGTGGGATTTTTTTGCTTGCAGAATTTGCAGTGCAGCATGAACTTATTACTGGCAGCAGCTATATGAAACAGACCTCTCTGAATGACCCGTCCCTTCCTATGCTTTCCCTGATAAAACCCTGAATCTACCTATTTATGTCCCTTTACTGTCCCTATACACTACCTACCACACCTACTGTAATTTAATTTTGACATATACAGAAAAAGACACATGCTCGGAGATGGCTGCTCACAGACTAGCGTCTCTGGCATTCTGAGCAAAAGGACATGCCAGAATCCTGCCCTCTGACTGGCTGACAGGCTGTCCATCAACCTCTCAGCCAATCAGGGCTAGCACCCTCCTCCCCCACCCTCCCAGGGTCATGTGATCTTTCATCTTCATCTTCCCTTCTGTTTTCCCCACCAATATTGTTGAGCGCAGATATTCGAAAAGCAAATTTTTTTCACGAATATCGGCACTTTGAGAATTCGCGAATATTTAGAATATAGTGCTATTTATTCGTAATGACAAAAATATATATATTTTTTTAACACAGTACACATCAGGTGATCATCTCTCCCTTCTTCTAGCTTGTGGGCCAATGAGAAGGCGTTGCCACAGCTTAGCAACATCCCTAGGAACCAATAGAAAAGTTGCCTACCCCACGCTGGTATTTCGCGTGCATTATGCGAATAATACATTGCCAATTTTCGCAATCAAGAATATAATCTCGAATTCACGAATATATGATGAATATTCTACACAATATTCACAAAATATTGCAAATTCGAATATTGCCCCTGCAGCTCATCAATACCCACCAATTTTTTTTCACAGTAAAATGGTCTCGGTAGCGTTTTGGCGCTATGTGTTTGAAGTAAATCGACAAATCTTCAGATTAGTTTGAGAGCAGGATGTTTGTGAAATTGGTAATGAATCTGATAAGTTCAGAATCGGTTAAATCATCCTTAATCTGCTTTCTAAGTTGTAATTGGGTCTCCTGTAACCTAACTTTACCTCCAGTCTTGCTACTAGAGGTAAACCAAACCCAGGCAGACATTAATGTGTATAGATAACTTTAGGGTCTGACCCGAGGATTGCTTCCATTGGATACACATGTCATTCTTAGTTTGATAACACACAATTCTCACATTTCTTTGATGTTTTCTTGTCCTGTTTTCTCCCTACAGATCAGCTATGGAGCGATGGATCCCATCTTCAGTAACAAGCTCCTGTTTCCTTATTTCTATCGCACAGTCCCTGATGGGTCCACTCAGTATGAAGCCATTGTCCTCCTACTGGAGAACTTTGGCTGGAGCTGGGTGGGGATCTTGACAGTAGATGATGAGAGCAGCCAACGAGCCAGCATGGACCTCTACAATGTAATAACACGGAGCGGGGTCTGCATAGCTTATAGAGAATCTGTCAGTAATTATGCCTATTTCCAAACATCTTTGGCCTACAGGAAGGTGTTATATCAAATACAGAAGATTCACTGCAATGTGATTATATTTGTTGGTAGCTCATATGGCTTACAGGCATTGGACTTAATATTGTCAGATGACTTAAATCCTAGAAGAGTTGTAATCATGCTCTCAGTTATTTTCCCTGAAAGATTAATCTTATTTACTACATTTCATGGATCTTTGCAGCTCACTCTTCACAAAGGAAGAATTCCAGGTTTACAAGAATATTTACTCACAGCCGGTCCTCTAAAATATCCAGAGGTTGAGCTGATGTTTGAAGTATGGTATGATCATCTTTCTTGCAGCTCTGGACAGTATTTATCTAATAGACCATGTAATGAAAGAGATGTTCTAGGTAATGTGGATCGCTCCCGGTATGATGTAGACAATTTCCGTTACACATTCAGTGTGTACTCTGCAGTGTATATTGTGGCTTATGCCTTACATCATCTGATCTACTCACATAAAAGACAAGAACATCTCCAAATACTTACCACCCAAAATGAAAAATGGAAGGTAAGAATTCTCAGACTTTTCCAACATTTTCTGTCATATTCCAAACTCCAGTAACACTAATAATGCACATAATTCGGTGTGACTGTCTGCTGTAACCCTCACTATCACTAAAGCAAGGAGACCTCATTTAATAACATTTACTTAGTCAATGAGAGGAGCAGAAAATGAGGAGATTGCATGGTTGCCCAACATGGTGACCCCACATATGTGCCCCATTTTGCCACCCATTAGTTTCTGGCCCTTATGTTGATAACAGTTTTGTGATCCACTTGTTAATGGGGGCACCACCCTACCCTGACAGCATTACTGGGGGTGATGCCAACCATCACAGCAGTCCCATGCAGAGCTCAGTGTTGTACTGCTAAGAGCTGAAGAGCAGTTTGCCAAACCACTGAGGGGAGGGGCAGGAGAGGTGTTATAATGCAGAGTATGGAACCAGAAAGAGAGAGTATGGAATAACTGCATATAGTACCAGAGTAGACTCTTGAGGAAGCAGTAAGAAAGTAGGACCTTGAGGCAAGAAGTGGCTGGAGGGAAATCTTTAAAACATATGGCACCTGACTGGACCTGTGTAGCAATAGCCAAATGCATCCACTGAGAGCTGGTGAGAGATGTTGGTAGCCATCGCTGTGTCAGTGGATGTGACAGAGGAAATTACAGCAGGAAGTAAGAGACTAACCACCATGAAGCCGATCCAACCAAGTCTATCAGATTGAGTGGATTAGTAGAGAAGAGACACAGTACCATACCTGGAGAGAGCTATACTGCTCATTAGGAGACATTATCAATGTTTAACATTTATTGTGAAATCTAAGGTTTGGAAAGATTTAGAGACTCCTAGGAATATGATTACTGTAACAAAATGCACAAATCAATATGTCAGACTCAGACTCATGTCTACTGCCTTTAGCTGAACCAATATATAAGAAGAGTTCATTTTATAACTTCTGGTGGAGATTCCATTCACCTTGATGAGAAAGGAAACTTTCCGACAAGATTTGATCTGGTAAATTATCAGGTATTTGCTAACCGAACCGTGGGGAAACAAACAGTGGGACATCTCCATGAAGACAAAGGTCATCATCAGTTTCTTATAAATGAGAGCTCAATTATTTGGAAATCACAACTTCTCCAGGTGAATTTAGTGTCTGATTCTTTATTACACATTAACAACTGTCATCTGTTTATCCAAGACTAAAACGTTTAACAGACCTCTTCAGTGTGGCTGGACCATAGTGGGGTTCATACTTACCTAGACCCCACCTCTAGATCCCAGCTGCAGCTCTCCATGGCTGCCTCGGCAGGTACCAGGTCTCTCGGAATGAAGATCCTGTTGATGGGCATCACAGTGATGTACCAGTGATTGGCTGCAGTGGTCACATGACACCTGTCAATAGGGTATTGATTCCCAGAGACCCGGGACCTGCTGAGGTGGCCATGGAGTGATGCTGCGGGATCCAGCAGCGGGGATCAGGTAAGTATGAACCCCACCGCTGGTCCAGCCAAACTGAAAAATATGTGTTAAAAAAGTTTCGTCTTGATAACCCTTTTAAAAATACATACTTATTATGAAGGGGGGGGGGCAACACCACTTGCTACTAGCTTACCCTATCAGTGTGGTGAGCTGGGGAATAGGACACATCATCACTGGGGAGGAGATTTAACCTAGATGGCGTGGCAATGCATCCATGTTTGTCAGACCCAACTTCAATTAGTTTTGCTGCTACATACAGAAACCAGCAGCACACCTGGTCGGAAGTCCCCTGAAATACATGGGGACTTTGATTATTCTAATCCTGGGAACCTGACTAATCCCTTGACAGCAGGACTGGTACCACCTGGGTCAGGGCTGGACATAGGGCTCCCAGAATAGTGAGGAAATGTCCAGAGGGGTGGTCCCTGTTGGGCAAGGTGCTCTGCTTAACTAGACAAAATAGTTCAGGCTAGGCCAAGCAGGGTGAGAGAGGGATAGCCTCATCCTGCTGTTACCTAGAGAAAAGAGACCCGCACTGTGACCCCTTCCTATTCACTATTGTACTCCCACACACTGTCTTGTATCTACAGAAGTGGTAAGACTGCTCCATTTTTATTTATTTATTGAGCACCACTGGGTTAATAATCACTATTTGGATGCAGCATTATGTAAGCAACTGGTACGGCCTACCGTGTGGTCAAAATATAGGGGGAGATTTATCAAACTGCTGTAAAGTTGAACTGGCTTAGTTGCCCATAGCAACCAGATTCTACCTTTTATTTTCTAAAGGAGCTGTGCAAAATGAAAGGTGAAATCTGATTGGTTGATATGTGCAGCTAAGCCAGTTCTACTTTACAGCAGTTTATTAAATCTAACCCATAGTTTTTACTAAGATGTACTAAAAGTTACGTTTTATTATAATCACTAGGGGTGAGTGAATCACGCTTCAGATCCGAAGTCAATTCGTTCTCCAACTTCATTTTAATGCTGTATGGGCTTATCTGAGTCAAACTTTGTTGGACGAGACTTCGGTGAAGAACTTCGGCCTTCAATTCTACAACTTTAAAAACATTTTAAAACAGCAATCCGAAGCCGGCTTCGGTCCCGAGGTACTAGTCTGTACTGAAGCCGGCTTCGGTCCCAAGGTACTAGTCTGTACTGGAGCCAGCGTCGGTACCGAGGTACTAGTCTGTACTGGAGCCGGCTTCGGTACCGAAGTACTAGTCTGTACTGGAGTCGGCTTTCTGTACCGAGGTATTAGTCTGTACTGGAGCCGGCTTCAATACCAAGGTACTAGTCTGTACTGAAGCCGGCTTCGGTACCGAGGTACTAGTCTGTACTGGAGCCGGCTTCGGTACCAAGGTACTGTCACGGATGGTGTAACAGAAAACTAGAAGACACAAATGAAGATCTGACCGACTTGATCCAAAACTAAGGAACCAACGGGTAAACCCTGTAACAACGCTAGCGCTCTCCCTAACTGCTCAGCCTATGCAAAAATCTCAATGGTAGAAATTTGCATACCCTTGTTCCTCGACTGGATGACACCTGAACACCCTATAATAGTGAGGGGACACGACCACCGGCTACCTACACCTTATACGGAGGGAGTCAGGGTCACCTCGGATCAAGCAAACAGGAAAACAAAGATAAATGAACAGACTTATCTGTAGAAGCATCAGTTGTAGCATCCAGCATGCACACACTCCAGGAAGTTGTATAAACCGCAAAGTGATGCAGTATGGGAGGGGATTTAAAGGGATGCAATCAGTGCAACTAGATAACAGCTGAGAGAGGGAAACGAGATGACAAAACGAAAGCAAAGCAAAAGAACCTCAAGCAGGAGGTTCTAAAGAACGTCTGTCAGAGCTTCACAGATGTCTGGCGGTGACAGGTACTAGTCTGTACTGAAGCCGGCTTCGGTACCGAGGTACTAGTCTGTACTGAAGCTGGCTTCGGTACCAAGGTACTAGTCTGTACTGGAGCCGGCTTCGGATTGCTGTTTAAAAAAGCCAAAGTTCTTTACCGAGGTCTCTTCAACTTAACAAAGTTTGCCTCCAAGAAGCCCATCCATTTTATGGTGTACAGAAACAGATCTCCGTACAGCATTAAAACTAAATTAGGGAACAAATTGACTTTGGTTCATGGATTTGAAGCATGATTCGCTCAACTCTAATAATCACCCAACTGTGGGATTGCAGGTCTTCTAGATATATTATGTATAGTTTTGGGTGTCATTTGCATATTCAACCAGGATCTTAATTGACCATGTATTGTCTAAATATTGTTGTCTGAATTTAGCAAACATTGGGGCACATGCAGAGGATGGTGGAAAATAGGAAAACAAGTATCAAGTCCATGTTAAATTGTTCACCACTCCAGCTGTTCCATTCCGGTCTTCCCTGTGGCGATTTAGCAGCTCTGATGTCATGTCTACAACGCCTGACTGCTGCAACCAATCACTGGCATTCAATAGTGTACCCATAAGCTAGTGATTGGCTACAGAGGTCATGTGTAATTGAGGTGAGGTCATCACTTCAGCCCTACACATAAAGATCAGCCAGGAGGAACAGAATGGTGGTTCATACAAAGGCCGGTCTTGATTTGACACATGTGTTTATTCAATGAGTGACTATGTAAATGAAGGCTGGCTACACATGGCCATGATACAACATGTGCTAATAAAACTACTGCTGATCTAAGTTAAAGCGGTTGGCCATTTTCTAAAATAACTTCAATAAAGCTGTAATGTAGTGGACACTGTCCTAAACCCCAAGCATGTCTTATCTCAGCTTTCGGTTTCAACGTCCCTCTCTTTCCATGGATGGACCTGTAAACTGCTGCCACTGGTGGCCACTGTGTTCCTGGAGATCAAAATGGTGATGGTCACAAGATTTACCCGTGTGGCTCCTGCCATTAATGTATTCTCTTCTGCTCTTGTGTTAAACGTTATTTAACTCATGCACAGATAGATGCAGTGGAATCTGCTGGACCTGTTTATATACTGAATGCTTTCAGTGCAAGCACAGAAGAGGAAATGCTTCCAGGGCAGCAGTCATGTAGGTAGATCATGTGACTGGTGCCAATTGACCACAAACATTAAGATTTGTAGTTCCCACAGTGGAGTTCAGGGCTGTACACCTTCAATTGGATGGCCAATCCATTATATAAGTGTGATGTCTGCCAGAGGCAATATACCCTCCCCACAAGCAACAAAGTCCATAGCCATAAACAAGCGTTACCTTTGCTATCATACACAGTACCTTGTGATCCTAAACAGTCTACAGATGGCTGTCCTCTATCCCTCAGGGGTTCTCCTAACACACCTGCTTTACTCTGGCAGCCATAGGAATGTTTTTTTCCCTTTCCTTGGTGTCAGATTCTGTCAGGCTCACAAACTGTAGCTTCACCCTCAGCTTGAGCCAGACTGATCTGAAAAACGGTCTCCATGCCAGATAGTAACTTTTTGCTGCTTATGGAAAACCATTTGGGATTACACAATGCATAGCACATTAACCCTTAATAACAACACCTGTGTCTTGAGGTGTTACTTTACTTTCTTCACCACCCCTTTACTGGTTTAATATTGTGACCATTTTTGAACTTTTTAAAAAGTTACAAATGATACATCTGTCTTAAATCCGCCAAACCAGACCGACAGGACCCGCTTCCCCCCTCCCGTTTTCCAAACTGGTGTGAGTGGAGTTACAATACAAATTAAATGTCTCAAAACTTTGATGCAATATGACAGACCCCTATTTTGTCACTATTTGAAGCCTGAAGCCTGGAGTACACGGCTTAGGAATTCCCCCATAGTGCCAGTCAGAGCTCCGTGCGTCCTTGCAGCCTCCTCATTCCGCTTTGGTGTATAAGGGACCACTCTTTGATGAATTATTCCTTCTTGTCTTTAGTCTATTTGGTGTTCTGTGACTTCACCTCTGCTATCATTTTGTAGTAGGAGAAGTTTCCTCTGAAACCTGTCACTTGTCTGTGATACATGGTCTTAGATTATCCAGAACGGCCCTTTTATAGGGAAACGACTGTGTATCTTGAAACATCAGTAAATGTCAGAGCTTTGTCAGGTTCCACTATTACATCAATATTCACATGGCTCCAACAGAGTCACTACTGTGTATATTAGAATAAATCCACCACACAAAACACTAAATGATAAATACACAGTACACAATTAATCTAAATATATATTTTATTAATTCATCCTAAATCATGTTACACAGTCAGTAGCAGTAGCATACATATACAAAAGAATAGATCCACAATGGACGTGTAACACTCCAAGAAGAGATCCCATCAATGAACCAGGCGCAGACCAATACTACACCCCATACATAATCTAATTCCCAACAGATTAAATAGATCAGGCATGCTCAACCTGCGGCCCTCCAGCTGTTGCAAAACTACAACTCCCATCATTCCCTGACAGCCTACAGCTATCATCCTACAGAAGGGCATTGTGGGAGTTGTAGTTTTACAACAGATGGAGGGCCGCAGGTTGAGCGTCCCTGAAATAGATGAATAAATCTTCAAAAGTGCCTAGTGCAAAACATATAGTACAAAATCCATGAGGCAATAACACTAACTGTCAAACCTCCTGAAAGGGGTTCTCCGGGAATTAAGAAAATGAAAATACGTAACTATTAGTTTATTATAAATATATTCCTAAATACCATTCATTAGTTATAATAAGAGATGAGCGAATTTTTCTAAAATTTGATTTGTCGTTTTGGCAATTTTTTGGGGAAAAGTTCGGTTCTATCTGAATATATTCGTGACAAATCGCGTTTAAAAAAAACAGCTATTTCCTGGCTGCAGAGAGCCTTTATAGTGGTGTTGAACACTTTGCCTTGCAGTAACACACATAGGGAGTCTGCTGTGGTAGTGAAATAATACTGTCAGTCAGTATGACATGCAGATGACAGGCGTCGCTCTTAGAATCACTGCACACTTCACTTATTAGGGCAGTCACGAGGCCAGTACTGACCAAATAACTCAAGTATGAACTCAGCCTTACAGTTCGATGTTAGCGCCAAGAAGAAACGCACTCCTTTTATACCATCGGCAGCTGATTCCACATAGATGTCTACAGAACCTTTTCTATTAAACGCTTATACAAGTAGAGCCCCCCGACAGAGTGGAGAGGGTGTCAGACGTAAGTTTGTGTTGACATCACTGATTATTTTGCCCTTCCTCTGATCCGTCAGAACAATAACCGAATGAACCAAATTCCATTATCCTTTCATTGTAGACCTTTTTTTTATGAAACAGGCTTTTTTCGGGAAAATTGATGGATGACTGTAGCCCTCCTTTTGCAGTATGGACCGAATTACGTCGTCATGGGTCCAGCAGCAAACATAATGAACACGCTAATGACAACTCACCAGCAGACCGTGCCTTTACCATCTATTCACAATTAAATCAAGCAGCTTCAGTCAGCCCCCGATCAGCCCACGGTACATGTACGGCGCTGGTCCTTAAAGAGGACCTTTCATCAGTTTTAGCATAGGCTAATTATGGTATTACTTTGTAGGGCGGCCCCCACTGATGCATGGGTGTATTTTTTTTTCAATTCCCCGCCCCCCCCCCCCCCCCCCGTTCGTCCACTGTGGCCCCCCGATGATTTGGCTTGCTGTATTATAATGAGCATTAAACTCGCAACGGGGAGGAGATGCAGTCTTCTGCTGTTGGTGTCTCCTTCTCCATGGCTGTGAGCGATCTTCTCTGATTGGATCGCGCTCACAAAACTAATGAAGGGTCCTCTTTAAGGGGTTAAATCAAGCAGCTTCAGTAAGATTAAAATAATCTTGTGTTTTTATCTGCTCCGTCTGCATTCGATCAGCACACAAGACATGACAGGAGAGCCGCTGCTTTGGAGTCCAAGTCCAGTTTGTAAAGATCAGGAGTTCCATCAGAATTATGCGTAACATTCTTGCTCCCTGTGCAAAGCCATAACAAAAAGACTCCGCAGGCATACACATCAGAGGAAGCAGAAGCTGGTTGCGTCAATTTTAATTTTAAACAGCGGGAAACAAATAGAGGTGGCTGAATTCCGCTCCTCTGTATCTCTTGTGAAGTCAATGTCTCCAACTATGCCCCTCTCGCGATTTACAGAAAATACATTATTTTCATGTAGAGATACAAGAATTATGTTGGAGTCATATAGTGTATGCAAGCCATGTGCGACCCCTCTCATCAGTCTCACGCTGTTCTGCACCTGGTTTGCCTGGGCGAACGGAGTAACACTAATGGCTACACTACACTAAAGGCTTTTCAACGTATAACATCGGTTCATACAGAACAAAGTCTACAATCACTGATCAATTTTCCCCAAACATTTTTTTCCAACTTGTACACTACACTAAAGGCTTTTCAACATACACTGCTAACAAAAAAATAAAGGGAACACTTAAACAACACAATGTAACTCCAAGTCAATCACACTTCTGTGAAATCAAACTGTCCACTTAGGAAGCAACACTGAGTGACAATCAATTTCACATGCTGTTGTGCAAATGGGATAGACAACAGGTAGAAATTATAGGCAATTAGCAAGACACCCCCAATAAAGGAGTGGTTCTGCAGGTCGTGACCACAGACCACTTCTCAGTTCCTATGCTTCCTGGCTGATGTTTTGGTCACTTTTGAATGCTGGCGGTGCTTTCACTCTAGTGGTAGCATGAGACGGAGTCTACAACCCACACAAGTGGCTCAGGTAGTGCAGCTTATCCAGGATGGCACATCAATGCGAGCTGTGGCAAGAAGGTTTGCTGTGTCTGTCAGCGTAGCATGGAGGCGCTACCAGGAGACAGGCCAGTACATCAGGAGACGTGGAGGAGGCCGTAGGAGGGCAACAACCCAGCAGCAGGACCGCTACCTCCCCCTTTGTGCAAGGAGGAACAGGTGGAGCACTGCCAGAGACCTGCAAATGTGCATGTATCTGCTCAAACGGTCAGAAACAGACTCCATGAGGGTGATATGAGGGCCCGACATCCACAGATGGGGGTTGTGCTTACAGCCCTACACCGTGCAGGACGTTTGGCATTTGCCAGAGAACACCAAGATTGGCAAATTCACCACTGGCGCCCTGTGCTCTTCACAGATGAAAGCAGGTTCACACTGAGCACATGTGACAGACGTGACAGAGTCTGGAGACGCCGTGGAGAACGTTCTGCTGCCTGCAACATCCTCCAGCATGACCGGTTTGGCATTGGGTCAGTAATGGTGTGGGATGGCATTTCTTTGGAGGGCCGCACAGCCCTCCATGTGCTCACCAGAGGTAGCCTGACTGCCATTAGGTACCGAGATGAGATCCTCAGACCCATTGTGAGACCATATGCTGGTGCGGTTGGCCCTGGGTTCCTCCTAATGCAAGACAATGCTAGACCTCATGTGGCTGGAGTGTGTCAGCAGTTCCTGCAAGACGAAGGCATTGATACTATGGACTGGCCCGCCCGTTCCCCAGACCTGAATCCAATTGAGCACATCTGGGACATCATGTCTAGCTCTATCCACCAACGTCACGTTGCACCACAGACTGTCCAGGAGTTGGCAGATGCTGTAGTCCAGGTCTGGGAGGAGATCCCTCAGGAGTTCATACAGAACAAAGTCTACTATCAATTTTCAAAAAAATTACAAAAGGACTCCGTAGGCATACACATCAGAGGAAGCAGAAGCTGGTTGCCCCAATTTTAATTCAGGAGCAGTAAACAGCGGTAAGCAACTAGAGGTGGCTGAACTCTGCTGTTCTGTATTTCTTGTGAAGTCAATGTCTCCAACTATGCCCCTCTCGTGATTTACAGCAAATACATTATTTTCATGTAGAGACCAAGAATTATGTTGGAAGCATGTAGTGTATGCAATCCATGTGCGACCCCTCTCATCACTCTCACACAGTTCTGCACCTGGTTTGCCGGGGCGAACGGAATCACATTAAAGGCAACAGTACACTAAAGGCTTTTCTACACATAACATAGGTTTATACAGAACAAAGTCTACAATCACCCATCAATTTTCCCCAAAAAAGCCAGATTCACATAAAAAATTTCACCACTACGTAATTCGGTCCATACCGCAAAAAGAGCTTTAGAACATATAACTGCACCATTGAACAGCAATTAGGCCCTATTTTTTTTCCTCTTGTACACTACACAAAAGGCTTTTCAACATATAAGTGCACCGCAGAACGGCGAATATATTTTTCTTTTGCCACTAATACACGGCAAAAAGGGCTTTACAACATGTAAATGCACTGCACAAGGGCAAATAAGATGTACTGTAGAAATATTTCCTTGTAATAAACTCTGTTAATGGCTGTATCAAACAGCACTTGCATTCCAGTAACAAGAACAGTTTGCTGGAATTACAGAGTTGTATAATGGCAATTTTGATCCCCAGTCAGTGTAACAAGGTGTAATAGGATTGTTCCTATTACAAAGGCTGTAACCTCCTCTACTGAACCCTGTTCTACATAAATGCTGTGGAATGATTCCCTTATCCCGGTAATCCTTATCTATTCACCCAGCTGAATGATTATTTTGAAAGTGTGTAGAAGCTACACAGGGCCCCTATGCTGCAGATTTATCATGGAGACACCGGATTTTATAATACTACAGTATTATATAAATCACACAAAACAAATCAGCTGCATCATCATCATCCAGTACTGTCTGCACGTCACTGATGTCCTCCTCAACCGTTTCTGTGTCAGGAGCCTGACCACTCGCAACACCTAGTCCCACGCCACTCTCCCCATTACTAATTGCCCGCCGAGTGGAGGAAGCAGCGGATGTCTCCTCCAGATCTTGGCTGGGCAGTAGCTGCTGACTGGCCTCTAGTAGCTCGTCCTCGTGGAAAAGTGGGGCTGCACCCACAGCATATAATACTTCTGTGGCTAAGGGGACAGAAAAGGACAAAGGCAGGTTGAGGACAGGTGAGGGCATAGAGCCTGCTCCTGGGCCATGCCAACTAAGGGTTCTGTCTGACGAACCCACCGACTCTTGGCTGGGGGTGTCTGATGTCACTTGCGACAAAGTCAAAGATCGAGTCAATCATTCAAGAACCGCTGGGTTGCTGGTCAAGACAAGACCGCTAGCTGACACTGGGAGCTCAGGCCTCTCGAAGTAATCCTGCTGCCACGGCCCCTTACTCTTCTGCGACCTTTGCCTGCGCCAGAAACATTTAGGCCTCTACCACTTCTTCCCTGTGCAGGGCCTGGCACTTCGCTGTCTGACATACTGTTACATCAAAAAAATAAAAAGGAAATTTAAACACCCCAAAAAAATCTTAAATTTTCTCACTTCAGCACACAACGGCTAATAAGCAATGCCAAAAAGGGCTTTAGGACATATAACTGCAGTGCTTAGCGGCAAATATATTTTTTCTTTTTACAGTAATACACACCACAAAAGGCTTTCAATCAAATAACTGCACCGCTGACAACAAATATATTTTTTCTTTTTACGGTTATACACACCACAAAAGGCTTTCAATCATATAACTGCACCGCTGACAACAAATATATTTTTGATTTGCCACTAATACACGGTAAAAATGGCTTTAAAACAGATAACTTCACCGCTGACTGACGAATATATTTTTTGTTTGCCAGTATTACACGGCAAAATTGACTTTTGAACAGATAACTTTACCGCTGAGCAGCAAATATATTTTGTCTTTTTCCGCTAATACACGTCACAAAAGGCTTTACAGCAGATAACTGCACCGCTAAGTGGCAAATATATTTTTGATTTGCCACTAATACCCGTCAAAATTGGCTTTAAAACAGATAACTGCACCGCTGAGCGGCAAATATATATTTTCTTTTTTTGGTAATACACACCACAAAAGGCTTTAAAACATATACGGTAACTGCACCTCTGACCGGCAAATATATTTTTGGTTTGCCACTAATACACGGCAAAAACAGATAACTGCACCGCTAAGCGGCAAATATAGGTCTGACCGGGAGGCCCTCTATGCTCATATTCCTCTGCCATGGCTGCTTTGGCGGGGGGGGGGGGGGGGGGGGGGGGTAGGAGCAGTTCAAGCTTCAGCAGCAGCAACTTGAGTTTAGAGTCGCTGATGAGCAGCTTTCTTCACCTTCCTAGTGAAGAAACTACTTATCAGCAGCAGTAGCTAGACCTGCAGCAGAACCTGAACTAGCAGGTGGTGGCATACATGGACAGCACCCTGTCACCCCACATTAAAAATCTGCTGGACTACTGGGCAACCAAACTGGATTTGTAGCCGCAACTAGCAGAGTTTGCCCTGGAAAAGCTGTCCTGCCCTGCCAGTAGTGTGGCATCAAGCCACACCAACACTTTGACAAAAAAAGACCGGTTTCTTCTGGCTACCTGCCTCAGCTACTATTTTGATGCTGCCACCTGCCTGATGCCACACATCTGATGCCAAGTGCTCCTTCTTTCACCTACCATATTAAGCTGGTACTCGGATTGCCACGCAGCTTCCCACTCTGTCACTGGGTCACTCTGTGGTCTTCCGATGCTGCTGCCACCTCCACACTATGTCACCTTGCCACTCTATGGTCTCCTGATGCCGCTGCCACCTCCCCACTCTGTCATCGGGTCACTCTGTCGTCTCTTGATGCTGCTGCCACCTCCACACTATGTCACCTTGCCACTCTGTTGTCTTCTGATGCTGCTATCACCTCCACACTATGTCACCTTGTCACTCTGTGGTCTCCTGATTAGTGTTGAGTGCAAATTTTTGTATTGCAAATTTTAATTGCGAATATCGGCACTTCGAGAATATGCGAATATTTAGAATATAGCCCTATATATTCGTAAATTTTAATATTCGTTTATTTTTTTTTTACACGGTACACATGATCCCTCCATGCTTCTAGCTTGTGGGTCAATGAGAAGGCTGCAATGTCTTTTTCAGAGCTTAGCAACATCCCTAGCAACCAATAGAAAAATTGCCTACCCCTTACTATATAAGAACGTCCACAGCAGCCATTTTGTGCTGTTTCGTGCAGTTGTGAGAGAGAGAGGAGCGTGATATTTGTGCTTTGCTGAATTCCTGTGTCATATTACATCTGATACCTCATATATATAATCCAGATAGTTAGTGGTAGATAGTGTAGGTTAGTGAGTGAATAGTGTAGCTGATAGGTTCCAGTGCAGGTGTAGTGTAGGTTAGATAGAGATAGTGTAGGCTTTTGCTGTCTGTTTCGTGTGTGAAAAAAAAATAAGTTTTTTTTCTGTGTTTTAGGTAAAAAGGGTTTCGTGTGGGAAGTGATTAGTGTCAGCGTCTTTTGTCTGTAAAAAAAAAAATTCAAGGTTGGATACCAAGCTAGCCATGTCCCGTTGATGTCATTGAAGGTTTCTTCCTCCACCCAGCCACGTACAACACCAAGGGTCCTCGAAAGGTGAATTGAATTTTCGAACGGGGAGATGGTTAAAAAAACGCTGGCTCCCTCCCCTTTGTTTGAATCCATGGTCACTGCGTCTGTGCCGTGCAATTTACTGTCACACCGGATATGAGTGGCATTTTCTGTAGTACTATTCTCATCAGTTTAATCCCTGTTACGTCCCATATCAGGGTGGGATTGCCTTTTGTGGAAAAAAATTTAGGCCGGGTACCTTCGACTGCCTTCACAGTGACAGACCAAACTCTGATACACCAAAAGTTGGGGCACTGCGCGTGCACGGAGCAATGTGCTGTGACACCCTATATGAGTGGTGTCTTAACTAGTACTATTCCTATCAGTTTAATCCCTGTTATGTCCCCTATCCGGGGACGTGTGTCGAATTGATTAACCATTGTCGAATTAACGAACCATTACGACATCTTGGAATAATTTAGTTCTGAGCTTTTTACTTGCTTTGTATTGGAATTGATGGGGATTTTTTTAATTGTCTGCATTATTTCTAATAAACTATTAAGAGAATTTATTATGATTTTTTTTATTTTATGTATTAAAAACCCACCCATACAACTTAAAAAAAAAATATAAAAAAATGTATGTTTTTTCTATGAAAAATTATCCAGCCGATCGCTTTTGGTCTGATCATAATGAAGCAACGACCTTATCATCTCGGGTGTGGCAACATTGCCAACACACTCATAGAGGTGATAATCGCTTCATTGTGATATGCAAGCCCCTTCACCACAACAAGGTAACGATCACGAAGGGGAATTGACACTTGTATGTGCCTTTTTTTTTGTTTTGTTTTTGCAGCCACAGTGCAGCACCAGAGGCCAGAAAAATTTGGCATGTACACATGCCTATAAAATAATGTTATTGTTGCAGCCGCTGTTGTAGCAGCGGCCGGAAAAATTGATGTTTTCAAGGCAGAAAGGTGACTAAAACATTGCGGCTTGAACCCTAGTTGGTGGCGGAGAATTCACAAAAGTAATCCGGTATGCAGACATTAAATACAGCAGCGTGGGGACCATTTTGAGGCCAAGGCATGTCATCAGGCATGTTAGTCAAACGTATCCCCCACTGTCAGTCCCTTCGGGATCCATGCCTCATTCATCTTAATGAAGGTGAGGTAATCAACACTTTTTTGACTGAGGCGACTTCTTTTGTCAGTGACAATGCCTCCTGCTGCACTGAAGGTCCTTTCTGACAGGACACTTGAAGCGGGGCAGACCAGAAGTTCTATCGCAAACTGGGATAGCTAAGGCCACAGGTCAAGCCTGCACACCCAGTTGTCAAGGGGTTCATCGCTCCTCAGAATGTCGATATCTGCAGTTAAGGCGAGGTAGTCTGCTACCTGTCGGTCGATTCGTTCTCTAAGGCTGGATCCCGAAGGGCTGTGGCGATGTGTAGGACTGAAAAAGCTCTGCATGTCCTCCATCAACAACACATCTGTAAAGCGTCCTGTCCTTGCTGCCGTGGTCGTGGTAGGAGGAGGATTACTTTCACCTCTTCCCCTGTTGGATTCCCGTTGTGCTGTGACATCCCCCTTATAAGCTGTGTAAAGCATATTTTTTTGTTTTGTTTTGAACTGCTGCATCCTTTCTGACTTTCGGTAAGTTGGTAACATTTCCGCCACTTTCTGCTTATACCGGGGGTCTAGTAGCGTGGCCACCCAGTACAGGTCATTCTCCTTCATCCTTTTTATACGAGGGTCCCTCAACAGACATGACAGCATGAAAGACCCCATTTGCACAAGGTTGGATGCCGAGCTACTCATTTCCCGTTCCTCGTCCTCACTGATGTCATTGACGGTCTACCCCAGCCACGTAAAACACCACGGGTCCCAGATAGGTGACAACAACGAGCACCCTGGGATGCCTGCTGTGGTTGGTCTTCCTCCTCCTCAAAGCCACATTCCTCCTCTGACTCCTCTTCCTCACACTCCTCTTCCAGCGTTGCCGCAGGTCCAGCAAGCGATGATGACAAGGCTGTTTCTGGTGGTGATGGTGACCACAAGTCTTCCTCTTCACGCTCATCTACAGCCTGATCCAGCACTCTTCGCAGGGCATGCTCTAGGAAGAAAACAAATGGGATGAGGTCGCTGATGGTGCCTTCGGTGCGACTGACTAGGTTTGTCACCTCCTCAAAAGGACGCATGAGCCTACAGGCATTGCGCATGAGCGTCCAGTAACGTGGCAAAAAAATTCCCAGCTCCGCAGAGGCTGTCCTAGCACCCCGGTCATACAAATACTCGTTGACGGCTTTTTCTTGTTGGAGCAGGCGATCGAACATTAGGAGTGTTGAATTCCAACGTGTCGGGCTGTCGCAAATCAAGCGCCCCACTGGCATGTTGTTTCGGCGCTGAATGTCTGAAAAGTGCGCCATGGCCGTGTAGGAACGCCTGAAATGGCCACACACCTTCCTGGCCTGCTTGAGGACATCCTGTAAGCCTGGGTACTTAGACACAAAGCTTTGTACGATGAGATTCAACACATGTGCCGTGCACGGCACATGTGTCAACTTGCCCAAATTCAATGCCGCCAACAAATTGCTTCCATTGTCACACACCACTTTGCCGATCTCCAGTTGGTGCGGGGTAAGCCACTGATCCACCTGTACGTTCAGGGCGGACAGGAGTGCTGGTCCGGTGTGGCTCTCTGCTTTCAGGCAAGTCAACCCCAAGACAGCGTGACACTGTCGTATCCGGGATGTGGAATAGCCCCTGGGGAGCTAGGGGGATTCAGTTGATGTGCAGCCAGAGCCATGATGAGTGCAAGAAGTGAGGGTGAAGCCCATGGGGAGGAGTCTTCACTCCCTTGGCTCATATTACAAAGTTCTTGGTGGGCAGTCTTTAGTTTTCCCGCTTCCAGGGGGGCATAGTCATCATTTTCGCGCTCCTGAGAGGGCGTGCTTGAGTTTTCCCGCTTCCAAAGGGCATGAAGAAGCGGCGCCATTACTAAAATATGGCGGATTAACCCTTGAAGTGCTGGTGCACACGGTTTAGGGGCTGACAGGCATCCAGCAGAGCAGAGTTTGTATTCTTTTTTGAAGGCACCATGTTTTCATGAGTTACATAGAACTGCCGGTAAACTTACCCCACAAAACAAATGCAGCTGTGCTTCATCTTTGTGGACTTGACATAGAAATTCATATCCTTTAGGTTCATGAAAAACGTACAGTAATCCGGTCCTATATAATGCAGATGTCTGGAGGGGGAGAAGAATGCAGGGCTTCCAGGGAGAGATGGGGTAGATAGATAGATTAGAGTATGATGGACAACATGTATATATCTATCTACCCCATCTCTCCCTGGAAGCCCTGCATTCTTCTCCCCCTCCAGACATCTGCATTGTATAGGACCGGATTACTGTACGTTTTTCATGAATGCAGTGTTTTTTTGTCCAGCCATATCTCCGCATATATGCCAGGTAGTGGCTGGATCTCCGCTGGATACCATTATAGTAAATGGGGCCAGCAGGCATTGCACTAACATCTGGGTATGCCGAATCCAAAGAACTCCATTAGGCTGTTCTCTGTGGAATCTGCTGTGCTCCTCCTCCTACACAGACCAGCAGAGCAATGTGTGACACTACATCCTGCTACTGCTGTGGAGCGCCAGCGGCTGAACTGCGATCATGAGGAACTAGGTGAGTATATTTTTTCAACTTCCTATGAAAGGGGCACATATCTGACCATTACTACTGTTAGGGGACACATATCTGACCATTACTACTGTAAGGGGGCACATATCTGACCATTACTAATGTGAGGGGGCACATATCTGACCATTACTACTGTTAAAGGGCACATATCTGACCATTACTACTGTGGGGGGCACATATCTGACCATTACTACTGTGAGGGGCACATATCTGACCATTACTACTGTGAGGGGCACATATCTGACCATTACTACTGTGAGGGGACACATATCTGACCATTACTACTGTGAGGGGGGCACATATCTGACCATTACTACTGTAAGGGGGCACATATCTGACCATTACTAATGTGAGGGGGCACATATCTGACCATTACTACTGTTAAAGGGCACATATCTGACCATTACTACTGTGGGGGGCACATATCTGACCATTACTACTGTGAGGGGCACATATCTGACCATTACTACTGTGAGGGGCACATATCTGACCATTACTACTGTGAGGGGGCACATATCTGACCATTACTACTGTGAGGGGGCACATATCTGACCATTACTACTGTGAGGGGCACATATCTGACCATTACTACTGTGAGGGGGCACATATCTGACCATTACTACTGTGAGGGGCACATATCTGTACATAACTACTGTGAGGGGGCACATATCTGAAAATGACTACTGTGAGGGGGCACATATCTGACCATTACTACTGTGAGGGGGCACATATCTGATCATGACTACTGTGAGGGGGCACATATCTGACTATTACTACTGTAAGGGGGCACATATCTGACCATTACTACTGTGAGGGGGCACATATCTGACCATTACTACTGTGAGGGGGTACATATCTGACCATTACTACTGTGAGGGGCACATATCTGACCATTACTACTGTGAGGGGGCACATATCTGACCATTACTACTGTGAGGGGGCACATATCTGACCATTACTACTGTGAGGGGCACATATCTGACCATTACTGCTGTGAGGGGGCACATATCTGACCATTACTACTGTGAGGGGGCATATATCTGACCATTACTACTGTGAGGGGCACATATCTGACCATTACTACTGTGAGGGGCACATATCTGTACATAACTACTATGTACTGGCACAAAGGGGGAATAATTACTATGTGGAGGCATTAAGGGGACTGGGTGTGTATAGATATGCTTTGGGCAGAGGCGTGACCTAGTATGAAAAGAATATATACAGTACAGACCAAAAGTTTGGACACACCTTCTCATTCAAAGAGTTTTCTTTATTTTCATGACTATGAAGGCATCAAAACTATGAATTAACACATGTGGAATAATATACTGTACATAACAAACAAGTGTGAAACAACTGAAAATATGTCATATTCTAGGTTCTTCGAAGTAGCCACCTTTTGCTTTGATTACTGCTTTGCACACTCTTGGCATTCTCTTGATGAGCTTCAAGAGGTAGTCCCCTGAAATGGTCTTCCAACAGTCTTGAAGGAGTTCCCAGAGATGCTTAGCACTTGTTGGCCCTTTTGCCTTCACTCTGCGGTCCAGCTCACCCCAAACCATCTCGATTGGGTTCAGGTCCGGTGACTGTGGAGGCCAGGTCATCTGGCGCAGCACCCCATCACTCTCCTTCATGGTCAAATAGCCCTTACTTTCAAAGTTTTCCCAATTTTTCGGCTGACTGACTGACCTTCATTTCTTAAAGTAATGATGGCCACTCATTTTTCTTTACTTAGCTGCTTTTTTCTTGCCATAATACAAATTCTAACAGTCTATTCAGTAGGACTATCAGCTGTGTATCCACCTGACTTCTCCTCAATGCAACTGATGGTCCAAACCCCATTTATAAGGCAAGAAATCCCACTTATTAAACCTGACAGGGCACACCTGTGAAGTGAAAACCATTTCAGGGGACTACCTCTTGAAGCTCATCAAGAGAATGCCAAGCGTGTGCAAAGCAGTAATGAAAGCAAAAGGTGGCTACTTTGAAGAACCTAGAATATGACATATTTTCAGTTGTTTCACACTTGTTTGTTATGTATACAATTCCACATGTGTTAATTCATAGTTTTGATGCCTTCAGTGTGAATCTACAATTTTCATAGTCATGAAAATAAAGAAAACTCTTTGAATGAAAAGGTGTCCAAACTTTTGGTCTGTACTGTATATACAGTCATGGCCAAAAGTTTTGAGAATTACATAAATATTGGAAATTGGCAAAGTTGCTGTTTAAGTTTTTATAATAGCAATTTGCATATACTCCAGAATGTTATAAAGAGTGATCAGATGAATTGCATAGTCCTTATTTGCCATGAAAGTTAACTTAATCCCAAAAAAAACTTTCCACTGCATTTCATTGCTGTCATTAAAGGACCTGCTGAGATCATTTCAGTAATCGTCTTGTTAACTCAGGTGAGAATGTTGACGAGCACAAGGCTGGAGATCATTATGTCAGGCTGATTGGGTTAAAATGGCAGACTTGACATGTTAAAAGGAGGGTGAAGCTTGAAATCATTGTTCTTCCATTGTTAACCATGATCACCTGCAAAGAAACACGTGCAGCCATCATTGCGTTGCATAAAAATGGCTTCACAGGCAAGGATATTGTGGCTACTTAGATTGCACCTCAATCAACAATTTATAGGATCATCAAGAACTTCAAGGAAAGAGGTTCAATTCTTGTTAAGAAGGCTTCAGGGCGTCCAAGAAAGTCCAGCAAGCGCCAGGATTGTCTCCTAAATAGGATTCAGCTGCGGGATCGGAGTGCCACCAGTGCAGAGCTTGCTCAGGAATGGCAGCAGGCAGGTGTGAGCGCATCTGCACGCACAGTGAGGCGAAGACTTTTGGAAGATGGCCTGGTGTCAAGAAGGGCAGCAAAGAAGCCACTTCTCTCCAAAAAAAACATCAGGGACAGATTGATCTTCTGCAGAAAGTATGGTGACTGGACTGCTGAGGACTGGGGCAAAGTCATATTCTCCGGTGAAGCCTCTTTCCGATTGTTTGGGGCATCTGGAAAATGGCTTGTCCGGAGAAGAAAAGGTGAGCGCTACCATCAGTCCTGTGTTATGCCAACAGTAAAGCATCCTGAGACCATTCATGTGTGGGGTTGCTTCTCATCCAAGGGAGTGGGCTCACTCACAATCTTGCCCAAAAACACAGCCATGAATAAAGAATGGCACCAAAACACCCTCCAACAGCAACTTCTTCCAACAATCCAACAACAGTTTGGTGAAGAACAATGCATTTTTCAGCACGATGGAGCACCGTGCCATAAGGCAAAAGTGATAACTAAGTGGCTTGGGGACCAAAACGTTGACATTTTGGGTCCATGGCCTGGAAACTTCCCAGATCTTAATCCCATTGAGAACTTGTGGTCAATCCTCAAGAGGCGGGTGGACAAACAAAAACCCACTAATTCTGACAAACTCCAAGAAGTGATTATGAAAGAATGGGTTGCTATCAGTCAGGAATTGGCCCAGAAGTTGATTGAGAGCATGCCCAGTCGGATTGCAGAGGTCCTGAAAAAGAAGGGCCAACACTGCAAATACTGACTCTTTGCATAAATGTCATGTAATTGTCGATAAAAGCCTTTGAAATGTATGAAGTGCGTGTAATTATATTTCACTACATCACAGAAACAACTGAAACAAAGATCTAAAAGCAGTTTAGCAGCAAACTTTGTGAAAAATAATATTTGTGTCATTCTCAAAACTTTTGGCCACGACTGTACATACTGTAAAAATATTCACAAGATGTTTTTTATTTGCACACATACAGTACGTTTAGATTTGTATGTGTGATGGGAAGGGGACAGGTACATCCTTTGCACAGGGGCCCTTTGCTGCCTGTGTCCGCCCCTGGCCTAGAATGTTGAACCTTTTCACAAAATTCTAATTTTAGGCTGCATTAATGCAATTCCTTCTAATGTGCATTAGTTAAATAAATGGACCTTTCCATGATATTCAAATTTTTCGAGTTTCACCTGTACGTCCCTATACTCTTTCAACAGAAATAACTGCAAAAGTGAACTGAAAATATATATTTCTTCTTGGACTGAAATTGGCCACTATACGCTTTTACCAGCAGTGCGTATGGATTTTTTTTTTTTTTATGAAATAAGCCCCTATACTCTTTCACCAGAAATGAATGCAACCGTGCAGTGCGTTTAAACGTTTCGTGTATTTCTGAAATACCGCCCTATACTCTTTTACAATTAATGACTGCAAATAATTATAGCGTAAATAACAACAAAAGGCTTTCCAACATAGCACTTGCACCCCAATAACTATTTGCTGGAAGGACAGAGAGGTATTAGGAGACTATCTGGATCCCCATGTAATGTTTCCCTGGTTTTCGCAATGAGGAAATTCCGACGACTCTCCCTACTAGCATCTGCACCTGTCTGTCCCTGACTGTGAAATGATTCCTCTCACTATCCTTTCCCTGCACTAGTAAATCGCGTCTTTCCTTTTTTTTTTTAAACAGTTTTTCTGTCACTCTCCCGAGCGCCTGCAAACACTTCTGTCCCTGAACAATGTACGATGGTGAATGGCAGCATCTAAGATGGCCGCCGTATTTATAGGGCTGTGACATCACACCCCTGCCTCAATCAGTTTTTTTAGGGGGCAACTGGTAAATCACACCAGTAGAAATTATTGGTTCCAATAGTGTTTGTTAGGGCTCTTTCACACTTGCGTTGTCCGGATCCGGCGTGTACTCCACTTGCCGGAGGTGCCCGCCGGATCCGGAAAAACGCAAGTGTACTGAAAGCATTTGAAGACGGATCCGTCTTCAAAATGCGTTCAGTGTTACTATGGCAGCCAGGACGCTATTAAAGTCCTGGTTGCCATAGTAGGAGCGGGGAGCGGGGGAGCGGTATACTTACAGTCCGTGCGGCTCCCGGGGCGCTCCAGAATGACGTCAGAGCGCCCATGCGCATGGATGATGTGCCATGTGATCACGTCACCCATGTGCGTGGGGCGCCCTGACGTCACTCTGAAGCGCCCCGGGAGCCGCACGGAGGGTAAGTATACTGCTCCCCCGCTCCCCGCTACACTTTACCATGGCTGCCAGGACTTTAGCGTCCCGGCAGCCATGGTAACCATTCAGAAAAAGCTAAATGTCGGGTCCGGCAATGCGCCGAAACGACGTTTAGCTTAAGGCCGGATCCGGATCAATCCCTTTCAATGGGCATTAATTCCGGATCCGGCCTTGCGGCAAGTCTTCAAGATTTTTGGCCGGAGCAAAAAGCGCAGCATGCTGCGGTATTTTCTCCGGCCAAAAAACGTTCCGTTCCGGAACTGAAGACATCCTGATGCATCCTGAACGGATTACTCTCCATTCAGAATGCATTAGGATAAAACTGATCAGGATTCTTCCGGCATAGAGCCCCGACGACGGAACTCTATGCCGGAAGACAATAATGCAGGTGTGAAAGAGCCCTTACTCTGTGTAGATGCGGTAACGCAGCAAAACCACAGACAAATGCTGCACTATATAGAAAGTATATTATTGGTATATCACACCCCTGCTTCAATCAGTTTTTTGGGGGGCAACTGGTAAATCACACCAATAGAAATGATTTGTTCCAATAGCGTTTAACCCTCTGTGTAGCTGCGGTATCGCAGCAAAACCGCACACAACTGCTGCACAATACAAATGCATTATAATATACTTTCTATGTTAGAAAGTATATTATAAGTATATTACACTGTGGCAGGCGCAGCAGTATGAAGTGCCTTTTGCGCTGTGGCATTAGAAGAATTTTGATATCTCTGACTTTTAGTCTAAGCAGACTGTCTATTACTCTGTAATTCCTATAGCGCTGTTCTATGTAAACAGTAGGTTTAAAGAGCACACCAAACGCTTGAAATAACTTCTTTATTAACTTCAACATTTCTCCATATATAACACTGCCGCCTACCTTGTGGTTTCTTTAAGGCCTTCAGATCACTGCACCTAAGATTTATTTGGGCAGGATCCTTCCCCAGATTAGGTAAGCGCTTCCTGGTTTGCCATAAGCTTAAAGGGGGAATGGGGGTCCCTGATCTCCCCAACTACTACAAAGCTGCAATTTTCTCGTACATTTTAGATTGGTTCCATAGCAGCTCTTCTAAGAGGTGGGTTCAGCTCGAACGGACAGAAACAGGATTTCCAACACAAAATTTGCTCTGGTTGGTCAGAACCCATAGGCCTTCGAAGCTCCCCTTCCTAACGGTGGGCGTTCTAAAAGTCTGGGATAAGCACGCCGGGGCTCTAGGGCTTACCACTTTTCCGGGACCGCTGATCCCCATATTGAACAATCCAGGGTTCCCTATGGGGGAGGGTACTCAGAGGGTGCTAGGGTTTCTGAAAAGAAGATAACCCACAGGTTAGACAGTTAATAGCCGGTGGGCCATTAGACCTTTGGATTCATTTGTTGACCCAGCCTCTGGGGGGGGGGGGGGGGGGGGGTTACAATATCACAGCATAAATATGTTCCTGCAAACACTAGGCCCCTTGGAAAACCTTTCTAGGGATCTTACCGCCTTCGAATCTCTTTGCCTCCAGAATACACCACCCACACATTTAGTATCTCTGGTCTACGGGCTACTCCAGGAGGGGAGAGGACCCCTCTCCTCCCTGCCATATGTGGGGGCATGGGAGAGGGAGCTGGGTAAATCCTTTTCCACCGACCAATGGGAGAGGGCATTCACACTGCCACACAAATCGTCCGTCAGTTGTAGCTTACAAGAAAATAATTTTAAGATTCTTTCTAGATGGTATAGAACCCCCGTTCTGTTGCATTCCTTCTACCCCACATGTCCAGATATCTGCTGGCGTTGTGAGAGGGAGAAAGGTACTTTGGCCCAGGTTTGGTGGGAGTGTGATCGCATATCCCCATTTTGGGGGAAAATTAATGAGCTGTATGGTCTAGTCAGCGGTAACTCCGCAAGGTGGACGCTGGAGGGCGCGTTATTGTTAATGTTTCCCGGCTCCCTCTCCTCCCTGAAGGTGGGTCTCCTGAGATTCTTCATACAGGCCTCTCGTCTGGTTATCCCTAGACATTGGAAATCTACGGAGACACCTCGTTTCGAGGAATGGCTTAACACATTTGAAAAGATACACAGAATGGAGGAGCTCATTGCTGAGGATGGGGGTCATGAGGCTAAATACCTTAAGATCTGGTCTCCTTGGTTGCTCTTCAAAGGTTCCCAGTCTTATCATACGTGGCTGGGCAACGTTTCTATCAATGTATAATACTACTTGTTCTTATGGGTTTAGGCATTTTCCCCTCTCTTCCCCTTTGTCTCTGCTTTGTATGTGTATATGTTCCCTTGTGTTCTTGTTCTCTTTAAGAGTGGGCGTATGTTTATATGCGAATTGTGTCACTTTACTGATGGACCGCCTATATTTGTTATGCACACAACCACTTTCTGTATCCTTGTACTACTAATTCCTAAAATGGTATATTGCTATGTCTTGTGGTTGTACGCCTTTGCATTTACTACTTTTTTGTCCTTAATAAAGAGATTTAACAACACTGCGGGATGAGATGACGGTTTGATTGGCACTATTTTGGGATGCGTCTTACTTTTTAATCGCTTGCTATTACACTTTTTGTGATGTAAGGTGACAAAAAATTGTTTATTTAGCACAGTTTTTATGGTGTTCATCTGAGGGGTTTGGTCATGTGATATTTTTATAGAGCTGGTCGATACGGACGCGGCGATACCTAATATGTATACTTTTTTTTATTTATGTAAGTTTTACACAATAATATCATTTTTGAAACAAAAAAAATCATGTTTTAGTGTTTCCATAGTCTAAGAGCCATAGTTTTTTTCAGTTTTTGGGCTGGTCGATACGGATGCAACGATACCTAATATGTCTACATGTTTTTTCCCTATTTTTTTTGCAATTTTTTTTTACTTTCTTTTTGGAAAAGGACGCTTTTTTTTTTTTTTACTTGAAACTTAATTTTATTAACTTTTTTTTTCACTTTATTTTTTGTCCCACTATGGGACTTCAACATTACAGGGTCTGATCCTTGTTTCAATACAGCACAATACAGATCAGCACAATACATCTGTATTGTGCTGTATTGAACTGTTAGTGTCTTACACTGTAAGACACTAACAGTTGCCTAGGAGACCCAGCCTGGGGCCTGGGCCTCTTAGGCTTCCGTATATGACAGACCCCAAGCCTTGGAATGGCTTGGGGCTGCCATGGCAACGATCGAGTCCCCGCCACAGCAGAGCGGGGACCCGATGCATGAGGTGAGGGAGCGCAAACCTCCCATATGCCGCGGCATATGAGGGGTTAATCCACCGGCATCGGCGTTATCGCCGTTGCTGGTGGATGCAGCAGGGATCCGGCGGTCAGTAACTACCGGATCTCTGCTGCTGACTGGGGGGACTGCACGCGGGGGGAGGAACGACTGCAGGACGAGAGCGCTCGTCCTCGAGCGCTAAGTGCCGGCGTTTGAGGACAAGCATTATCGTCCTGGGTCGTTAAGGGGTTAAAACATACATTTATAAAAACATTAGCAGCCGATTTGTGTAGGTGGGCTTGAAAATGAGGGAGTGGTGGCAGGTTCGAAATCATGTCCTGATTTTTCAGCTCACACTCTAGCTTTTGTCACTCTGCTGGCTGCTCACACACCTGGGTTCCTATGGCAACTCACTCTACAGCAAGGGCAGAAAAGAGCGGTTAAAAACAAACTGCTCCAACTTGCTCACTTTACTGGTGGTTGCCATCTATAAATCCTACAGCGAAGAGCTTTATATAAGACCCAGACCTAAATTTTGATGCATAGTATGTCTCTGAAATAAATAAAAATGAAGGAACAGTTTAGAAATTGCCCTTCAAATTTGAGGTGGCTATAGTGGAGTTTCAATGAATGTCAATGGGCTGCGTGAGTTGCAAACAAATGGTCATATGGTGAAAACTATCAGGACTATGGTTTAGCCGTGGACATTTTTAGTGGCAGCAGGGATAGATGAATGTTTTGATATAAGATTTGTGTAGGTGGAGTGGTGGCAGTTTAGAAATCATGTCCTGATTTTTCAGCTCCCACTCTAGTTTTGAAAATTCTGCCATTCATTCCTCTGGGATCAATTTCGCCACAAAAACGCCGATATTTCGTGAACCATTCGGCAAAAAGTTCCACAAAGTAATAACACACCAATCGGGAACAATCTGCACGTTTCGGTATATTACTGTCTATGTAGTGTAAAACCTGTGGGGGGAGTTAGGGTGGTAAATTTGGCTATAATAATAAGAATATATATGTGAGATAACAGTAAGTTGTCTTGCCATGCAGAACACTTAAAAAAGGGAGAGCACCTTTATGTCTCAAAAGGCAAGCATTAAATACGTATATGTACATGTGTATATGACTTTTCCAGACACCGAGCTCCATCTGTAGTGAGAGTTGCCTCCATGGATACTGGAAAGTCCTACTGGAAAGAAAACAGAAATGCTGCTACTACTGTGCCCCCTGTGCAGAAGGCAAAATCTCCAACCAGACTGGTGAGTAGGGACAATTTCATATGAAAGTACAAATCTACAAGATGGGCATTAGCACCGCTCAGACAACATTCATTTTGAGCTCATGTGTTCAGATGTAGCCAACATTATCCTGGCTCCAGGCATGCCAGGAGGGTCACTGTAACATGATCACTGTAATATCATTTTGTTGCCTTAGCGCGTTAAGCCAGTCAAGATAACATTGGCTACATCTGTATGTCGGGTAGATCAGTCATATTTAGTAAGGTGCCATATTGCTAGTTTCCATTTCTCCAGGTGTTTAATATGAATATCATATAAAGGAATCCATATTTTTTATCATTCTCCAAAGAAGGTTTTTTGTAAAAGGGATAACAGTAGTGAAGATTCAATATAAATTTCACAAAAATTCTTCTGCCAAACAAATCCGTAGTTTTGACAATTTACTTTTTAGTTATTGCCAAACAGTGATTGCCATTTT
Organism: Bufo bufo; assembly: GCF_905171765.1. Classification (NCBI taxonomy): domain Eukaryota; kingdom Metazoa; phylum Chordata; class Amphibia; order Anura; family Bufonidae; genus Bufo; species Bufo bufo. Next base: position 19,695,620 of record NC_053392.1, on the reverse strand, counting down.
ACTGTTAAAATGCAAGAGAAATAGAGCGGGGAAGATGGGGAAGACAGATCACATGACTCTGGGAGAAACCCTGGCTGGCGGTCTTTGCAGACAGCCTATCAGCCAATCATGTGGCTGGATAGATATTGTCCCATCAGGTTCTGTGATATGTCTGAAGCACAGATGCCATTGTGAACTTAGCCAGTGATGTGAGAGTACATGTGTCACATGAGTCTGTCTGGCCCAGCAGACAATTACAAACTCAAGCCAGCCATCTTAGGGTATTGCAGAGATAGTATAGGGATATACAGTGAGGAACAGAAGTATTTGAACACCCTGCGATTTTGCAAGTTCTCCCACTTAGAAATCATAAAGGGGTCTGAAATTCACATTGTAGTTGCATTCCCACTCTGAGAGACAGAATTTAAAAAAAATCAGGATATCACATTGTATGATTTTTTTAAAGAATTTATTTGTCTTGCACTGCTGCACATAAGTATTTAAACACGTGAGAAACAGCAAGAATTCTGGCTCTCAAAGACCTGTTACTGTGCCTTTAAAAAGTCCACATCTACTCCACTCATTAATCTAACTTAGTTGCACCTGTCTGAGCTCTATAAAGACACCTGTCCACCACACAGTCAGTCAGACGCCAACTACTACCATGGGCAAGACCAAAGAGCTATCAAAAGACATCAGAGACAAATTGTGGACCTCCACAAGGCTGGAAAGGGCTACGGGGCAATTGCCAAGCAGCTTGGTGAAAATAGATCAACTGTTGGAGCAATTGTTAGTAAATGGAAGAGGCTAAATATGACTCTCAGTCTCCCTCGGACTGGAGCTCCATGCAAGATCTCACCTCGTGGGGTATCACTGATGATAAGAAAGGTGAGGAATCAGCCCATTAGTACAGTACAAGGGAGGAGCTGGTCAGTGACATGAAGAGAGCTGGGACAACAGTTTCAAAGGTCACTGTCGGTAGAACACTAAGCCGTCATGGTTTCAAATCATGCATTGCATGGAAGGTTCCCCTGCTCAAGTCATCACATGTCCAGGCCCGTCTGAAGTTTGCCAATAACCATCTGGATGATCCAGAGGAGGCATGGGAGAAAGTCATGTGGTCAGATGAGACCAAAGTAGAACTTTTTGGTCTAAACTTCACTCGTCGTGTTTGGAGGAAAAAGAAGGATGAGTTGCATCTCAAGAACACCATCCCTATTGTGAAGCATGGGGGGTAACATCATGCTTTGGGGGTGCTTTTCTGCGAAGGGGACAGGACGACTGCACTGTATTAAGGAGAGGATGAATGGGGCCATTTATTGTGAGATTTTGAGCAACAACCTCCTTCCCTCAGTCAGAGCATTGAAGATGGGTCGTGGCTGGGTCTTCCAACATGACAACGACCCGAAGCACACAGCCAGGATAAACAAGGAGTGGCTCCGTAAGAAGCATATCAAGGTTATGGAGTGGCCTAGCCAGTCTCCAGGCCTAAATCCAATAGAACATCTTTGGAGGGAGCAGAACTCAGTTTTGCTCAGCGACAGCCCCGAAACCTGACAGATCTAGAGGAGATCTGTGTGGAGGAGTGGGCAAAAATCCTTGTTGCAGTGTGTGCAAACCTGATCAAGAATTGCAGGAAACGTTTGACCTCTGTAATTGCAAACAAAGGCTTCTGTACCAAATATTAACACCGATTTTCTCAGGTGTTCAAATACTTATGTGCAGCAGACAAATAAATTCTTTAAAAATCATACAATGTGATTTGCTGAATTTTTTGTTTGTATTCTGTCTCTCAGAGTGGGAATGCACCTACAATGTGAATTTCAGACCCCTCCATGATTTCTAAGTGGGAGAACTTGCAAAATTGCAGGGTGTTGAAATACTTCTGTTCCTCATTGTACTTAGTTTGGTAGATTGAACTAATAGGTAGAAATGTCAGGGTTTTATCAGTAGAGAAGGAGAACATAGGGGCATTGTTCTGTGTGATTACCTTACAGTGAGGGCATCTAGAGCTGTTCATGTAATGCACTGCAATCACAAAAATCTTGCAGAGCTTCCAAAAAGATATGTTTATTCTGTGCATGAGTAGCTAGCCTTTTTATCTTTATTCATGAAACCTCAACATTCAGTAGATGGTGTTTTATAGACATATGCACAGTACCTCCAGCAGCACACGTTTTGCTGGATATTCTGTGCAGTTGCACTTTTTTCTTTTTACAAACCAGTTGCAATTTTGCTCCTGTTCAGCACATTTCAGTGCATCAATATCAGTGTGATTATAGAAAGGCCTTCTCCCCACCCACCCAAGGCTTCTTCCCCTGCATCACTGTGATGTCGGGGGAGGGAGCCTTGGGAAGTTAGGGGAATAGCAGATAGTGATGGACGAACATCGGGCAGGACATTTCGCGAATGTGAACACGCGTTCGCGATCAAATGTTTGCTAACCGCACATTTGTGGCGGGCTCCAGTGACTTTAATGGCAGGCGAACTTTAAAAACCTTCAGGTCATATTTGCAGCCACCAAATACTTACTAGAATTGCACAAATATTCCCACAACATGGACAGTGACATACCAGAGGGGGGTCATTGGCAAAAAATCCCACAAAAAAATATGTATTTTAATCAGGGGTGATTTTTATGTGTCTTAAAGGGAAACTCTCAAAAATGTGCCCTGCTGGAGTCTAGAAAAAAATTATTTTAGGCCACGGGACTATAGGCCCCAATAATTAGGCATTCACCGGACAGAAAAGAACTTGTGATTATGTGGCTCGAGGTTCATTAGGCGGCCACTGGATAAAAATTTTACTGTTGTGAAATCAGTGAGAACAGGGTACAAGTGTCTATGCAAAAATATAAATGATTTATTATACAATGATTTAAAATACAATAAAAAATGTATCTATGTAAATTTCAATGATACACAATGAAATGCAGTACCCAGAATTCGCCACTAGATGGCGTCAATCAAAACACTATTCAACCAACACAAGAATATTATACAATACTACTTTCAATTTATGAGAGATATACCAATCAATTGATTATGCACAGAAAGTCAATCAAGGAAATAACAGATATGAGCCTTTGCTCTGCTAAAACTATGACCAATCTCGGATTGTATTGGTAGTATTGCAATAAAGCTTATAAATTGATTGGCTGGATATCAAACTAGGGAATATAAAGATTCCCAACAGAGAAGTTCTCTTGTGGCATCAATATTAGATCTTTTATTCAGTTATATGCATCAAAACTGAACAGCGCCAATATTGATGTAGCACCTTAACACTATATCCACACAAAATGAGGATTTTGGCTAGATATCAAGCGAATCAATTTATCAATACTACACAACATAAAATCATACATTACCAGAGAAGGTAGGTGATAGGCAGAGTCTAAGGAAAGTCAGCTCTCAAGAGTTTTCTGATAATCCAAATCCTTCTCCCGCCTCCCTTTCTTTGTTCCTCTTCTTCTTTCTTTATCCTTGCTACACATACCTGACATCTGGAAGCCTTATCTCAGAGCTGAGGGACAAACTTTGATACATGAAACAACTATCATATAGATTTGGAGGAACATCTTGACACTTCTCACATTGTGGAATTTATGTTCAGATAAGATACACAATGAAGCCTCTACTACCACAGGTGGCGTGGATCTTCTAAGTGTCTAAATGACGATTGACTATTGGTTACAAAACACAACTTCCTCTGAACGAAGTCTAATTCCCAGAAGTCCATACCAAATAGTGACTATAAACAATTCATCATAGCTAGAATAAGTAGATATAACTGTTTACACTTCTGAAAAGGCACAGCAGCAGGTATATCACACGCCTCAATCAGTATTTTGTAGAAGCTGGTATATAGAACCCCTTAATCAGTATTTTGTAGAAGCAGGTATATCACACGCCTCAATCAGTATTTTGTAGAAGCAGGTATATCACAAGCCTCAATCAGTATTTTGTAGAAGCAGGTATATAGAACCCCTGAATCAATATTTGGTGATTGCAGGTATATCGCACCCCTCACTCAGTATTTTGTGGAAGCCGGTGTATGGCAGGCCTCAATCAATATTTGGTGTAAGCTGGAATATCGCACTCCTCAATCAGTATTTTGTGCAAACAGGTATATAGAACCTCTGAATCAATATTTGGTGGAAGCAAGTATATCGCACCCCTAAATCTGTATTTTGTGGAAGCAGTTATATAGAACCCCTTAATCATTATTTTGTATAAGCAGGTATATTGCACCCCTCAATCAGTATTTTGTGGAAGCAGTTATGTCGAAGCCGTTACAATTATTTGTTCCAATAGCGTTTGTCCCTCTGTGTGGCTGCAGTATCGCAGCAGAACCGCACACAACTGCTGCACAATACAAATGCACTATAATATACTTTTTATGTTAGAAAGTATATTATAAGTATATTGCACCCCTCAGTATATAACACCTATTGATAGCAAAAACTATACCAGTCCTTAAAAGGACTTTTGTGGCCCTATCAGCTAGCATTTGGTGTCCCTAACAGCCTGTCCCTGCTACACAAAGCAGCCTCTCCCTACACTGGCAAGACAGAATGTAAAATGGCGGCCAGATCAGGTTCTTTTTATAGGGTGGGGGTGTGTCCATGTGCTGAAACGTCTCAATTGGCTGTCCTGTCCCACCTGATGGATGTGTCATGGGTCAAAGTTCGGCGCAATGCAAAAGAATATGATGCATGCGAACATCACCATATGTTCGCATGTTTGGCGAATCGCGAACGAGCAAAATTTGCCGTAAAATGACCGCCGGGTGAACTGCAAGGCCATCTCTAATAGCAGACAGCGGGGAAATGTGGCGGAATTAGGCACTTCCAAAAGGAAAGACTGCCCAATGGGAATTTGGAGGCTGTTTTTTATAGGAATAAAAGTGCTTTTTCTGGATATGGAAAAAACAACCAGATGACATAAAGGTATGGTTATAATGTTTTTACAATGTGATTATGGCCATTGCTGGTAGCTACAGTATATTAGTTAAATTTACATGACAGACGCAGTTATCAGGTGGGGACAAACATGGACAGTGAGCCCTTAGGCTAGAACCCAGCCCGCTGTCCCTACCTACTTGCAGTAGAAGCCCTATATAGCTAGACCGCAACGGGTCGACAGTCCCTACGCTATTTAAGTGCAAAGATGCACTAACAAACAAGACAGACAAAATACCAGAGTCGTACATAGATGGGTCAGAACCAGACAAGCTATGGAGTACCAAACCAGATACAGAGAGTGGTCAGAGGACAAGCTGAGTTGAAAACCAGATGGACAACACAGTACCAAACGAGAGACAGAGAGTGGTCAGAAGACAAGCCAGAGTCAGAGGAACGAGCAACCCAATAAGCACAGAAACAAGGAACCAGGAGCACAGATTGTCAGAGACCATCACTGCACTGGTGTATGGCCAGGAACAGGTTAAAATAGAGCACCAAGTCCCTGGATTAGAACCTGATGGGTCCATTACTCAGAGCTCCATTAGTCAGAAACACTAGCACACAGTAATAGAGCAGCTGAGCATTCAGCCCATTGCTAATATCCCCCAGCACACGCCAAATGTGTCACCAAGGGCCATAGCTCCAGCACCGCTGAAACCCGGACAGATACGTTTCTTATAGACTCCCTTTAAATTTATCTCCTTTTCAAAATGACTGCGCCCTTTCTGTGGACTTCTGGGAGGCAGATTGGGACAGTGTCTGGAGATGGCCCAGTGTGCTATCATTGTACCATATCTTGTCCAGCCTCCAGTATACTGTTATAACGGGTATTCAGTGAGGCAAGTGGCGCCACCACCCAAATGTAATTCTGCTATAAATGTGGCATTAATAGCTGTATATAAAAATAGTCTAGTTTTTAAAATTTCACGCAGTTCCATGCCGTCACTCAAATGTAATTCTGCTATATGACAATAATACTTCTGGTCGGCTTTCTGTATAAAACTGTCCTCTTCTCAAGCAGGTTGCACAGTTGTGTGATTTGTCTAAATTGTTATGGTCCTTTATGGCAGCAGTATTTCTTCTCAGCTCTCTGTAATATTAGTCGTTTTGATAATGTTGCACAGTTCTGCACCTTCACAGAAATGTCATTCTTCTCTATGGCATTGGTACTTTTGGCCATTTGTCTGTAAAAACTGTTTCATTTTCAAAATGTCGCACAGTTCCGCGTCTTTACTCATATTTAATGATGCTATATGATATTCACACTTGGTTGAACTTGATGGACTTATGTCTTTTTCCAATCGTATTAGCTATGTAACTTCTAGCCATCTGTACATTTTTATGTACATTAAAATTGCTTAAAACTGTCTCGTTGCCTACATGACTGTGTGTGCCCTTCCTCCAGAACATACTCTGTTAACATGCAGTGGGTGTGGATCCATTTTACCAATGAACTGGTTTGGTTAGGAGTAACACTAAGGGCATGATCCTGTTAGTCCTGTGGTATTCACTCTTTAACCCCTGGATCCGGACTTTGCTGAGGAGTAGCCACCAAACCACTACCCATTCAGATAGTTCTAGTGCATTTGGTGGCTGACCAACAGGGTCGGACACACCAGTGAAAATCACTGAAGGATCAGGTAATATGTGTAGTCAGGAGATGGGCCAAGATTAGAGCAGGCAGCATACAAGGATATCCGTGAGACAAGGCTAAGATCAGGACAGGTGGCAGTACGGTAATCCAAGAAACAGGTTTAGGTCAGGGAAGGCAACTAGAAGTCAGAGTCGGTAGTCAGGCTTGGGTAAGGTAAATGGGTAGTCAGACAGAAAATACACTTTTGCTTTTTACTAGAGACTAGAAAACCTAAAACTCAAGCTCCCGTTCAGAGAGGAGGGCAACTTAAATACCTAGGGACACCCCCCATTGAGTGGGAAAGGATTTTGACATGCGCATGCTGTCCTTTCAAGAGGCTGAGAGTAAGCATGCGAGCAGGCCTGGAAGCCTTTAAAGTAGGCTTGGCTCGCAGAAGACCATGGTGGGTGGAACCAGAGCTGTGGAAGGAAGAGGAGTGGGGCCACTGTGAGTAGTGCAATGCCTGTACCTAGAGATGGCGTTGCGGTTCGCCCAGCGGTTGTTTCGTGGCGCACTTTGCTCGTTTCGAGGTTCGCCGAACGGGCGAACATATGGCGATGTCCGACGGCGCCATATTATTTTACATTGTGAAGAACTTTGACCCATGACACATCGATAAGGTGGTACAGGACAGCCAATTGAGATGTTTCAGCACATGGACATACCCATTACATTATAAATGAACCTGATATGGCCACCATTTTACATTCATACTTTTGCCAGTGTAGGGAGAGGTTGCTGTGTGGAGCAGGGACAGACTGTTAGGGACACAAATCACTAGCTAATAGGGCCACAAAAGTTATTTTAAGGAATGGTATAGGTGTGCTATCGATAGGTGTGACATACTGAGGGGTGTAATCTACTTATAATATACTTTCTAACATAGAAATGCTGGATGAATTCCCGGGGTGGCTTCTCCATCTGAGACAAGTCAACAGGAGTCTGAAGAGGAGTCAGAGGAGAATGGTGCCAGGGCAGAGGAGGAACAAGAAGAGCATGCTTTAAATGTTTATGGGATCCCTGGTGTTGTCCGTGGCGAGGGGGAGGAGACTGAGGAACACATTATCTTGGACGTTGAGCAGGAGCCAGGCCACTCCACCGCTTCCAGTTTAGTGCAAATGGGGACCTTCATGCCCCAGTGTTTGAAGAGAGACCGCTGTATAAAAAGCATAAAGGGCAAGGACCAGTACTGGGTGGCAACGTACTTAGACCCCTGGTACAAACAAAAAATGGCAGGCCTGTTACCAGCATCACAGAGGGCTGTCAGAATGCAGCACTTCCAGGCCTTGCTTCGAGAAATGCTGCATTCTGCTTTTGCGGGCGCTGGCAGAGGAATTTCTACTCACAGAGAAACAGTTGCGGGTACCAATCCAACAGTGCATGCAAGAAGAGGACGATTTAAAGATGTGTTGCTCTGAGAAGCGAGGAACCCCTGGACTAATGGGTGTGCAGGCTTGACCTGTGGCCAGAGCTGGCACAATTTGCCATGGAACTCTTGGCTTGTCCCATTCAGCGCAGCAGGGGGGATTGTGACTGATAAGCACACTCGCCTAGCTCATGACAGTGTGGACTACCTCACATTTCTAAAAATGAATGAGGCATGGATCTCGGAGGAATTCAACACCTGTGACGACCACGTTTAATAAAATTTTCTCATGCCAACCCACAAATATCCGTCACCACCCGGAACAAATATTGGTCCCTGTCTTAGGAAAGTACCTTTCCTGTCCGTTGAATGTTTTGGGCCTCAGAGGAATTCTGTGTAATATACCTCCGGCCACAGAATCACTTTATCTTTTCTGTCCAGTGAATGCCTAATGTTTGGGGCCTGTAGTCCAGTGGCCTACAGTAAACTTTGATCCATTGACCGCATAATGTATCTCGAGCCACATAATCAGAATTTCTTTTATGTCAGGTGAATGCCTAATTTTTAAGGCCCGTACTCCCGTGGCCTAAAATAAAAAAAATTCTGGCTCCAACAGGGCACATTTCAGAGAATTTCCCTTTAAGATACATAAAAATGTCCCCTGATTAAGATACATATTTTTTGTTGGAATTTTTGTCATAGAACCCCCTCTAGTATGTCACTGTCAATGTTGTGGGACTATTTGTACACTTCTACTAAGTATTTGGTGGCTGCAAATATGAGCTGAAGGTTTTTCAGGTTCGCCGGCCATTAACCTGTTGCAGACACATGACGTACCTGTACGGCATGATGTCCTGGTACTTAAGGACACATGACGTACCGTTACGTCATGTGTAGTTCTGATCATCGGCGGGCGGTGATCGGAACAAGGTGCCTGCTCAAGTCATTGAGCAGGCACCCGGGGACAATGCGAGGGGGGGGTCCTGTGATAAAAAAAAAAACGGTGTAAAAAAAGCCATTTTTTGTCACCTTACTTCACAAAAAGTGTAAGGCCTCTCTCACACGGGCGTCACGTTTTGGCTCAGGATGCATCCCGGTTGCATTGCGGCAAACCCGCGCGAGTAGATATGCAATTTCATAAAAATTATTAAAATGGAAAATCTGCCAAAAAAGTGAAATTTTGAAAATGTATCTCTATTTTCCATTAATTCTTGTGGAACACCTAAAGAGTTAACAAAGTTTGTAAAATTTGTTTTGAATACCTTGAGGGGTGTAGTTTCTAGAATGGGGTCATTTTTGAGTGGTTTCTATTATGTAAGCCTCACAAAGTTTTGGCAAATTTGGTATTTTTTTACAAATAAAAATGTTTTTTTTTTTTTTAACTTCATTTTACCAGTGTCATGAAGTACAATACGTGACAAAAAAATGGCCTGGATAAGTCAAAGCGTTTTAAAGTTATCACCACATAAAGTGACACTGGTCAGATTTGCAAAAAATGGCCTGGTCCTTAAGGTGAAAATGAGTCCGGTCCCTAAGGGGTTAAAGTGATTGGGGCCCGCCACGAACTTGCGGTTCGCAAACATTTTATCGCGTTCGCGCGATCACGTTCGCGAACCATTCCGGCGGATGTTCGTCTATCACTACCTGTGCCTACAGGAAGAAGTGAGACAGCGGTGGCAAAGGATATCAGTACAACACTATTTCCTGACCACATGGACTTCTGGGGAGGAAAATTGAACCAGTGACTAGAAGTTGCCCACTTTGCTATTGCTGAATTGTCTTGTCAATACTTCACTGTGATTTCAGAGAGAGGTTTCAGCTCAGCAGGTGCCGTTATTACACCCAAATAGGCAACATTGTCCTGCAACATTGTCGAAAACATTACCTTTATCAAAATGAATCAGACACATGGATGCATGAGGATTTCCACACATTTAACCATGATGACAATGAATAGATCTGCTATTGTTGACAGTAGATGTTTATCACCAACCTAATGAAGCAACTGCTGATAAATGTATATGTATCCTAAGATAAATGTGAGTAAATGGGCCAGTTGTTCTAACACCATAACATGTCAGTATAAAAACTGGCCATGAAATACAAAGAAATTGTAATAAAGGAAATGTTATGGCAGTTGGTGTGAAAACACTGTACCAACCAACCGGTTTGACTTTGGGCTAGATCTAAGGGTGTTATCCAGCCAGTCCGCAGGTATTCACCCTTTATCCCCAAACAGGGATTTAGACTTCACTGCAGGGAACCACCAGGCCGCTACCTTCTGGAATAATCCCAATGTGGTTGGGAAGCTGACTTTTGGGAGTCAGAGACACTGGTGCAGGGCACCAAGAGATCAATCAAACTCATAGTCAGTGACAGGCCAAGGTCAGGACAGGCAGAATCCATGCAAATTTGAGAACCATAACCAAGGTCACGGCAAGCGGCACTGGATCAATATGAAAAATCATACACAGGTCAGGTTAGGCAAGAGAGAAACAATCAAGAAACAGGCAGAGGTAGGCACCACTACCAGGGAAGGTGCCTTAAATATCTACTGGTTGTTAGTCATTGGCAGTGATGGACGAACATCTGATGGGACGGTTCGCGATCGCTCAAACTCGCTCAAATGTTCGCGAACCTCAGGTTCGCGGCGGCTCCCATTCATTTTAATGGCATGCAAACATGAGAAACCTCCAGGTCATATTTGAAGCCACAAAATACTTAGTAAATGCGCACACATAGTCCCACAACATGGACACTGACATACCAGAAGTATTAAGCGATTTTACGATTTTCAAGCATTATTTTTTCATCGGCGAAATTTCGGCAAAATATTAATCGCAAGAGCACATGCGTTCTGAAGGCGTGGCGTACAGCAACTGGTTTGCACCGACTAGCAATTAGATGGATGCGATGGTTGGAGCGAAGTTCAACGAGGAAGAGGAAGAACTCCTGGTGACTGTAAGTAATCTTACATTAAAGTAGTGGATTTGATTACATTTCACCTGCAGGTCTGAACAATCGCTTTATATGCATAAAGAGTGTTATAAAATAATCGCCAGTGCGACCTTCTGCGATTCAAATTTTTCATAAGTGCACCAAACATTAAATTTTATAAGGTCTCACTAGATATTATTGAATTATTCCTGTGACATCACACCCACTATGTTAGGTTACCCTGCAGAGTGGCCGAGCGCACGGCGTCATTGGTTGCTAATGCTAACTCGCTATGACGCCGTGCGCTTCTTGCCGCCACCACTGTACAGTAATACACTTGTATCACAGTACAGCGGTGGTGGCCTGGAAGCGCACGTCTCCATAACAACCAATGACTCCGTGCGCTTGTCCACTCTGCAGGACGTCAGGACGGGTTTGTATGGTCCGTAGTTTAGAAAAAACACGCCTGTGTGCATGCGGCCTTACTGTTACGGTTAGAAGATGGGATTGTATTACGACTGTATGTGTGTGGGGTCTGAGCTATCAGATATTGGCCAGCTGAGCAGAGATGTACCTGTCTAGTGAAGTGACGGTACGGTATGGGGTGTACTGCTGGTTCGTCTCCCCGGGATGCACCCTGGGTAACTGTAAATGAACCAGCAAATACTGGCGGTGCAGGCGGCCTAAATCTAATATTTCCACCTCAAAGCATTAAATACTTTTTGCAGTTTACTTGAGTAAATTATTTTCAATACTATTATTGTTAAAAATTGGGATTATATGCTTGCATTTTTCTCTTGCAGCGGATGTTGGGTCGGGGCTACGACCGCACCCGGTCCACGTCGAGAAACAAATGATAGTGCGGGAGTTGACCTATGAAATGTGGCGCCAAATGGGTCGCAAACACCACCGTCTGGCCATTATAAAGAAATGGTCAGACATGAAGCGAAGACAGCCACGTTTCATAAAAAGAATCCGGGGCGATAAATGCCCAGGTAGATGCGTAAATAGGTTTTGTATGTTTTGCCAACACTCTGTAATGTCTACAGTGCTAAGCAAAAGTATTCACCCCCCTTGATTTCGTTCTTTTTTTATTGACTCACATCCTGGAATTAACATGGATTGTTTGAGGATTTCCATCATGTAATTTGTAGAACATGCCCACAACTTAGACCTTCTTTTAAATTGGTTAATTGTAAAGCAAACAACAAATAGGACAAAATAACAGAAAAGGTCAATGTGCAGAACTATTCACCCCCTTAGAGTCAATACTTTGTAGAGCCACCTTTTGCGGCATTCACAGCTCCAAGTCGCTTTGGATAAGTCTCTATGAGCAGTTGCCACATCTTACCACAGGCGTTTTTGCCCATTCCTCCTTGCAATACTGATTCTGCTCCTTCCAATTTGATGGTTTGCGCTTGTGAACAGCAATCTTTAAGTCTGACCACAGATTTTCTATTGGATTGAGATCTGGGCTGTGACTCGGCCATTCCAACACATTTACATGTTTCCTCTTAAACCAGTCAAGTGTTGCTTTAGCCGTGTGTTTGGGCGCATTGTCCTGCTGGAAGGTGAACCTCCGTCCTAGCCTCAAATCACGCACACAGTGGTACAGGTTTTGCTCAAGAATATCCCTTTCAATCTTTCCCTCAGCTCTGACCAGTTTCCCAGTCCCGGCTGCTGAAAAACATCCCCACAGCATGATGCTGCCACCACCATGTTTCACTGTGATGATGGTGTTCTTTGGGTGATGTGATGTGTTGGCTTTGTGCCAGACAAGTGACGGACTGAACCATCACTGTGTCTACAGTAGAAGCCTGAGGGCTAGCCTCCTTCCTACTGGCTATGGACCCAGGACTATGGAGACCCCCACTCTGACCTATTTGGTTTAGAGAGAACTATAAACCATGAATTTTTGGTTGAGTTTATAGCCCACATCTTTCGTATTTCTAATTAACTGCCTCCGGACTACCTAACGCAGGATCGCGTTACGGAGGCGGCAGCCCTGCGCACAGTCACGCATATATGCGTCATCTCATGAGACACGAGATTTCCTGTGAACGCGCGCACACAGGCGCGCGCGTTCACAGGATCGGAAGGTAAGCGAGTGGATCTCCAGCCTGCCAGCGGCGATCGTTCGCTGGCAGGCTGGAGATGCGATTTTTTTAACCCCTAACAGGTATATTAGACGCTGTTTTGATAACAGGGTCTAATATACCTGCTACCTGGTCCTCTGGTGGTCCCTTTTGACCGGCCATTTTTTACAGATTTTGATTTCAAACTACTTCGCACGCATATGGGCCCCTAAAATGCCAGGGCAGTATAACTACCCCACAAGTGACCCCATTTTGGAAAGAAGACACCCCAAGGTATTCGCTGATGGGCATAGTGAGTTCATGGAAGTTTTTATTTTTTGTCACAAGTTAGTGGAATATGAGACTTTGTAAGAAAAAAAAAAGAAAAAATCATCATTTTCCGCTAACTTGTGACAAAAAATAAAAAGTTCTATGAACTCACTATGCCCATCAGCGAATACCTTAGGGTGTCTACTTTCCTAAATGGGGTCATTTGTGGGGTGTTTGTACTGTCTGGCCATTGTAGAACCTCAGGAAACATGACAGGTGCTCAGAAAGTCAGAGCTGCTTCAAAAAGCGGAAATTCACATTTTTGTACCATAGTTTGTAAACGCTATAACTTTTACCCAAACCATTTTTTTTTTTTACCCAAACATTTTTTTTTTTATCAAAGACATGTAGAACAATAAATTTAGAGAAAAAATTATATATGGATGTCGTTTTTTTTTCAAAATTTTACAACTGAAAGTGAAAAATTTCATTTTTTTGCAAAAAAAATCGTTAAATTTCGATTAATAACAAAAAAGTAAAAATGTCAGCAGCAATGAAATACCACCAAATGAAAGCTCTATTAGTGAGAAGAAAAGGAGGTAAAATTCATTTGGGTGGTAAGTTGCATGACCGAGCAATAAACGGTTAAAGTAGTGTAGTGCAGAAGTGTAAAAAGTGGCCTGGTCTTTAAGGGTGTTTAAGCTAGGGGGGCTGAGGTGGTTAAAGTAGCATGGTGTGAATCCATAAACACAATCAGGGTTAACTCTGCTCTGAGACTCCCAATGAATGTGTTGGTTTATTTTTCCCTTTGTTCTATTGTGTTAGTGATGGGATTAAGAAGTAGCCGACTCTGGTGTATAGAAGTAGATCATCCTATGATACACTGAGGAGATAATCCCATCCCATGGGTCTCCTCACCCTATTGTTCCATCAAGACACTGTGGAGGGGAAGTCTTTTTTCATACTGTTAATTTTTGATTGAGTTATGCGTCATAAAGATGGCAGCCACTGCAATTATATATAGATCCCTCCATATTGGAATTTCTTTATATCAAATGTTCTTAAGACAGAAGTTCCTATTCCCTCTATTCAGGAGAAGGCGATCAGCGGAGGCCGTGGAGGTGGTGGAGGTAGAGGCAGAAGAGAAGGAGGCCAGACCCTCCCAGCCTATTGAGCCACCCCCACCAGATGTGGGAGATGTCATCTCAGGACTCGGAGGAAGAGGAAGTAATCACCAGCCCCTGCCAGGAGGGTAAATATGCGCACATAGCATTATGATTATGTATCCACAACATGTACATAAAGATTAAAAGGGCCAACAATGAGGCGACAACATACACTATAGTAACACTGGACAATAACTCATTAATCTACATTAACACCATTAACTTAACAAATAAATAATATTAAATTCAATAGAACTATCACTAACTAACAAATAAAATAAAATTATACTCTACTGAAATATCACTAACTAATAAACTATATGTAAGATCCTCACCTGCTTTGCACTCCAGGGGAACCAAGAGGGGTCCAAGTGGAGTTGCGTGACAGGTTATGCGTGTCTCTGATGCACCAGCGCTGACCCCTTTGCGAGCCAGTGCGGGGATGCGTTCGCGTGGACATCGGAGGGGAGGACCGTCGGAGTCCCGGGGACAGAGTGGCCAGGCGAGTGACAAGACGCCGCGGCCAGGGTTGTCTCCGGTGTCTCCTGCGACTTCCGTTTCCGCATCTGGGTCCACGCGCTCGCATACTCGCGCTGAGTCAATCATGCGTCCGCGCGTACGCACGAGGGCAGGTTCGCAAATGGATACACGGTCGCGAGTACGCGCTTCTTATGCGCTTCGTCGACCAGTGGCGCATAATATACTGACTCACAAGAGCAAAGTGGATTAGGGAGCCAGCCATGGGTTAATCAACTTGTGATTGCCTTAGGCCATGTACTCAGGTGCAGGGCAATTTGTTCACCTATGGTAGTGGACACTTGGCACCCTGGGATTGGTCAGCAGGCATTTAAAAGGAGGTCTCTCAGGGTGATCAGTGCCCACTGTTATTTTCCCTCAACCAGGTATAGGTCACAACTGCTAGTGACTGAAGACTGCCAGGAACTTTGTCCTTTGCAGCGGACCCAAGATCTGGAGTGACTCGACTGCCAAGTGCACAGCATCATTCAGCACTGCTTGGGACTATTCCTGGAATCTCCTTGCCTGGTTTTTGTTTAATATTCCTTGTTACCAGCAAGTGTCCTGGACGTTTATGTTTCTGGTGAATAAACACCTTTTTGCTTTCATCACTGGTCTGTTTGTTGGTGCCTTGCATTACAGAACAGTGGGCCCAACTAACAGTTGCCATGGACAAGATCCAGCAGCAGCTGAGTGAATTAACGGGAGCCGTTAACCTGCTGTTCCAACGACGCCCAAATATACCAGCAGCCGCTGCAGCGCAAATCCAAGAGCAACTGACAACTGTGATGGAGGAGGTTCAGCAGCTGATCCAGGGAGCCTCAGCACTACCCGTCACTATCGCAAGGCATCAAACTGAACCTAAGATCCCTCTGCCTGACCCCTTCACAGGAGAGCGACAGGAGTTCTTAAACTTCAGGGACTCCTGTTTCCTTTATTTCCAGTTGCGTACGATGGCTTCTGGCACTCTCAGGCAGAGAATTGGGATTGTAATGTCACTGCTACGTGGAGACCCCCAACGTTGGGCATTTAATTTGCCTCAAGACCATACAGCTTTTTCGTCAGTGGACGCCTTCTTCGAGGCTATGGCTGTGATTTACGATGACCCGGATCGTACTCGCACCGCAGAGACCAATCTTGAGCATATTCAACAAGGCCGCCGCCCAGCTGAAGAATATGCTGCAGAATTCAGGCGATGGGCAGCTTTCACCACCTGGGGCGACGCAGCCCTACGCCATCGCTTCCGTTTGGGACTTTCGGATGCGGTCCGGGATCTTCTTTTGGCCTTGCCTACCCCCTTCTCGTTGGAAATGGCTATCTCTCAGGCAATCGATGCCGACAGGCGAATCCGTGAGAGGCGAGTGGAACGGTCGTCTCGGTTTTCATCCTCTCGACCACATCCAGGGCCTCTTAAATTGGCCGAAGAGCCAATGGAGGTTGGATCCTCCCATTTCACACAGGCAGAACGAGCTCGTCGCCAACAGAAAGGCCTGTGCCTATTTTGCGGAAAGTCTGGACACCTCGTTAAAACCTGTCCCCTCCTGCCGGCGGGAAACGAATGAACCTAGGGGGCATAGAGGAGAACCCCCTAGGTGCTATTATCCCTCCTCCAAGCCGGGTGATGGTATCCATATCCTTACTGTGGCAAGACAAGGTCCATGAGTTTTCAGCACTAATCGATTCTTGGGCCGCTGGGAATTTTGTGGACTCAACCTTGGTTCGTCGACTTGGCATCCCGTTGATCCAGCCGAAAACCACCATGTCAGTGACCGCGATTGATGGTTCCCCTCTTCAAGATGGTCGTGCAGTGTGGATGACTCCGGGAATACAGGTAACGGTGGGGGCTGATCATCGGGAGACCTTAAGCCTTTTTGTCCTTGACATGCCATCCACTCCCGTGATTTTGGGTCTCCCTTGGTTAAGGCTCCATAATCCAGTAGTGGACTGGCGCTCGGGTCTTATTTGTCAGTGGAGTACGGAATGCCTTACTAAGTGCATTCGTCCCGACCTGTCACTAGCCTCCATGGAAGTATTAAGTACTTTACCACAGCAGTATCATAATTTCCGAGATGTGTTCAGTCCTCAGGGGGCTGATGTGTTACCTCCCCACAGGTCATATGATTGTCCTATAGACCTGTTGCCAGGTACCATGCCACCACGAGGGCATCTTTATAATCTCACTGGGCCTGAGGTTCAGGCTCAGCGGGAGTATATTAAAGAGAACCTTGAGAAGAATTTCATTCGTCCATCCACTTCCCCTGCTGGAGCTGGATTCTTCTTTGTGGAGAAGAAGGATGGAGGCTTGAGACCTTGCATCGATTATCGTGCCCTTAATCGGATTACGGTGAAGAATCGGTATCCACTGCCTCTGATTGATGATCTGTTTTCTCAGGTGGCAGGGGCCAGAGTCTTCACCAAACTCGATTTAAGGGGTACTTATAATTTAGTTCGCATTAAAGAGGGTGACGAATGGAAGACAGCATTTAATACCAGAGACGGGCATTACGAGTATCTCGTGATGCCTTTCGGTCTCTGTAATGCTCCCGCGGTCTTCCAGGAGTTCATCAACGATGTTCTCAGAGATTTCTTGGATAGATGTGTTGTTGTCTATCTAGATGACATACTAATCTACTCTTCGGATCTGGTCTCTCATCGGAGACACGTGTGTCAGGTTTTCCAGAAGCTGAGGGAGAACTGCCTCTATGCCAAACTTGAGAATTGTCTGTTTGAGGTGAAGGAGTTGCCTTTCCTGGGGTACATTATCTCAGAAAAGGGATTGGCTATGGACCCATCCAAACTTTCTGCTGTCTTGGATTGGCCTCAGCCTAAGGATCTTAAGGGGTTGCAGCGTTTCTTAGGCTTTGCCAACTTCTACCGCAAGTTTATTAAGAATTTTTCTGTGATAGTAGTACCTCTCACCAACCTCACTAAGAAGGGAGCTAATCCTTCTAAGTGGACAAGAGAGGCAGTCAGAGCCTTTGAGACGCTGAAACAGGCCTTTTGCACGGCACCAATTCTTACTCATCCAGACACCTCCAGACCTTTTGTTCTCGAGGTCGATGCCTCAGAGGTCGATGTAGGGGCAGTTCTCTCACAGTATTCTGGGGACCCTGAGAGGTTACATCCCTGTGCCTTCTTCTCTCGGAAGCTCTCTCCAGCCGAGTGTAATTATGATATCGGCAATAGAGAGCTTCTGGGAGTAAGATTGGCTTTTCAAGAGTGGAGACATTGGCTAGAGGGTGCAGAACATCCCATCACGGTTTACACTGACCACAAAAATTTGGAGTATCTAGAGAGTGCCAAAAGACTCAACTCCCGACAAGCCCGGTGGGCATTGTTTTTCACCCGCTTCAATTTCCGCCTCACTTATAAACCAGGTTCCAAAAACGTGAAGGCAGATGCCCTGTCCCGCTGCTTCCCCGAGGCTGCTTCCGCCCTGGACTCTGAGCCAGAAACCATTCTCCCAGCTAAATGTTTTCTTGCTGCCCTGGGGGCCGCAGAAGTAATGGAGGACTTGTCCTCTCTTCTTGAGCCTTCACAGGCAGAGAGTCCACCTGACAAACCCAAGGGTCGATGGTTTGTACCCATTAACCTTCGATTGAAGGTCATCCAACAGCTTCATGACTCAAAGTCTGCCGGGCATTTGGGTGTTCAGAAAACACTTGCCCTTGTTAAGCGTCACGTGTGGTGGCCCAACATGTCCGTGGATGTTAAGGCCTATATCCAGGCATGTACTGTTTGTGCCAGATGTAAACCGTCCCGGTCTGCCCCTTCTGGGACTTTACTCCCACTGCCAATTCCCCAGGCTCCATGGACTCACATTTCCATGGATTTCATCACAGATTTGCCAAGGTCCTCTGGAAGTACAGTAATCTGGGTAGTGGTGGACCGTTTTAGTAAGATGGCCCCTTTTATCCCACTCCCTGGATTGCCCTCGGCCAGAGAATTGGCAGATCTGTTCTTGAATCATGTCTTTCGATTACACGGAGCGCCGGATGACATTGTTTCAGACAGAGGAGTGCAATTCATCTCTCGCTTCTGGCGTTCTTTCTGCTCCCGATTGGGTATTAATTTGTCTTTTTCTTCTGGTTTTCACCCAGAGACCAACGGTCAGATGGAAAGGACTAACCAGACCCTGGAGCAATATCTCCGGTGCTTCGTGTCAGACTGCCAGGAGGAATGGGCAGCGTATCTACCCTTTGCGGAGGTGGCTTATAACAACTCTGAGCATGCTTCCACTAAGATGTCTCCGTTCAGGTGCGTGGGGGGCAGGGATCCAAGACTCTCTTCTTTGGCCGGACCCTCCACTGACTCACCGGTGGTGGATCAATGGTTCGAGGATAGACATCCCATTTGGTCGTCGGCCCAGCGGAATCTCCGCAGTGCGGTGGCGCAACAGAAGAAGTTTGCTGATCGTCATCGCACCGTAGAGCAAAAGTTTAAGGTGGGAGATCAGGTGTGGGTCTCCACCCGGAACATTCCGCTGCGTCAGCCATCTTCCAAGTTGGGTCCTCGATTCATTGGCCCATACCCAGTGACATAAAAGATCAACCGAGTTACGTACAAGGTTGCTCTTCCACCGTCGATCCGAGGAGTGAACACCTTTCATGTTTCACTTCTCAAATCGGCAGCCGACTCCGCTCCCTTCATTCAGACCCCATCCCCGCTGGAGGTCCAAGGGGTACCGGAGTTCGAGGTGAACAGAATTTTGGACTCTCGTTTTGTCCAAAGGTCTCTTCAATACTTGGTGGACTGGAAGGGTTTTGGTCCAGAGGAGAGATGTTGGATACCTGCTCGCCAGGTGCATGCGGATGAGTTGGTGGCAGCCTTTCACCGGGATAATCCGGGGAAAGCTTGCTTGGAGTCTTCAGAGCCGCCTCCTCGAGGGGGGGGTAATGTAAGATCCTCACCTGCTTTGCACTCCAGGGGAACCAAGAGGGGTCCAAGTGGAGTTGCGGGACAGGTTATGCGTGTCTCTGATGCACCAGCGCTGACCCCTTTGCGAGCCAGTGCGGGGATGCGTTCGCGTGGACATCGGAGGGGAGGACCGTCGGAGTCCCGGGGACAGAGTGGCCAGGCGAGTGACAAGACGCCGCGGCCAGGGTTGTCTCCGGTGTCTCCTGCGACTTCCGTTTCCGCATCTGGGTCCACGCGCTCGCATACTCGCGCTGAGTCAATCATGCGTCCGCGCGTACGCACGAGGGCAGGTTCGCAAAGGGATACACGGTCGCGAGTACGCGCTTCTTATGCGCTTCGTCGACCAGTGGCGCATAATATACTGACTCACAAGAGCAAAGTGGATTAGGGAGCCAGCCATGGGTTAATCAACTTGTGATTGCCTTAGGCCATGTACTCAGGTGCAGGGCAATTTGTTCACCTATGGTAGTGGACACTTGGCACCCTGGGATTGGTCAGCAGGCATTTAAAAGGAGGTCTCTCAGGGTGATCAGTGCCCACTGTTATTTTCCCTCAACCAGGTATAGGTCACAACTGCTAGTGACTGAAGACTGCCAGGAACTTTGTCCTTTGCAGCGGACCCAAGATCTGGAGTGACTCGACTGCCAAGTGCACAGCATCATTCAGCACTGCTTGGGACTATTCCTGGAATCTCCTTGCCTGGTTTTTGTTATTATTCCTTGTTACCAGCAAGTGTCCTGGACGTTTATGTTTCTGGTGAATAAACACCTTTTTGCTTTCATCACTGGTCTGTTTGTTGGTGCCTTGCATTACACTATATAAAGATCATAAATATCACTAACTAACGTATTGAGATTTTAATCGTTAATGTGTATAAAGACTTTAAATTAAAAAAAAGGGTAAACAATATACAAACAGACATATTTTGTACCGCTGTGTACATATCGACCGTCTCTTTAAAAATATCCGATGATCTAACCCCTCCGGTGAAAATAGAAATAACAAAAAAATAAGGAAAAATATTCAGTCTGGCCGCATATGTAACAACCAGCTGTGTAAATGTATCATACCAAATAACCCCTCAGGTGGACACCTTTTTAAACAAAAATTTCAAAGTTCAAATTTTTGGACAACTTTTATCACAAAAATGTGTAATAGCAAGCGATCATAAAGTCAGATGCACCGCAAAATAAAGGTTTAAAGGATAACTGTTACATTTTGACCCCAATTTCAATTTTGATATATGTAGTTACTAATAACATGATATTCCAGAATCAGTTACTATTAGACTGACTTTAATAAGATTCAGCCCTTAGCAACCAGTCTGCATAAAACTGTAATTTGACTATTCAGTTAAGATGGCCGCCACTGCCCTCACCCTGAGGCTAATCCCAGCTGCCCTCACTAGCCAGTAACAATAGTCCCCCAAAAGTGTCAGTAACAAGAGCCCTCCCCCTAAAGGGTTAATCTCCTGCAGCACAAAGGGGTCCTCTTACCACATGTTGCTTTCATTTATACACTGAGCAGACGGCAGATCTCCCTTCCCTGGTCTGAGCTGCTCCAACCCTGCATTCTCCAACTCTGCTGAGTGAGGGAGCGTCTGCCAAGCGCAGGGACAGGGAGAAGTGCACACAGCCCAGGCACTGTTATCAGCTGCTGGGGGGGACCTGGCTTTAATCATTTACTTACAGTCCCTGGCTGTCAGTAATGTGACCTTGCACGCTGCGTGCTCCGTCTATCAACAGATAGACGGACCATGCCTAGCAACCCTATTTTAAGCACAGGTAAAAGTAGGCAGTACAGGGAACAAAAATGTGGAATTAAGGGGTAATTGAATACACAGTAGTTGGCGGCCTAGTTGGCAGTAGTTGGCGGCCTATCAGTTCCGACAAGCCAGCGGTCAACCGTTGGGCAAGAGGGTTATCCGGCGTCATAATTTTTTACGCTCGAACATTTGGGCCACGGAAGCCTGCCTTTTTACTGACAAACGTGAGGACGGCATGATGGAAGGTGGAGTGGAGGACAATTGTGAGGAGAGAGGAGAAGAAGAAGAGGCTGGACGGTGAGAGCCTGGAGTGTGGCTTTGTGGGTTCTGACGGCGTTGCTCCCACTGGGTTCGGTGATGGGAGGCCAGGTGCCTTCTTAAGGCAGTCGTCCCTAGGTGGGTGTTGGGCTTACCGCGACTTATGCGTTGACTGCGAAGGCTGCAGATGGCAACACTATTGTCAGCAGCTGACACATTAATAAAAGCCCACACTGCGGAGCCATGTGCCGGCGTCCTGGGAGCGCAAGATGTGACCGTACATGGTTGATGGTTTGCTCCTGATACATTAGCAGTCTGGTTTGTCCCTCCTGTGCAATGTAAGTTCTGCCTGCTTCTCCTCCCTATCTGCTGGTCCATCTCTCCCTTTGAACTCCTCTTCCTTTCTTGTGGGCACCCACGTTACGTCCATAGACACGTCATCATCGACGTCACCTTCCCCACCACTAACGTTAGAGATCTCGGAGTAAGCAGCAACAGCGGGGACCAACCTCTTGGGCTGATCTGGGTACTGTCATCAGATTGCTGAGTGGCGGCCGTTGCTACCTCCTCTTCCTGATCCGATGCCAAGAATAGCTGCGCATCGGAAATGTCTTGTTATCCACCTCCGGACCGCCTAACGCAGGATCGCGTTCCGGAGGTGGCAGCGCTGCGCAGAGTCACGCATATACGCGTCATCTCGCGAGACGCGAGATTTCGCTCAAAGCCGGCCCGCGCATGCGCATCGCGGGCCGGCAAAAGTTAAAGAAGAAGTTCGTCACCAGCCTGCCAGCAACGATCATTGGCTGGCAGGCTGGCGATTTTTTAAAAATCCAATCACAAGCCGTATAACAGATCATATTAGTAAATATGATCTGTTATATGGCTTCTCTGCTTCTCTGCTGGTCCTTTTCGTCGGTTGGATCCAGCAGAGAAGCAGACTGAACTGTGAGTAGCACCAAACACTTCACTGTAGCCCCTGATCACCCCCCTGCACCCTAATTAACCCTTTGATCACCCCTTTGATCGCCCCTGTCAATCACTAGTGAAAGACAAAAAGTGATCAGTGTAAACTGTCACTTTTTTTTTTCACTAGTATTGGCTGTTAGGTTTTTTTTTTTTTTTTTTTTATTAATCATTTTTATTTTCATAAAAAACATACATGTAGAAAGAACATATAACATGTAACAATGCAGGTACACATATCTCATTCGCAAAAAATGGTTTTAAGAGAATTCAGTGAAGTAGAGATGATATCATCTGTATACTACTACAATAGTACTGGTGGGTCAGATATTGAAGAAACAGCACAATACGTATAAGTCGGTCGATATAGTGATCAAGAGAAGGGGGGGGGTGAAAGGGGAGGTATGAAGAATAGACAGGGGGACGGAGGGAGGTAAGGGGAGGCAATTCTATGGTAAGAGATATCACACACTCATTTGAAGAACCTTATGAGAAATGTCTGAACTCCTTCCAAGGGTTCCAGATTTTTAGAAAAACAGATCTTGTTCTCAGTTCCCAATGGGAGATTTCCTCCAATCTATATATTTGGTCTATCTTAGCAAACCAACTCTCGTGGCTGGGAGTATCTTGTGTAAGCCATAGTTTTGGGAGAAGTAGTCTAGCTGCGCTTAACATAAGTAAGAAGAGAGAGGCTTTATATTTAGGGATTTTCTGGACTCCCAGAGAGAGAAGGGTTATTTCCGGGGTACAGGAAATATTTGTCTGGCATATTTTGTTGATGGTCCTCAGAATCTCTTCCCACCATCCCTTGACTACACCACAAGACCACCACATGTGGAAATAAGAACCCCTCTCTGATTGACATCTCCAACAGAGATCTGAAGAGTCCCTACTGTATAGGCAGGTTTTGTCTGGGGTTTTATACCAGCGTGATAAAATCTTATAGCTATTTTCTTGGGCTCGGGTACATCTAGAGATTTTATGTGGGGAGATCAGCATGGAGGAAATTTCAGCTTCTGATAGGGAGCGTTGTAGATCTCTCTCCCATAGGCCTACTATAGCTGGTTTGGGATCAGAAACTGGGCTTTTCAGATTCCTATATATTGTGGAGATAGTCTTGGGAGGGTATAGCTTAGTATTTAAAAGTTTTTCAAACCAGGAGAGTTCAGTAAGGGACGGAGTGCTTTTGAGTAAAGAGAGAGTTTCTGCTTTCAAGAAGCTCAGTGTGATGGTGTTGCTGGGCTTAACTTTTAGGAGGTCACATAACTTTTGGTCAGGTAGCAAGGTCCCCTCTGTGTCCACCAGTGTCTCTATAGGGGAATCAGAGGCGCGCAGGGAGGGGGGAAAGCTATCTCTAAGTTCTTTCGGAGCAAGGGAGATTATGTCTTTAATAAGTAGCAGGGGGGAGGGGAGGGACATGGAACTTTTATTAGTTATAAACCAGTTCCAGGTTTTCAAAGTATTCCTAATCACAGTATTAGGAATAGAGCGCAGACCAGGGAGAGGTTTTCCTGATAATAATAGGGCCCTTAAAGGAGTGGTTAGGTATGAGTTTTCCAGTGTAACCCATGTTTTGGAGGGGGGGGGGATCTAATCCAATCTATAATCCTGCAGAGGAGAATAGATCTCATGTATATTTCAGGGTCAGGCAACCCTATTCCTCCAGCTTTTTTTGGTTTGGAAAGGGTAGATAAGGAGATACGGGGAGCCTTGCCTTGCCAAATAAACTTACGTATTAGTTTGTTCAGGAGATTAAAGAATGACCTAGGCAATTCTATAGGGAGAGTCTGCATTAGATATGTAAGCCGTGGCATAATGAGGGACATTAGAAGGTTTTTTCTCCCAAACCAAGATAGAAAGGGGAAGTCAAGTGAGTCTAATTGGACAGAAATGGATGATAATAAGGGTTTAAAATTTAAGGTGTAGAGGTCGGTTAAAAAAGGGGTAAGTTTAACACCCAAGTATGTTAATTGCTGGGTATTCCAGTTAAAGGGGGTGGAAGCTTTGAGGGAAGAGAGAGTCGCGCGGGGCAGGCCCATGTGAATCACCTGGGATTTAGTGGGGTTAACTTTAAAGTTGGATATGGACCCAAATCTGCTCAAAAGCGATGGCTGTTAGGTTTTAGGGATAGTTTAGGCCCCTTGGTTAGGTAGTTAGCGTCAGTTAGCGCCCACCCCACCGAACCGCAGTCACTTTTATTCGCTGATTAGCGTATCGCTAATCAGCATTTGTACTTTTATAGTATCTGTAAGTGATCAAAACTGATCACGGTCAGATCTATAATAGTATTAGTGTCACCTTAGCTCGCCCTCCACTCAAAACGCAGTGTTTGCCCGATCAGGCCTGATCGGTCGCCCACACGTGCGTTCACCCACGCCCGCCCCACCGCAGTGACAAAAAAAATTTTTTTTTTGATCACTGCACATTCACTTTACACGCACTGCGGCGATAAAAAAAAAAATCAGTTTTGATATTTTTTATCAACCGCAGCAGCCTCCGGTACTTCGCTAGCCTCCCCTTTGTAAGACAAGTTTGCTTTTTTTCTTGGGTAGTCTCAGGGAATACCCCTAAATTTAGTAGTCCAAAATGTCAAACAGGGGGTATTCTTCTGAAGAGGCCTACAGGATTCTGACCCAGTCGGATGAGGAGTGGGAACCCTCATCTGACGAATCTACTTAAAATTTTTCTGGGCCTTCTCCTCAACATGGGCCTGACAAAAAAGCATGAATTGCGGTCATAATGGTCAACGCACCCGATTCATCACATGCCCATGTTCTCTGCTGCTATGTCCAGGACCCGATTTGAGACCATCCTGCGTTTTCTGCATTTTAGCGACAACACCACCTCCCGTCCCAGAGGCCACCCTGCTTTTGACCGGCTCCACAAAATTCGGCCCCTCATAGACCATTTCAACCAGAAATTTGCAGATTTGTATACCCCTGAGCAAAACATCTGCGTAGACGAGTCCCTAATACATTTTACCGGGCGCCTTGGCTTCAAACAATACATCCCAAGCAAGCGTGCCCGGTATGGGGTCAAATTGTATAAGCTCTGTGAAAGGGCCACAGGCTATACCCACAAATTTCGGATATATGAGGGAAAAGATCAGACCCTGGAGCCGGTCGGTTGCCCTGACTACCTGGGGAGCAGTGGGAAGACAGTCTGGGACTTGGTGTCACCCTTATTCGGCAAGGGGTACCATCTTTATGTGGACAATTTCTACACAAGTGTGGCCCTCTTTAGGCATTTGTTTCTAGAACGGATTTGCGCCTGTGGAACCGCGCGAACTAGTCGCGTGGGCTTCCCCTAACGGCTTGTAACCACCCGTCTTGCAAGGGGGGAGAGGGCTGCCTTGTGTAACGAAGAACTGCTCGCGGTGAAATGGAGAGACAAGCGTGACGTTTACATGCTCTCCTCCATTCACGCAGACACGACAATCCAAATTGAGCGAGCAACCCGTGTCATTGAAAAGCCCCTCTGTGTCCACGACTATAATGCGCTCATGGGAGGGGTGGACTTCAATGACCAGATGTTGTCTCCGTATTTAGTTTCCCGCAGAACCAGACGCTGGTATAAGAAGGTGTCTGTATATTTAATTCAATTGGCGCTGTACAATAGTTTTGTTCTCTACAGTAAGGCTGGGAGAACACGATCTTTCCTCAAATTCCAGGAAGAGATCATCGAGAACCTCCTTTACCCAGGAGGTTCCGTGGCCCCATCCACCAGTGTAGTTAGCCGTCTACACGAGCGACATTTCCCCAGTGTCGTTCCTGGTACCTCAACCCAACCGTCACCCCGAAAAAGATGTCGTGTCTGTAGCAGGAGTGGAATAAGGCGTGACACCCGCTATTTCTGTCCTGACTGTCCGGACCACCCTGCCCTATGCTTAGGAGAGTGTTTCCGGAAGTACCACACACAGGTACACCTAGCATAGGGATCACATCTCACAGGACAGGCACACAGGGCTATTAGGGCCCTTTTACTCTCAGCTGCTGCAAACCTCTCCTTTCACCTGGGATAAAGTGCATAACGTACTTTGCCACATCTTTGGGCGATTTGCGCTTTGCACATTGTCCCATGGGGAAGGAGAGGTTTGTTCTATAAAGGTAAAAAAAACTAAACAAAAAAAAAAAATACCGGTAAGTAAAAAAAGTTTAAAAAGTTTAAAAAAAGTTAATATGTTCTGTTCTAAAGTTAATAAAGTTATTGCTTTGCGGCCTGGTTTTTTATTTTTTGTTTTGTTTTTTTTACCTTCCAGGTGGACCAACCGATCGACTAGCTGCAGCACTGATGTGCATTCTGACAGAAGCATTGCGCTGCTGTCAGATTACACGCAAGTCGGTGTATGCGGCGCTGCAAGACGAGATTTCTCCTCTGCAGTAAAAGATACGTTTGCCAAGGCATATGAGCTGAGGAGGTGGCGGTGTTCATATACTTTGGCAAACACTTTGTATATATATAAAAAAAAATCCCGGCAATGATTTATTCATCCACATCGATTGATGTGAATGGAGAAATCGGGTTTGCCAGGGCATACGAGCTAAGTGGGTATGGATGTTGGGCGGAGCTCCTATGTCCTGGCAGACGCCTTTCCCCTCCTTTTTTTTTTTTGGCAGAGATTTTTTCATCCACATTGATCGATGTGAATGAAGAAATCTGTGCCGTTCATTTTTTTCTTTCAGCCCAGAGGCTGAACGGAAAAAAAAAAATCTCATTACCCGTATGCTCAATATAAGGAGAATAGCAGAAACTCCTAATGCTGGGCATACATGTAATGATTGCGGAGACCCTCAAATGCCAGGGCAGTACAAACACCCCACAAATAACACCATTTTAGAAAGAAGACACCCCAAGGTATTCGCTGAGGGGCATATTGAGTCCATGAAAGATTGAAATTTTTTTCCCAAGTTAGCGGAAAGGGAGACTTTGTGGGAACAAAATCAAAAAAATCAATTTCCGCTAACTTGTGGCAATTTTTTTTTTTTTCTATGAACTCGCCATGCCCCTCATTGAATACCTTGGGGTGTCTTCTTTCCAAAATGGGGTCACATGTGGGGTATTTATACTGCCCTGGCATTTTAGGGGCCCCAAAGCGTGAGAAGTAGTCTGGTATCCAAATGTCTAAAAATGCCCTCCTAAAAGGAATTTGGGCACCTTTGCCCACCTAGGCTGCAAAAAAGTGTCACACATCTGGTATCTCTGTATTCAGGAGAAGTTGAGGAATGTGTTTTAGGGTGTCATTTTACATATACCCATGCTGGGTGAGATAAATATCTTGGTCAAATGCCAACTTTGTATAAAAAAATGGGAAAAGTTGTCTTTTGCCAAGATATTTCTCTCACCCAGCATGGGTATATGTAAAATGACACCCCAAAACACATTCCCCACCTTCTCCTGAGTACGGAGATACCAGATGTGTGACACTTTTTTGCAGCCTAGGTGGGCAAAGGGGCCCACATTCCAAAGAGCACCTTTCGGATTTCACAGGTCATTTACCTACTTACCACACATTAGGGCCCCTGGAAAATGCCAGGGCAGTATAACTACCCCACAAGTGACCCCATTTTGGAAAGAAGACAACCCAAGGTATTCCGTGAGGGGCATGGCAAGTTCCTAGAATTTTTTATTTTTTGTCACAAGTTAGTGGAAAATGATGATTTATTTATTTATTTATTTTTTTTCATACAAAGTCTCATGTTCCACTAACTTGTGACAAAAAATAAAAACTTCCATGAACTCACTATGCCCAGCAGCGAATACCTTGGGGTCTCTTCTTTCCAAAATGGGGTCACTTGTGGGGTAGTTATACTGCCCTGGCATTCTAGGGGCCCAAATGTGTGGTAAGGAGTTTGAAATCAAATTCTGTAAAAAAATGGCCTGTGAAATCCGAAAGGTGCTCTTTGGAATATGGGCCCCTTTGCCCACCTAGGCTGCAAAAAAGTGTCACACATCTGGTATCTCCGTACTCAGGAGAAGGTGGGGAATGTGTTTTGTGGTGTCATTTTACATATACCCATGCTGGGTGAGAGAAATATCTTGGCAAAAGACAACTTTTCCCATTTTTTTGTACAAAGTTGGCATTTGACCAAGATATTTATCTCACCCAGCATGGGTATATGTAAAAAGACACCCCAAAACACATTCCTCAACTTCTCCTGAATACAGAGATACCAGATGTGTGACACTTTTTTGCAGCCTAGGTGGGCAAAGGGGCCCATATTCCAAAGAGCACCTTTCGGATTTCACAGGTCATTTTTTACAGAATTTGATTTCAAACTCCTTACCACACATTTGGGCCCCTAGAATGCCAGGGCAGTATAACTACCCCACATGTGACCCCATTTTGGAAAGAAGAGACCCCAAGGTATTTCGTGATGGGCATAGTGAGTTCATGGAAGTTTTTATTTTTTGTCACAAGTTAGTGGAATATGAGACTTTGTAAGAAAAAAAAAAGAAAGAAAAAAATAATCATTTTCCGCTAACTTGTGACAAAAAATAAAAAGTTCTATGAACTCACTATGCCCATCAGCGAATACCTTAGGGTGTGTACTTTCTGAAATGGGGTCATTTGTGGGGTGTTTGTACTGTCTGGGCATTGTAGAACCTCAGGAAACATGACAGGTGCTCTGAAAGTCATAGCTGCTTCAAAAAGCGGAAATTCACATTTTTGTACCATAGTTTGTAAACGCTATAACTTTTACCCAAACCATTTTTTTTTTACCCAAACATTTTTTTTTTATCAAAGACATGTAGAACAATAAATTTAGAGCAAAATTTATATATGGATGTCGTTTTTTCTGCAAAATTTGACAACTGAAAGTGAAAAATGTCATTTTTTTGCAAAAAAATCGTTAAATTTCGATTAATAACAAAAAGAGTAAAAATGTCAGCAGCAATGAAATAACACCAAATGAAAGCTCTATTAGTGAGAAGAAAAGGAGGTAAAATTCATTTGGGTGGTAAGTTGCATGACCGAGCAATAAACGGTGAAAGTAGTGTAGGTCAGAAGTGTAAAAAGTGGCCTGGTCATTAAGGGGGTTTAAGCTAAGGGGGGCTGAGGTGGTTATAGATCGGAAAATAATTCCTGTGACTCAAGTGGAGGGTATATGGTGGTGGTGGTGGAGTCTTTGGGGGTGCACACAGAAGAGAGTGAAGAGGGTGCAGATAGACAGGATGATGAGGGTGCAGAAGACGAAGGCTGAGTGAGCCACTCAACCAAGTCTGGTGCGGCCTTTGACGTAATCGCACCCCCCTTCTAAAACTTACCACTTTGGCTCCGGCCTGGTGCTCCTGCCCTACCCCTACCACCCCTGCGGAAGGGCCTGCCTCTTCCTCTGCCTGTCATTTTTAAAATGACCCGGTGACAAAAGTCTATAGAGAAGTGCAGTGTATGTGTAAAAAGGTATATAACACCCTGCTTCAATATGTTGTTTTGGGGCCACTGGTCTATCACACCAGTTCTAATACTTTTTTCTAATTGCGTTTGTCACTCTTTGTAGTCGTAGTGTCGCTGCAGAACCGATCACCAGTCACAATGCTGCACAATACAAATCCACTATAATATGCTTTCTATATTAGAAAGAATATTATAAGTGTATCACACCCCTATATACTGCACACCTATGCCAGTCCTTAAAAGGACTTTTGTGGCCCTATTAGCCCTAACAGCCTGTCCCTGCTCCACACAGCAACCTCTCCCTACACTGGCAAAAGACTGGATGTAAAATGGCGGCCAGATCAGGTCTATTTATAAGGCAGGGGGTATGTCCGTGTGCTGAAATGTCTCAATTGGCTGTCCTGTACCTCCTGATGGATGTGTCATGGGTCAAAGTTCTCACAATGTAAAAAAATATGGTGCCATGTTCGGCGAACCGCGAATGTGTAAAGTTTGCCGCAAACCGACCGCCGGGCGAACCGCAAGGCCATCTCTAGTCATTGGTTGGTGAAGATTAGGATGTAAAGCAGCAGCAGTGAGCTTGAGCCGCCCGTGTAACAGGGAAATTATCATATAATTAGGTTTGGTAAAAATAATGTATAGCTATTGAAGGTCCGCAGTGCAGTGTCCAGATGTCCTCTCCAAATATCCCAACAACCAATTACATACTATCAGAACACTTGTATATTTCATTATAGTCATAAAATAAGTATCACAATTAAAATTTCCTTTTGAGATAAAATAAAAATACATGTAATGAAAGGATATTTCATCCAGCTCAGCACCATGGGAAAGTTCATCCAATCCTATTAAAAAACAAAACCTCATGAAGCTTTATAAGGGTAAAGGTTCAAAGAATCTGGAGCCCCAATGAAAAGAGGCAAAATGAGAAAACCTGGCTACATCCTCAAAGGGCACAAAATGTGGGTCATTAAAGGGGTTCCGTAGCTTTTTATTACTGGTGATATATACTTTGCAGAGATCATCGGCATCTGATCGGTGGGGGTCCGACACCAGGAATTCTAAAGATCAGCTGTTTGAGAAGGCAGCAGTGCTGGATGTAGCGCCGCGGTCTTCTTGCTGTTTCCCGAAGGCCAGTGATGTCATGACTAGATATGAGCAAATAAAAAAAATATTTGATTCACTGTATTTTTTTCTTTATTCGGTTCGGCCCGTATATATTCGCGACGAATTGCGTTTAAAAAAACGGCTATTTCCTGGCTGCAGAGATCCTTTATAGTGGTGTAGAACACTGTGCCTTGCAGTAACACACATAGGGGGTCTGCTGTGGTAGTGAAATAGCAATGTGAGTCCGTATGACATGCAGATGTCAGGCGTCGCTCTTAGAATCACTGCACACTTCACTTATTTGGGCAGTCACGGGGCCAAAACTGACCAAATAACTAAGGTATCAACTCAGCCTTACAGGTCGATGTTAGTGTCAAGAAGAAGCGCACTCCTTTTACATCGTCGTCAGCTGATTCCACGTAGATGTCTACAGAACCTGTTCTATTAAACACTTATTAAGTAGAGCCCCAGACAGAGTGGACAGGGTGTCAGCAATAAGGTTGTGTTGACTGATTATTTTTCCCTTCCTCTGCTCAATCAGAAAAATAACCCCCAAAAAACAGATCCTGTCTGTGGAGCATCCGCTTTCACTCAGTCAGCATTTGGTCAGTAATCCATCAGTATTGCTAATGCCCCCCAAAAAATAGGAGTGGATACAAAACAGAAATGACACGTGAATGAAATATTTGCATGTCTTCTGTGTTTTGTACCCACTCCTGCTTTTGGCTACCAAATCATAAACCAATGCTGATGGGACCATACAGGCCTTACAGCCGCTACACAGACAGGATCCGTTGTGCATCTCATTTTTCCTTCTTTCTGACAGATCAGAAGAAGGGTCAAATAAATGATGATGTCAGCCAGGCCTAAAGGCAAAATAGTGACCCAGTCATGAAGTGGGGAGGGTCGGAACAGCATGAGAAGCCCACAGAGTGGCCCTATGACATAGTCGTGAGGTGGAAGCAGCATGAGAAGGCCACAGAGTGGCACATTGACAGACTGTGGATGTGGCAGCAGCATGAGGAGACCACAGAGTGGCACAATGAAAGAGTCTGGAGGTGGAGGCAGCATGAGGAGACAACAGAGCAGCACAATGACAGATTGTGGATGTGGCAGCAGCATGAGGAGACCACAGAGCGGCACAATAACAGAGTCTGGAGGTGGCGGCAGCATCAGGAGGCCGCAGTATGGCACAATGATAGAGTCTTGAGGTGGCGGAAGCATGGGGAGACCACAGAGCGGCACAATGATAGAGTCTGGAGGTGGCAGCAGCATGATGAGACCACAGAGCGGCACAATGACAGAGTCTTTAGGTGGCGTCTGTGACGGACCCCCAGTACTCAGGATGAGTATGTCCGCCTCTGTATTCTTCCTTGCTCAGGAGATATTGCAAACCGCTGATCTTTAGCTCCCGGTTTTCCCCAGTCACTGGTCGAGACTCAGTGTAGTTAAAACAAAGTCTCCTTTATTGAGCAACTGCGCAAACTTATATACAGAAAGTGATCAGATAAAACTGTAATCCCATCACATTCCCCTTCCCCTCCCCAGACATTCTGTCTGCACCACACCACAGGGGTCCTAAAAGAGCTCCAGACAGCTATAGGGACCTGGACAGAATGTCATTGTCCTGATCTCCTCCAAAGTACAATAGGCGATAACGGGGGGGGGGGGGGGGGGGGGGTAGTCATGGGTGCTGACAGTCTTTTGTTAAACAAGTTACACAGTATAACATAATTACACATAATTTGGGTTGAGCGAACCCGAACCCCAGACCCGAACCCAAACATTTCCGTAAAAGTTTGGGTTCGGTGTTCGGCGCTTTCTTGGTGCTTTTTGAAAGGCTGCACAGCACCCAATCAACAAGCGTCATACTACTTGCCCCAAGAGGCCATCACAGCCTTGCCTACTATTGGCATGGCTGTGATTGGCCAGAGCAGCATGTGACCCAGCCTCTATTTAAGCTTGAGTCACGTAGCGCTGCACGTCACTCTGCTGTTACAAGTGTAGGGAGAGGATGCTGCTGGACTTGTGATTTCAGGGAAAGAATAGGAGAGAATCTAACTCAGCGATCTACCTAGAAATAGTTGTGTGGGTGCAGGACACAATCGTTGTACCCTGCCCTGAGGCCATTGACCAAAAAAAAAACTTTTATAATTCTGTTAGTTAGGTGGGTGGCGGCGGCGGTGGCTATTTTATGCATGCTCAGTGCACCAGCACTGCATCTGAGCTTTTGGGACATCACCATTTTTTGGGGCAAACTACAACATCTGGATTAGTCAGTGTGCATTTTAAGGTAAAAAAATACACCCATCATTTTCTGGGGTTTTAAAAACACACCATTTTTTTCAAAAAACGGTATTTTCCAGATCTGCAAGTGTTAAATTCAAGTTTAATATATACAGCTTTCATATTCTTATTGTAAAAGTAAGAAGGGATCCGTGCTGACTAGTGGATTGACTTTTAACCACTTCAACCCCCCTAGCTGAAACACCCTTAATGACCAGACCACTTTTTACACTTCTGACCTACACTACTTTCACCGTTTATTGCTTGGTCATGCAACTTACCACCCAAATGAATTTTACCTCCTTTTCTTCTCACTAATAGAGCTTTCATTTGGTGGTATTTCATTGCTGCTGCCATTTTTACTTTTTTTGTTATTAATCAAAATTTAACGATTTTTTTGCAAAAAAATGACATTTTTCACTTTCAGTTGTAAAATTTTGCAAAAAAAAACGACATCCATACATAAATTTTTCGCTAAATTTATTGTTCTACATGCCTTTGATAAAAAAAAATGTTTGGGTAAAAAAAAAATGGTTTGGGTAAAAGTTATAGCGTTTACAAACTATGGTACAAAAATGTGAATTTCCGCTTTTTGAAACAGCTCTGACTTTCTGAGCACCTGTCATGTTTCCTGAGGTTCTACAATGGCCAGACAGTACAAACACCCCACAAATGACCC
The DNA here is from genome assembly GCF_905171765.1 of Bufo bufo. NCBI lineage: Eukaryota > Metazoa > Chordata > Amphibia > Anura > Bufonidae > Bufo > Bufo bufo. The sequence goes on along the minus strand of NC_053392.1, from coordinate 19,661,341 downwards.
CATTTCGGAAAGTAAACACCCTAAGGTATTCACTGATGGGCATAGTGAGTTCATAGAACTTTTTATTTGTCACAAGTTAGCGGAATATGATAATTTATTTTTTATTTTATTTTTTTCTTACAAAGTCTCATATTCCACTAACTTGTGACAAAAAATAAAAAATTCTAGGAACTCGCTATGCCCCTCACGGAATACCCTGAGGTATCTTCTTTCCAAAATGGGGTCACTTGTGGGGTAGTTATACTGCCCTGGCATTTTAGGGCCCCGAATGCGTGAGAAGTAGTTTGCAATCAAAATCTGTAAAAAATGACCGGTGAAATCCGAAAGGTGCTCTTTGGAATGTGGGCCCCTTTGCCCACCTAGGCTGCAAAAAAGTGTCAGACATGTGGTATCTCCGTACTCAGGAGAAGTTGGGGAATGTGTTTTGGGGTGTCATTTTACATATACCCATGCTGGGTGAGATAAATATCTTGGTCAAATGCCAACTTTGTATAAAAAAAATGGGAAAAGTTGTCTTTTGCCAAGATATTTCTCTCACCCAGCATGGGTATATGTAAAATGACACCCCAAAACACATTCCCCAACTTCTCCTGAGTACGGAGATACCAGATGTGTGACACTTTTTTGCAGCCTAGGTAGGCAAAGGGGCACACATTCCAAAGAGCACCTTTCGGATTTCACCGGTCATTTTTTTACAGATTTTGATTGCAAACTACTTCTCACGCATATGGGCCCCTAAAATGCCAGGGCAGTATAACTACCCCACAAGTGACCCCATTTTGGAAAGAAGACACCCCAGGGTATTCCGTGAGGGGCATGGCGAGTTCCTAGAATTTTTTATTTTTTGTCACAAGTTAGTGGAATATGAGACTTTGTAAAAAAAATAAAAAATCATCATTTTCCGCTAACTTGTGACAAAAAATAAAAAATTCTAGGAACTTGCCATGCCCCTCACGGAATACCTTGGGGTGTCTTATTTCCAAAATGGGGTCACTTGTGGGGTAGTTATACTGCCCTGGCATTCTAGGGGCCCTAATGTGTGGTAAGTAGTTTGAAATCAAAATGTGTAAAAAATGACCTGTAAAATCCTAAAGGTGCTCTTTGGAATGTGTGCCCCTTTGCCCACCTAGGCGGCAAAAAAGTGTCACACATGTGGTATTGCCGTACTCAGGAGAAGTTGGGGAATGTGTTTTGGGGTGTCATTTTACATATACCCATGCTGGGTGAGAGAAATATCTTGGCAAAAGACAACTTTTCCCATTTTTTTTATACAAAGTTGGCATTTTACCAAGATATTTATCTCACCCAGCATGGGTATATGTAAAATGACACCCCAAAACACATTCCCCAACTTCTCCTGAGTACGGCGATACCAGATGTGTGACACTTTTTTGCAGACTAGATGCGCAAAGCGGCCCAAATTCCTTTTAGGAGGGCATTTTTAGACATTTGGATCCCAGACTTCTTCTCACGCTTTCGGGCCCCTAAAATGCCAGGGCGGTATAAATACCCCACATGTGACCCCATTTTGGAAAGAAGACACCCCAAGGTATTCAATGAGGGGCATGGCGAGTTCATAGATTTTTTTTTTTTTGGCACAAGTTAGCGGAAATTGATTTTTTTTGTATTTTCTCACAAAGTCTCCCTTTCCGCTAACTTGGGACAAACATATCAATCTTTCATGGACTCAATATGCCCCTGACGGAATACCTTGGGGTGTCCTCTTTCCGAAATGGGGTCACATGTGGGGTATTTATACTGCCCTGTCATTTTAGGGGCCCTAAAGCGTGAGAAGAAGTCTGGAATATAAATGTCAAAAAAAATTTACGCATTTGGATTCCGTGAGGGGTATGGTGAGTTCATGTGAGATTTTATTTTTTGACACAAGTTAGTGGAATATGAGACTTTGTAAGAAAAAAAATAATAATAATTTCCGCTAACTTGGGCCAAAAAAATATCTGAATGGAGCCTTACAGGGGTGATCAATGACAGGGTGTTGATCACCCATATAGACTCCCTGATCACCCCCCTGTCATTGATCACCCCCCTGTAAGGCTCCATTCAGACGTCCGTATGATTTTTACGGATCCACGGATACATGGATCGGATCCGCAAAACACATATGGACGTCTGAATGGAGCCTTACAGGGGGTGATCAATGACAGGGTGGTGATCAATGACAAGGGGTGATCAGGGAGTGTATATGAGGTGATCACCCCCCTGTCATTGATCACCCCCCTGTAAGGCTCCATTCAGACGTCCGTATGTGTTTTGCGGATCCGATCCATGTATCCGTGGATCCGTAAAAATCATACGGACATCTGAATGGAGCCTTACAGGGGGGTGATCTATGACAGGGGGGTGATCAGGGAGTCTATATGGGTGATCATCCCCCTGTAAGGCTCCATTGAGACGTCCGTATGTGTTTTGCGGATCCGATCCATGTATCCGTGGATCCGTAAAAATCATACGGACGTCTGAATGGAGCCTTACAGGGGGGTGATCAATGACGGGGGTGATCAATGACAGGGGGGTGATCAGGGAGTCTATATGGGGTGATCAGGGGTGATCAGTGGTTCATAAGGGGTTAATAAGTGACAGGGGGGGTGTAGTGTAGTGTAGTGGTGTTTGGTGCTACTTTACTGAGCTACCTGTGTCCTCTGGTGGTCGATCCAAACAAAAGGGACCACCAGAGGACCAGGTAGCAGGTATATTAGACGCTGTTATCATACAGCGTCTAATATACCTGTTAGGGGTTAAAAAAATCGCATCTCCAGCCTGCCAGCGAACGATCGCCGCTGGCAGGCTGGAGATCCACTCGCTTACCTTCCGATCCTGTGAACGCGCGCGCCTGTGTGCGCGCGTTCACAGGAAATCTCGGCTATCGCGAGAGGACGCGTATATGCGTCCACCCAGAAGAGCAGGGCCGCCACCAGGACGCAATCCTGCGTACGGCGGTCCTGAGCAGGTTAAAGTGGGGCGGTATGAAATGTTAAATCAGATTTATAAAGGTGCCGGATACTGATTGAATGTGAATACTATCTGGTATGGTCACATGAAGCAGTATCAAAAGGATTGGATGTATCAATATTCTATGGCAAGTAGAATCCTATACAATCATATCCGAGTACATATGAGAATATCCAACAGCCAGTTACTGGTGTGCGCGCTGGAGGGCGCGTCTGAGGCTGGACTCGTTCGCTGCTTGTAACGATTCTCCTATTGATGTCTCTTGCAGTCCTGTCTTCTGCTCACCTCGTGGCACTCGCGTAGCTCTGGCCGGTAGCAGTGTTTACTTGTTGTCCTGAAAACCTTTTGTGTGACGTCACACCTTAAGCCATGCCTCTAGGGTGCACAATACTTCTGACGCGTTTCGGAATAAACATATTCCTTCCTCAGGGATGAGTGTAGATCCTGTTCAGGCGACTTATATGCGTGCTGGTTCCCATGGTAACAGCTTTTGTTTGCAGGACAATACTATTAATTCTCTTTCCCCTTATCCGTGGATTAATATTCCTTGCTATGACAGTTAGTTATTGATGATAGTTGCCCTTTATAACTCTAACTACATTTTGATTATTCACATTATCCTATACGTGTTTTACAGGTATACTACTTATACATTTTTATTACACATATTTTTATGCATATTTTTACATCGCACAATTTTCTGTCAAACATTTTTGTGATGTTTTGCTCATTTTCCCTGTGAGCTTGTGGGAAATATGAGTTATAAAAAAGCAAATAATTCAATTTCATGATTGAGGCCAGTGGGAGCAAGGGTGTTTTGATTATAAATCCATTCACTCTCCTTACGAGACATCCGTTTAATCTAGTCGCCTCCTCTAGGGTCCTGCCTCACTTGTTCTATGCCTCCAAAGGAGGAACCTGAAAATCTGCCATTATGTTTCTTAGAAAAATGGCGTGATAATGGGTGGCCTTAAAATTTCCTATTAATATTTTTTATATGCTGCCATATTCAGATTTTTAGTGCACGTTTTGTTCTGCCTACATAAATCTTCCCGCAGGGACATTTTATGTGATAGATAACCCCCTTAGAGTAACATGTAAGGTGATTTTTAATTTTATATGTATTATTTCCATTGGTGATTTCCTTGATAATTTATTTTTGTCTTGAGGCTAAGCAGGCCTTGCATGTTCTACATGGAAAAAAAAAACCTTTCTATTATCGTTCAGAGATGGTTTCTTTCTGTTTCCACCATCAATAATTTTAATAGATGGGGCTATTATATTTCCCAGATTTTTCGACTTCCTGAAAATGAATTTTGGTACTATAGGTAATTTTTCCCCAATAACCTTGTCATGTTTTCAAATATCCCAATGTTTTTTTATAATTTGTCTAAATTGAAGTTCTTTTCCATGATATTGGGTTATTATGGGTACATTAAAATCAGGAGCCTCACTTATTTCATTTTTTTCTTTCTTATTAATTTTATCTTTATTATTTTGTACAAGTGATTTCCGTTCTATTTGTAGGACCTCGAGTTAGATTTTTTTAAAGTTCAGTCACATTATAGCCTTTTTCCTAAAAAAATGTATGTAGATTATTTGCCTCATATTCAAACTGCTCTGTCAAGGTGCAATTCCTTCTCAAACGAATATATTGACTTTGTGGAATATTGGTAAGCCAAATTGGAAGGTGGCAGCTATTCAAAGAAATAAAACTATTACTATATGTAGGCTTACAGTACGTTTGAGTCAGTATTTTATTATTCTGAATTTTAATGGTTAAATCTAAAAAATTTACTTCCTGAGTACTGTAGGTGGGTGTGAATTGTAAATAAAACTAATTTTTATTGATTTCCTTTAAAAAATTCTGTAGGGAAGGTTCACCCCCTTTCCATATAAAAATAATATCAGCAATAAATCTCCACCAGAGGATCAGATTCACGTGGAGCACGCCACTGGGGAAGATGGTGGACTCCTCCCACCTCCCCATATATAGATTGGCAAAACTCGCCGCGAATCTGGTCCCCCTGGCGGTCCCCCACGTCTGCAGGTAAACTATATCCTCAAATTTAAAATAATTGTGATTTAAGATAAATAAGATGCACTTCGTCAGGAGGTACGAAGCCTACGTGGCGAAACACGTGTTGAGGTATCTGGATTAGGGTGGGACTAGTGATTTACAGTTATTGTTATATGCCATCTTTATGAGTAGTATTGCACTGTCCAATTACACCCAACAGCATCCATTGCTTGGACGCTGTGAATAAGAGCTAGGTAGTTGTTCAACACTAGGGGACAGCAATTGCACCCGCAACTACTCCAATATTCACAGCTTCTGTTAATTGTCTGTTACCTGCTGTATATGGTCACATTATCCCCCATTGTGATTCTCCACATTGCAGAGCCCTTTTGTGGCCCGGTCTCCATGTTCTGTCCCTTTTGAGTCTCACCTGTAATGTTCATGTGATTTCTAATTAATAAAATTCGATTTTTTTACCTTGTTAAATCCTTGCTCTTTTTTTGTACAAGTTGCAGTAAGTTGGGGAGTGAGGTTCGGTTTTTGGGTTATTGTAGGCTCTAAGAGCAGGGGTCTATGACAGAAAACAATTGTTTATTGTCACACGAAAAAGTAAAATAAAATGGTGGAGCAGTCTGAATGATGGGTCTGCCCCCTTCAACTTCTGGGTCTCCAAATTGGGCACATGGCCTGAGCTTGCCCTTCACGCCTTGGAGGTGCTGGCCTGCCTTCAGCCAGTGTATTGTTTGAACGTGTGTTTAGCACGACTGGAGGGTTATATTTTCCAATGTTTTGAGGTGTACCCTAATTTAAAAAAATAAAAATAAATTTAAAACCAAAAAGCAGTGTAGGCTACCTCCTCCTCCATCGCCACTTCCACCTACACCGCCACATTCACCACCTCCTCAACCTGCAGCACGCCAGACCTGCAGGGTATTGCGAAGTGAGGTCACGGTTATGGGCAATCGAGGGTTACTCACTGTTCATAGGAGACCCTGGGCAGGCATGCGACAGTTAAAGGGTTTCTACCACTTCGTTTTCACCTAATTAGCTGTCAGACACTAGTGATCCGCTGGGTGGCGGCAGTTTGTGAAGGTAGACCGAGCCTCTAGGTGCTAATGACGCCCCCATAGCACCTAGAGGCTCATTAGCATATCTATATAAGTTTGTTTTTTAATGAAACGGCAGGGCAATAAGCAGTTATATTACTATGGTTTGATAGAGCAGACACTAGCAGATCGCTAGTGTCTGAAAGCTAATTAGGTGAAAACGAAGTGGTAGAAATCCTTTAAGGAGAGGCTGACACAAAGTTCCTACATGTCACAGGGGAACGATACATGTAAAAGCACATAGAAAATACATTAAAATACATTGTTAAATATAATATCACTGTTCCGTAGGAGTAATACGTGACCCAATTGACCCTTGTGTAGTGCCCACCCCTACCTAGTGGGACACTACAAACCTCCTTCTCCATATGGACCTGGTCCTCCTAGATCAAGATTATTATTTTTTATTTTTACATATTTTATGTTATTTAAAGAGGACCTTTCACTTGTAAAAACGATGTGAACTAAGTATGCTGCCATGGAGAGCGGTGCCCGGGGATCTCACTGCACTTACTATTATCCCCGAGCGCCGCTCCGTTCTCCCGTTATGCCCTCCGGTACCTTTGCTCCTCAAATTATAGTAGGCGGGTCTTCCCTTGTCCTGTGGGCGTCTCCTTCTCCTAGGCTGTAGCGCTGGCCAATCGCAGCACACAGCTCACAGCCATGGATGGGATCTAGTCTGATGCATCAGGCATTGGTGGGTGGAAATCCTGGCTGATCCACACCTGATTCATTTTGACAAAGGTCAGTCTCTCCACATTTAGGGTGGACAGGCGAGTTCTCCTTGGAGTTACTATGGCCCCCGCCGCACTAAACACCCACTCTGATGCCACGCTACTGGCCAGGCAGGACAGCTTTTCCATGTCAAACTCTGCTACTTGCGGCCACAAATCCAGTTTGGCTGCCTAGTAGTCCAGCGGATCTTCAATGTGGGTTGGCAGGCTACTGTCCAAGTATGCCACCACCTGCTGGTTCAGATCCTTCACAGGTCTACCTGCTGCTGGTGAGTAGTTTATTCACTATGCAGGTGAAGAAAGCTACTCATCAGTGACTGTAGACTAAGGCTTCTGCTGCTGATAGAGCTAGTACTACTCCTGCCACCCCACCCCAGCAGCCATGGCAGTGGAACGTGAGTGCAGAGGGCCCCCCTGGTCAGACCTGCAAGAGGATAGACGATGGCACAGATAGGCAGCGACCAACTGACTACATTGGATGTCTCTCTAGTAGTTAAGTTTGTCCTCCCTCTCAGTGGGTGTAAAAAAAAAAAAAGGCCCCCATTTTGGACCAGTAGCGAGGGTCCAACAAGGCGGAGAGCCAGAAGCCATCCCTCTGCCGACAAGCAAGTGAGCATGCATCGGGCCATTTGTGCAAGTGACTCGGAGGGACTCCCTGCCTTCATCTTCACTGCATACTGCCACGGTGTGTCTGGGTCCTCTGTCTCATCTTCCTCTGGCTGCTCCTGCTCCTCCTCTCCTGCAGCTGAGTAAAAAAAACACCCATTTCCTACATATTGCATGTGCTCCAATGTCCTCCTCCCCCTCCTCCTCCTCTTCCAGTTCAGCCCCCACAGGGCTCATGTGGCCGTGAGATCTAGGCGCCACATCTCCTTTCCCCTGACCAGCCATTGTTACCAGCATCTGTTCCAGGACATGAAGCAGTAGAATGACGTTGTTCATCCCGTAATCCTGGCGACTGAAAAATAACATAGCGTCCTCAAAGGACCTGAGCAAACGGCAGGTGTCAAGCATGAGCTGCCACTGGCTTACATTGAAGTTACAGGGGAGTACTCCTATCCGCTTGGATCATCAAGAAATCGTTGATGGCCTTTCTCTGTTCATATAGCCGTTCCAACATATGTAGGCTGGAATTCCAATGGGTGGAAACGGCGCATATCAGCCTATGTTGGGGGATGCCATTCTGCCGCTGCAGCTCAAGAAGGGTGTGCTTTGCAGTGTACGAGTGGCTGAAGTGTATGCAAAGTTTCCTGGCCATTGTTAGGATGTCTTGTAGATGGGTGGAAAACTTCAGGAACTGCTTGACAACCAGATTGAATATGTGTGCAGTGCAGGGTGCATGGCTCAGCCCTCCTTGACGCAGCACCGCAACCATGTTCTTTCTGTTGTTGGTCACCATGGTTTCAATTTTGAGTTGTCGCAGAGAAAGCCAGGATTAGATTTTTTGATGGAAGACACAGGGCAGTTCCTCCCCTGTGTGACTCCGCTAGCAGGGCCGGACTGGCCTGCCGGGATACCGGGAAATTTCCCGGTGGGCCGGCAAGCCTGAGTGCCGCAAGGCCGCGGCCCTGGTGACAAGTGGGGGCGGCCGCGGCCGGCGGCAGGGCAGAGCAGGAGATGAGCGCCTCCATTGCGGAAGCGCTCATCTCCATAGTCATCTGTTTTGCCGTCCTCAGGACGGCAATACAGATGCTTGTGCTGCGGCAGAGGAGGGAGAGGTGTGTTCCCTCCTGTTCCTCTGATAGGCTGCCGGCTTAGTGCTGGCAGCCTATCAGAGGCCGGTGCAGGCGGCGCGATGACGTCATCGCGTCGCCTGAGCCGTATAGCGAGTACACAGACGGAAGAGGCGGCCTGCATCGCATCGCATTGCTGGAGGTAAGTATAAGTGTATTCTTTTTTTTTTTTTTATATATAGGTACAATACTGGGCAGGCACATGATAATGGGGGGACTACTGGGCTGGGCTGGCACATGATAAGGGGGGCTACTGGGCTGGCACATAAGGGGGGACTACTGGGCTGGGCTGGAACATGATAAGGGGGGCTACTGGGCTGGCACATGATAAGGGGGGACTATTGGGCTGGGCTGGCACATGATAATGGGGGCTACTGGGCTGGCACATGATAAGGGGGGCTACTGGCACATGATATGGGGGGGCTACTGGCACATGATATGGGGGGGCTACTGGCACATGATATGGGGGGGCTACTGGCACATGATATGGGGGGGCTACTGGCACATGATATGGGGGGGCTACTGGCACATGATATGGGGGCACTCTGGCTACTGGCACATGATATGGGGGCACTCTGGCTACTGGCACATGATATGGGGGGGGCTCTGGCTACTGGCACATGATATGGGGGGGCTCTGGCTACTGGCACATGATATGGGGGGCTCTGGCTACTGGCACATGATAAGGGGGGCTACTGGCACATGATAAGGGGGGCTACTGGCACATGATAAGGGGGCTACTGGAACATGATAAGGGGGGCTACTGGCACATAGGGGGGCTACTGGCACATGATAAGGGGGGCTACTGGCCCATAAGGGGGGCTACAGGCCCATAAGGGGGGCTACTGGCACATATGGGGGGGCTACTGGCACATGATATGGGGGCACTCTGGCTACTGGCACATGATATGGGGGGCTCTGGCTACTGGCACATGAAATGGGGGGGCTCTGGCTATTGGCACATGATATGGGGGGCTCTGGCTACTGGCACATGATGGTGGGGGGGCTCTTATTTCTGGCACATGATTGGGGGCACTCTGGCTACTGGCACATGATATGGGGGGCTCTGGCTACTGACACATGATATGGGGGGGCTCTGGCTACTGGCACATGATGGTGGGGGGGGCTCTTATTACTGGCACATGATTGGGGCATCTATGGGGGCACATCTTACTGCAGATTATTGGGGGGCACTATAGGGGCATCTACTGAGGCTAAAAAAGAAGATATTTTATATGGGGGCTCTGTATAGGGGCATTTTATACTGGGACACATTATGGTGGGTACTATGGGGAAGGGGGGGAGCACTATGGGGGTCATCTACGGGGGCACTGAGAAGGGGTATTTTATATTGGCACATAATGGGAACATTAGCTCAACTGGGGGCATTACAAAGGGGTATGTTTTGCATATTATAAGGAGAATTATTACTACTGGGGGGGCATTATGGTGGGCTTTATTACTCCCCCATGGTATGACCCCTAGTAGCAGCACCAGCCTCTCCCTGCTCTGCTATCCCTCTGCCCTTTCTCCAAATCCTTATTATGAAATCTTTCTCATTAGGTTAAAGCACAACATCAGCTCCGCCGAGCCCCCGGGCAAAGTGTTGAAGTGGTGTCCGAGATCCCCAAGGGCCAAGCCAAGTAACTGTAAGTTTTTATGGGGGTTCTACAAAAGAGCTATCGTGGGGCAAAGTTCATATTCGTGTTTACACACGTGTTTTAAAATGAATGCTTTCTCCTATTATAAACAAGTAAATAATGACGCAATGCGGTGGGGCTGGTGTGCAACTTTTTCCAGGGCTGGTTTTTATCCCCAGTCCGGCCCTGTCCGCTAGTCCAGGCAAATGAGGTGCAAAACAGCGTGACACCACCGTGCCCTGCACATGTGGTATGCTGGAGGGGCACTGTGACTTGTCCCTGCAGTGGAGGCTGAAGACATGGTTAAGGATGAGGAGGTAGAGGTGGACATTTTCGCGTGACCTGGCCAAGTTGCTGGTGTGGCTGTGAAGGAACAGCATTCACCCAGTGGACCGTAGAGGACAAGTATTGTCCCTTACCGTAGTTACAGCTCCACACATCGGCGCTGTTGTGCACTTTGGCAGACACTGACAGGCTCAAGGACTGGCCCACCTTCTGTTCTCCATATTTGTGCAGGGTTGGTACTGCCTTTTTCACAAAGAAATGATTGCTTGGGACTCTCCACCTCGGCTCGGCACAAGCCATCAGTTCTCTGAAAGGTGCAGAGTCCCCTACTTGGAGAGGGAGGGACTGCAGCACCAACAACTTGGCCAAGAGCACATTCAGTTTGTGCACCATTGAATGAGTGCACGCATATTGCTGTCTCTTGGCAATCGTTATGGTGATCGATTGCTGCCGGAATAACTGATAGCGAGGAGGGTGGGCAGGAGCACCTGGACCAACAGAAGATGGGAATGACAGACAGCTCCCTTCAGCTGAGGTGGTGGAGCATTGACTGCCTGAAACCAGGTGTGTGCCACTGGGTGATGCAGCGGTTGCTGCGGCAGGCTGAACCACCACATCGGAGCCACGGTTCTCCCAGGCCATTTTATGGTGATGCTGCATGTTTTGACGCAGGGCCGTGGTGCCAACATTGGCACCCTGACCACGCTTCAACTTCTACCCACATATTCTACATATGGTCATGTTAACCTCCTCCGGCGGCTTGACAAAAAACTACCACACTGCATAATTGGTGATTTCACCCCCAACAATCCGCACTGACTGACTGCTACCACCTCTGTGAACCCCTGCACCACTACTTCCCGGGCATGTAGGCTTCTGCGAAGCAGGTGGTCTAACCCAGGCACGTTTGGCTCCCGACCTCCCACAGCTGCCACCCTGCTGACTCCCAACCATGCTACCACCTTGCTGGCTCAGCCGCCTCCTCACGGGCAAGTTGACACCCGCTTCTCCTGATGATGATGAAGCCCCTTCTGCACCCGGCACCCAAGTGCGACCGGCTTCATCATCATCGAGTAGTGTCTACACGTCACTGATGTCCTCCTCAACGGTCTATGGGTCAGGAGCCTGACCGCTCGCAACAGCACCTCCCACACCACTCTCCTCATCACTACTTGCCCGCCTAGCGGAGGAAGCGGCGGATGTCTCCTCCAGATCTTGGCTGGGCAGAAGCTGCTTACTGTCCTCTAGTTGCTCATCCTCACTGTATAGTGGAGCTGAGCCCAAAGCATACAATACTTCTGTGGGTGAGGGAACAGCAAAGGACTGAGGCAGTTTGAGGACAGGTGAGGGCACAGGGCCTGCTCCCAGGCCATGCCAACTAAGGGTTGTGTCTGACGAACCCACCAAATGTTGGCTGGGGGTGTCTGATGTCACTTGGGATGAAGTGGATGACAGAGTTAACCAATCAAGAACCGCTGGGTTGCTGGTCAAGACATGAGCGCTAGATGACACCGGGAGCTCAGGCTTCTTGCTGCGACTCCTGCTTCCACGCCCCCTGACTCTGCTGCGACCTCTGCCTCCGCCAGAAACATTTAGGCCTCTGCTACTCCTCTGTGCATGGCCTGGCACTTCTCTGTCTGACATACTTTTTGCTGAACTAAATAAATTATAATCAAATTAAAGCACCCCTAAAAGCAACGTATATATTTCTCTTTTTGTACAGAACTAGGCCAGTAAATGCTTTTAGTGCAAATAACAGCAAAAGTGAACTGCATATATATTTCTCTTTTTGTACTGAAATAGGCCAATAAACACTCTCACTACATATAACTGCAGAAGTGAAATGCGTATCTATTTTTCTCTTTCTGTACTGAAATAGGACACTAAACGCTTTCGCCACAAATAACTGCAACAGCGAAGTGCGCATATATTTTTAATTTTGTACTAAAATAGGCCACTAAAGGCTTTTCAACATAGCACTTGCACCCCAATAACAACAAATTGCTGGAATGACAGAGCTGTATAATGTCTATTTGGATCCCCAAATATTCTTTTCCTGCACTTGTAAATCGTCCCTAGATGGCAGGACAAATCCGGTACAGCTACACAGACCATACGCCGTCCTGGTCGCCGGGCAGGCCATACATCCTCTGGCTCTGGCAGCGACTCCACTACTGGCCAACAGATACCTTTTTGAGGAAGACGACGACGCCAAAAAAAGACAACACCAGGAGAGCAGGCCGACGCCATCATAGGGGGAGCAGATGCACCACGACTGACCCGGTCCCAGGTACGGCCAGTACACCAGACACCTTAGTTCTCAATTTATCTTCTAAGAACTTAAATCCTTTACAGATGCAGGTGTTGCAGAAGGGACTGTCCTTCAGCCCCACTGCAACCTTGGACACTTTCGGCTTGGACATGGACCTGCAACGCTTCTTTCGCTCTTTGCGACTGAAAGCTCACTTCTCCACACAAGGAGATACCGTATCATATGATCCGGATCCCCCTGGTGGATTTGAGGACACTTTAACACTAAAATCTTATGGCTTACGGGTAAAAAGTCAGTACATGCCACCTAAAACTGCACACCCTATAGAAACGTACATTGAGCTAGTCCAGAAAGGCATTAGTACCTTGCTCACACAGTTTAAGGGAGGACAATATCATTTACATCAAAATCTTACAGCATTAGAGAGACAGACTATCAATCACCTACTTGATGATAGATCACTTATTTTCAAACCCGCGGACAAAGGGGGCGCCCTTGTAGTACTAGACGAGGAGTATTACACACATGAAATTTTGCAACAATTGTCGGGCACTAAAACATACGCGATCTTACCACGCGCTCCAGTATATGACATTAAAAGAGAACTGCAAACCTTGATACAGAATAGTTTAGAACAAAATATTATAGACCAGAAAATGGCAGAATTTTTAATAAAACAGCATCCCATTACACCGGTGTTTTACACATTGCCTAAAGTGCACAAATCGATGGAACGTCCCCCAGGTAGACCTATCGTGGCAGCATCAGATTCCATACTCTCTCCCCCAGCCATGCTACCAGACAAGGTATTGACCCCTCTTACACAAAGAACCCCCTCGTACCTCAAGGACACACAGCATTTCCTAGAAGAGCTTAGCCAGGTACATGTAGGTGAAGAATGCCTACTGGTCACATATGATGTATCCAGTTTATACACATCTATAACCCATGCAAAGGGGATAGCGGCAGTTAAATCCTTACTAGACAACAGTCATTACAAATCCGAGCAGAAAAATTTCTTCACCTCATTGCTTACCTTTGTACTAGAAAAAAACGACTTCTTATTTCAGGATACATACTACCAACAATGCTGCGGGACCGCGATGGGATCTAACTCCGCACCGCCGTATGCAAATACGTATATGTCACAGCTGGAGAATGATTATATATATCCAAATCCCATTTTTCATCAAAATTGTAAATTTTGGTTGTAAATTTTGCTTTTATTAACAAGCATAATAAAAGCGATAAAAGCTTACAGAAGTATAGGGTGAGGTAACAGTCACCATTACAGGTATATATATGTGATATTATTTCCTAGTTCTAAGCACAGAAAGAAAATATCCCTAGTGAAAAATCATTTCTAATGATTATCATCCATTAATCTAATCAAGATTCATAACAGGATGAGCGTTTATTGACTATGAGAACATTGCGAATAGAGTAATATAAGTCAATCAAAGGAGGACTCATAGAATGGTGACGGGTAAGGGAGGAAAGGGAGGAGGGAAGGGGAGGGGGAGGAAAACAAAACAAGTGGTCAAACCGTGGGGAACAAAAAAAAATAAATTGTCACATGTTCTTGTCACATTAAATTTTTTGCCTCTTTTCCCTTTTCTTCCGGGCACCAAGTTGCATAAGATGCCCCCTAATAACAGCCTTATGAAACTCCCAGAGACTGGCCCAAGAAATACCGTCTTTATTGTTTTCCTCAAAGAAAAGCTTAATTTGAGAAGCAATAAAGTTACAGTCCGGTTCTGGTGCTATTAAGGTATCATTAAGTCGCCAGTTAAAGGGCCTATTAGCTTTATCTGCTGTAGATAGGGTGATAATAAGTGGGGCATGATCTGAGTGTAAAAAATAATCATACTTTGCGCCACGGATTGAGTTGAGTGTATTTTGCTATACGTGAGTATTGGTTGTGTACTGTTGAAAAAAATGAATAATCTCTCTCCCCAGGGTTATAAAATCTCCATGCATCCACCAGCTTGGAAAAGATTCATAGATGACATATTTTGCATATGGCGGGGCGGCGTTGAAACCTTACAGGAATTCACTGACTACATCAATAATATTTGGCGTGAACTAAAATTCACACTCCACTGGGATCCCCACAGAATATCCTTCTTGGACACTTGGGTTATAAAGGGGACTGACTGTTTTGTTTGTATGTTCTTCCACTCATACTGCTGCTCACTTCTTGTTTGAAAAAGGCACATGTGAGTGCCGAAACGCCGCGCGTCACCCTAATATGAGTGACCAATAAATCTATCACCAGCAAAGATTTTTGGGAGTGCCGGTTTTCTTTCATTCTTCTGATTTTGGGATTACGTCCACACAAACCGAGCACCCCTTCACCAGTACGCTGTGCTGCCTGATTTCATTACACACTGTCCCTAGCACCGTCTGACGTCTCTTCCTGCACTAAGATGCTGTGACGTGATTCCCCCTATCCTTTCCATCGTTTTTTCATTTATTTTTTTTCACAATGAGGCTTTTCCAATTGCTGTCCCAAGCGTCTTCTCACATCTGTCCCTGCACTCAGAACACTTGAAAATATCTGAATCTAAGATGGCCACCCTATTTATAGAGCTGTGACATCACAGGGCCGGCTGGCTGCTGATTGGCTGCATGCATGCATTTCAATCTGGGTGCTCCCGCCTTCCCAGACTTCCTTTCTCAATGTCCTCACACGTGCAACCTACAGTACAGACCAAAAGTTTGGACACACCTTCTCATTCAAAGAGTTTTCTTTATTTTCATGACTATGAAGGCATCAAAACTATGAATTAACACATGTGGAATTATATACATAACAAACAAGTGTGAAACAACTGAACATATGTCATATTCTAGGTTCTTCAAAGTAGCCACCTTTTGCTTTGATTACTGCTTTGCACACTCTTGGCATTCTCTTGATGAACTTCAAGAGGTAGTCCCCTGAAATGGTCTTCCAACAGTCTTGAAGGAGTTCCCAGAGATGCTTAGCACTTGTTGGCCCTTTTGCCTTCACTCTGCGGTCCAGCTCACCCCAAACCATCTCGATTGGGTTCAGGTCCGGTGACTGTGGAGGCCAGGTCATCTGGCGCAGCACCCCATCACTCTCCTTCTTGGTCAAATAGCCCTTACTTTCAAAGTTTTCCCAATTTTGCGGCTGACTGACTGACCTTCATTTCATAAAGTAATGATGGCCACTCGTTTTTCTTTACTTAGCTGCTTTTTTCTTGCCATAATACAAATTCTAATAGTCTATTCAGTAGGACTATCAGCTGTGTATCCACCTGACTTCTCCTCAACGCCACTGATGGTCCCAACCCCATTTATAAGGCAAGAAATCCCACTTATTAAACCTGACAGGGCACACCTGTGAAGTGAAAACCATTTCAGGGGACTACCTCTTGAAGCTCATCAAGAGAATGCCAAGAGTGTGCAAAGCAGTAATCAAATTTGCATTCGTTGCGAATCAAATTTTTCCTGAAATTCGGATCGAATTCCACTTCGTCAGCTTCGATTCGCTCATCTCTAGTCATGACAACTGCTATAAATTGACATTTCTGCCAAATTTACAATAGTAAAATATTATAATTTCTTGATTGCAGATATAGAAACATGCTTAGTGTGTCCTAACGATCACTGGTCAAATGGAAGAAGAGATTCCTGCGTTCCAAGACCGATGGAATTCCTGTCTTATGGAGACACACTGGGGTCATCTCTAATTATTATAAATCTTACATTTTGCCTTGTGACTATAGTTGTGTTGGGGATATTTATAAAAAATAAAGATTCTCCAATTGTGAAAGCCAATAACCAGAATCTCAGTTTCATACTTCTCCTCTCACTCATCTTCTCATTTTTATGTCCTCTTTTATTTATTGGACGTCCCTCAGATATATCATGTCTCCTCCGACAAGTGGCTTTTGGAATCATTTTTAGCCTTGCAGTTTCTTCAGTCTTAGCTAAAACAGTGACTGTAGTCTTAGCTTTTCAAGCCATTAAACCAGGCAGGACACTGAGGCAGTGGATGAAGAGACACCTCTCCACATCCTTAATTGTTATAGGTTCATCTGGAGAAGTTTTGATCTGTGTCCTCTGGTTATTTTATTCTCCACCATTCCCAGATTATAACACTGGAATAGAGGTTGGAAAGATAATCTTACAATGTATTGAGGGATCTGCCATTGCATTTTGCTTGTCCATCAGCTACATTGGATTTCTGGCAATGATGAGCTTTATTGTAGCTTTCTTGGCCAGAAGACTTCCAGACACCTTCAATGAGGCTCAGTACATCACCTTCAGCATGCTGGTGTTCTGCAGTGTGTGGATCTCCTTCATCCCGGCCTACCTCAGCACCAAGGGGAAGTACATGGTGGCTGTGGAAGTATTTGCCATCTCCTCTTCCAGTGCTGGACTTCTGGGCTGTATCTTCATTCCCAAATGTTACATTATCCTACTGAGACCAGAACTTAACACAAAGTCCAATATAAGGGTCATAGGAAGACATTGTACAAGGGAATTTTGATTTGTGTTTCAATGTACAGTTGTAGCCGAGTTAAATTTGACTCTGATAACACATGGCACAGTCTTATCTTGGTTTTCTCGTGACAAAAGCCATTGAAATACATTGAAAAGTTAGTTACCTTTCTCTTCCTATTATTTACTTAATGCGTTAACCATCAAGTTTTGCTCGGCTGCATCTCTATTTATTACTCTTTTAAATTTGTATTATTTAGCTACACAGTTGTGTTCAAAATAATAGCAGTGTGTTCCAAATCAAAACATGAAGAAAAATATATCAAATTTGTGTTGTTCCTCTAAAAAAATTGAAGGAAAGTGAATATTAGACTGTTCAAAAAAATAGCAGTGTTTAGATTCTTCTTTACTAACATCCACTATATAAACTGAATTTTTTTTGAAGATTTTGCTTTCCTTTCAATCACTTCCCTAATGTTTAGTTGTATAACCGTTGTTTCTGAGAACTGTACATCTGTGCTGCTCGGAGTCGACCAACTTCTGGCCCCTGTGAACAGGTATTCCAGCCCAGGATGATTGGACTACATTCCACAGTTCTTTTCTATTTCTTGGTTTTGCCTCAGAAACTGCATTTTTTATGTCACCCCACAAGTTTTCTAATGGGTTAAGAGTCGGGGATCTGGCTTACCACTCCATAATGTCAATCTTGTTGGTCTGGAACCAAGATGTTTCACGTTTACTGGAGTGTTTGAGGTCGTCTTGTTGGAACACCCATTTCAACTGCATTTCCTCTTCAGCATAAGGCAGCATGACCCCTTCAAGTATTCTGATGTATTCAGACTGATCCATGATCCCTGGTCTGCGATAAATAGGCCTAACACTGTAGTATGAGAAACATCTCCACATCATGATGCTTGTCCACCATGCTTCACGGTCTTCACAGTGTACTGTGGCTTGAATTCAGTGTTTGGGGGTCGTCTGACAAACTGTCTCCGGCCACTAGACCCAAAAAGAACAATCTTACTTTCATCAGTCCACAAAATGTCTCTTTAGGCCGGTCAATGTGCTCTTTGGCAAATTGCAACCTCTTCAGCACATGTCTTTTATTCAACAGTTGTACTTTGCGGGGGCTTCTTGCAGATAGCTCGCCTTCACATAGGCGTCTTCTAATTGTAACAGGACTCACAGGTAACTTAAGACCTTCTTTGATCTTCCTGGAGCTGATCGTTGGCTGAGTCCTTGCCATTTTGGCTATTTTTCAATCCATTTGAATGGTAGTTTTTCGCTTTCTTCCACCTGTTTCAGGATTTGGTTGCCATTTTAAAGCATTTCTGATCATTTTAGCTGAGCAGCCGATCGTTTTCTGCACTAATTTATATGTTTTCCCCTCTTCAATCAACTTTTTAATCAAAGTACGCTGTTCTTCTGAACAATGTCTGGAACGACCCAATTTCCTCAGAATTTCAGAGAGAAATGCACTGTAACCACCATGTACAACATTTGCTGCCTTCCTTCCTTAACTTCTTCCCGACCGCCTAACGCACGGATGCGTCCTGGCGGCAGTCGATTCATTCCTCCTGGATGTATCCGTGCGTCATCTCGCGAGACGCAAGATTTCAGTCAGAGCCGGCCCGCGCATGCGCATTGCGGGCCGGCAAAGGTTAACGGACAATTTTGTCACCAGCCTGCCAGCCAATGATCATCGCTGGCAGGCTGGCGATTTTCAAAAAATCAAATCAGAAGCCATCTAACACCTTATATTTATAAATATAAGGTGTTAGATGGCTTCTGTGCTCCTCTGCTGGTCCTTTTCGTCGGTTGGTCCCAGCAGAGGAGCACACATCACAGTGAGTAGCCACCAAACACTACATTTAGCCCCAGATCACCCCCATCACCCCAATTAACCCCTTGATCACCCCTTGATCGCCCCTGTCAATCACCTAGTGAAAGGGAAAAAAGTGATCAGTGTAAACTGTCACTTTTTTTTCCCATTAGTATTGACTAGAGTTGAGCGAACACCTGGATGTTCGGGTTCGAGAAGTTCGGCCGAACTTCCCGGAAATGTTCGGGTTCGGGATCCGAACCCGACCCGAACTTCGTTCCGAACCCGAACCCCATTGAAGTCAATGGGGACCCAAACTTTTCGGCACAAAAAAGGCTGTAAAACAGCCCAGGAAACAGCTAGAGGGCTGCAAAAGGCAGCAACATGTAGGTAAATCCCCTGCAAACAAATGTGGATAGGGAAATGAATTAAAATAAAAAAAAAAAAAAAAAAAATTAACCAATATCAATTGGAGAGAGGTCCATAGCAGAGAATCTGGCTTCACGTCAGCAGAGAATCAGTCTTCATGTCATAGCAGAGAATCAGGCTTCATGTCACCCACCACTGGAACAGGCCACTGTCAGATATTTAGACCCCGGCACCCAGACAGAGGAGAGAGGTCCCATTGCAAAGAATCAGGCTTCATGTCATAGCAGAGAATCAGGCTTCACGTCACCCACCACTGGAACAGGCCATTGTCAGATATTTTGGCCCTGGCACCCAGACAGAGGAGAGAGGTCCCATAGCAGAGAATCAGGCTTCATGTCAGCAGAGAATCAGGCTTCATGTCATAGCAGAGAATCAGGCTTCACGTCAGCCAAAACTGGAACAGTCCATTGTCAGATATTTAGGCCCCGGCACCCAGACAGAGAAGAGAGGTCCCATAGCAGAGATTCAGGCTTCATGTCATAGCAGAGAATCATGCTTCATGTCACCCAACACTGGAACAGGCCACTGTCAGATATTTTTAGGCCCCGGCACCCAGACAGAGGAGAGGTTCATTCAACTTTGGGTTGCCCCGCAATATAATGGTAAAATGAAAATAAAAATAGGATTGAATGAGGAAGTGCCCTGGAGTACAATAATACATGGTTAAGGGGAGGTAGTTAATGTCTAATCTGCACAAGGGATGGACAGGTCCTGTGGGATCCATGCCTGGTTCATTTTTATGAACGTCAGCTTGTCCACATTGGCTGTAGACAGGCGGCTGCGTTTGTCTGTAATGACGCCCCCTGCCGTGCTGAATACACGTTCAGACAAAACGCTGGCCGCCGGGCAGGCCAGCACCTCCAAGGCATAAAAGGCTAGCTCTGGCCACGTGGACAATTTGGAGACCCAGAAGTTGAATGGGGCTGAACCATCAGTCAGTACGTGGAGGGGTGTGCACATGTACTGTTCCACCATGTTAGTGAAATGTTGCCTCCTGCTAACACGTTCCGTATCAGGTGGTGGTGTACTTAGCTGTGGCGTGTTGACAAAACTTTTCCACATCTCTGCCATGCTAACCCTGCCCTCAGAGGAGCTGGGCGTGACACAGCTGCGTTGGCAACCTCTTGCTCCTCCTCTGCCTTCGCCTTGGGCTTCCACTTGTTCCCCTGTGACATTTGGGAATGCTCTCAGTAGCGCGTCTACCAACGTGCGCTTGTACTCGCGCATCTTCCTATCACGCTCCAGTGCAGGAAATAAGGTGGGCACATTTTCTTTGTACCGGGGATCCAGCAGGGTGGCAACCCAGTAGTCCGCACACGTTAAAATGTGGGCAACTCTGCTGTCGTTGCGCAGGCACTGCAGCATGTAGTCGCTCATGTGTGCCAGGCTGCCCAGAGGTAATGACAAGCTGTCCTCTGTGGGAGGCGTATCGTCATCGTCCTGTGTTTCCCCCCAGCCACGCACCAGTGATGGGCCCGAGCTGCGTTGGGTGCCACCCCGCTGTGAACATGCTTCATCCTCATCCTCCTTCACCTCCTCCTCATCCTCATCCTCCTCGTCCTCCAGTAGTGGGCCCTGGCTGGCCACATTTGTACCTGGCCTCTGCTGTTGCAAAAAACCTCCCTCTAAGTCACTTCGAAGAGACTGGCCTGAAAGTGCTCAAAATGACCCCTCTTCCTCCTCCTCCTGGGCCACCTCCTCTTCCATCATCGCCCCAAGTGTTTTCTCAAGGAGACATAGAAGTGGTATTGTAACGCTGATAACGGCGTCATCGCCACTGGCCATGTTGGTGGAGTACTCGAAACAGCGCAACAGGGCACACAGGTCTCGCATGGAGGCCCAGTCATTGGTGGTGAAGTGGTGCTGTTCCGCAGTGTGACTGACCCGTGCGTGCTGCAGGTGAAACTCCACTATGGCCTGCTGCTGCTTGCACAGTCTGTCCAGCATGTGCAAGGTGGCGTTCCACCTGGTGGGCACGTCGCATATGAGGCGGTGAGCGGGAAGGCCGAAGTTACGCTGTAGCGCAGACAGGCGAGCAGCGGCAGGGTGTGAACGCCGGACGCGCGAACAGAGGGCCCGCACTTTATGCAGCAGCTCTGACATGTCGGGGTAGTTGTGAATGAACTTCTGCACCACCAAATTCAGCACATGCGCCAGGCAAGGGATGTGTGTCAAACCGGCTAGTCCCAGAGCTGCAACGAGATTTCGCCCATTATCGCACACCACCAGGCCAATCTTGAGGCTCACCGGCAGCAACCACTCGTCGGTCTGTTGTTCTATACCCCGCCACAACTCCTGTGCGGTGTGGGGCCTGTCCCCCAAACATATGAGTTTCAGAACGGCCTGCTGACGTTTACCCCGGGCTGTGCTGAAGTTGGTGGTGAAGGTGTGTGGCTGACTGGATGAGCAGGTGGAAGAAGAGGAGGAGGAAGCCGAGTAGGAGGAGGAGGCAACAGGAGGCAAAGAATGTTGCCCTGCGATCCTTGGCGGCGGAAGGACGTGCGCCAAACAGCTCTCCGCCTGGGGCCCAGCCGCCACTACATTTACCCAGTGTGCAG
The DNA here is from genome assembly GCF_905171765.1 of Bufo bufo. NCBI lineage: Eukaryota > Metazoa > Chordata > Amphibia > Anura > Bufonidae > Bufo > Bufo bufo. The sequence goes on along the minus strand of NC_053392.1, from coordinate 19,639,302 downwards.
TTAGGGAGATATAGCGTCCCTGGCCGTGCTTACTGGTCCACGTATCTGTGGTTAGGTGGACTTTGCCACAGATGGCGTTGCGCAGTGCACACTTGATTTTATCGGATACTTGGTTGTGCAGGGAAGGCACGGCTCTCTTGGAGAAGTAGTGGCGGCTGGGAACAACATACTGTGGGACAGCAATCGACATGAGCCATTTGAAGCTGTCTGTGTCCAACAGCCTGAATGACAGCATTTCATGGGCCAGTAGTTTAGAAATGCTGGCATTCAGGGCCAGGGATCGAGGGTGGCTAGGTGGGAATTTACGCTTTCTCTCAAATGTTTGTGAGATGGAGAGCTGAACGCTGCCGTGTGACATGGTTAAGATGCTTGGTGACGCAGGTGGTGGTGTTGGTGGTACATCCCATGTTTGCTGGGCAGCAGGTGCCAACGTTCCTCCAGAGGTGGAGGAAGAGGCCGAGGCGGCAGCAGCAGAAGAGGTAGCAGGGGGAGCCTGAGTGAATTCCTTGTTTTTAAGGTGTTTACTCCACTGCAGTTCATGCTTTGCATGCAGGTGCCTGGCCATGCAGGTTGTGCTAAGGTTCAGAACGTTAATGCCTGGCTTCAGGCTCTGATGGCACAGCGTGCAAACCACTCAGGTCTTGTCGTCAGCACATTGTTTGAAGAACTGCCACGCCAGGGAACTCCTTGAAGCTGCCTTTGGGGTGCTCGGTCCCAGATGGCGGTGGCCAGTAGCAGACGGACTCTCTTGGCGGCGGGTGTTCTGCTTTTGCCCACTGCTCCCTCTTTTGCTACGCTGTTGGCTCGGTCTCACCACTGCCTCTTCCTCCAAATTCTGAAAGTCAGTGGCACGACCTTCATTCCATGTGGGGTCTAGGACCTCATCGTCCCCTGCATCGTCTTCCACCCAGTCTTGATCCCTGACCTCCTGTTCAGTCTGCACACTGCAGAAAGACGCAGCAGTTGGCACCTGTGTTTCGTTATCATCAGAGACGTGCTGAGGTGGTATTCCCATGTCCTCATCATTAGGAAACATAAGTGGTTGTGCGTTAGTGCATTCTATCTCTTCCACCCCTGGGGAAGGGCTAGGTGGATGCCCTTGGGAAACCCTGCCAGCAGAGTCTTCAAACAGCATAAGAGACTGCTGCATAACTTGAGGATCAGACAGTTTCCCTGATATGCATGGGGGTGATGTGACAGACTGATGGGCTTGGTTTTCAGCCGCCATCTGTGCACTTTCTGCAGAAGACTGGGTGGGAGATAATGTGAACGTGCTGGATCCACTGTCGGCCACCTAATTGACTAATGCCTGTACCTGCTCAGGCCTTACCATCCTTAGAACGGCATTGGGCCCCACCAAATATCCCTGTACATTCTGGCGGCTACTGGGACCTGAGGTAGTTGGTTCACTAGGACGTGTGGCTGTGGCAGAACGGCCACGTCCTCTCCCAGCACCAGAGGGTCCACTAACACCACCACGACCATGTCCGCGTCCGCGTCCCTTACTAGAAGTTTTCCTCATTGTTACCGTTCACCACAATAAGAAAATATATATTTGGCCCAATGTATTGAATTCAAATTCAGGCCTTTTTTTTACAGGCACCTAACCCTACCTGGCTATCTATTTAGGTACCGTATTACACTAATACAGGCACAGCAGTAACGACAGATTTAGCTGAATATAAATTGTAGGCCTAGTATTTAGGCCCTGGATGACAGGTATACGTTTACGGACAGAATTAGACTTGGAAATGCACGGTAGCGTGTGAAGTTATTGAGGATTTTATTTACAAATGCCTATATAGGCAATAGAACCTATCTTAGCCCAAGTACCAACTAATACTTCACTTTTATTGTAATACTTATTAAAATGTGTCACTTGATATACTTGTGAATCACAGATTGTGAAACCACAGACAAGAAAAAGAACAAAATTAGCTATTAAGGTATTAAAAACACAGTCTACAAACCACTGTTAGAGATGATGGGTATAGTCATTTAGAGGCGATGTGCACAATCGCTCACTCCAAATACTATAAAGGCAACTTATTGCCCTGCCACGTCTGTAGATAATGTTGACTACTGCTTGTCAACTATATGTGATTGTTAATTTAGTGCCCTATACTGGAAGTGGGGGACTTGTACCCTTGACCCACTACATAGACCGAATTGCTATTTAGCAGCTGACATTTGTTGCAGACGTTGGCAACACACTAATTGACTCCTGTGTGTGTGAACTCCTGCTATATACGTCCTCCTGGCAATGCCAACCAGGTGACAGTAGTCCAACAGGCCACTGTTTATCTCTGCCAAGGCAGATGATTCTAAAGGCTGTAAAAACAACCTCTTGCCGTGCCACGTCTGTAAATGTTAGTGTCTGCACGATCTAATAATCAGCTGAATCTAAATGCAAAAATGTTTATTCCTGTGTTTGTGGTAGGGAACTTATTCCATCAACCCACTACAAGACTTGAGATCCTGTTTAGCAGACGACAATCATCACAGACGTTGGCTGCAATGTTGTGACTCCTAAGTGTACAGCCTGCTGATAGTGCCAGTCAGGTCAGAGTAATCCAACCGGACTACTATTTATCACTAACAGTGGGAACATGACTGCTTGTTAAAACCTAAGTCTGCCCCCCGACATGTTTCGCCAGTATCTCTGGCTTCTTCAGGGGTAACGGGCAGCGTTGTTTTTAATACCTTAGTAGCTAATTTTGTTCTTTTTCTTGTCTGTGGTTCCACAATCTGTGATTCACAAGTATATCAAGTGACACATTTTAATAAGTATTACAATAAAAGTGAAGTATTAGTTGGTACTTGGGCTAAGATAGGTTCTATTGCCTATATAGGCATTTGTAAATAAAGTGGTAAATTAACCTTGCCCAGGCCAGGTCCTGTATTTATGGATAAGTTATTGAGGATGACCCTATCCGCACCTTCAATCTAATATACCCTTTTATGGATAGATTTAAAGTTGGCCTGATAGAGCAGAAACCACTGAAGGGAATTGCTAAGTTGGGAATTGTATTCAACCCAGAACAAAAACTGTGCTTCGGCAGACAGCAGACAGTATTACAATTGGCTGGCCACAGCTGAAACACCAGATTTAGGGTACTGCTATTTTGGCAATTGTATTTCACCCCTCAATAAAATAGCAAGCACAGCCAAGCCCCTGATGTAGGATATATATAAAAAAAAAAAAAAACACACTATTGATGGCTAAATGGACTTGGTGATAGCTTGTGCTGGCGCACCACAAGACACAAAATGGCCGCCGATCACACCAGAAAAAAGTGACAGAAAAACGCTCTGGGCAGCCTTAAAACAGTGAGCAATTGAATAGCAGAAGATGAATGATCCACAGCTGTACATCGATCACTGAATGAAGTCTTTTGGAGGAGTTAATCACTGCCTAATCTCGCCCTAACAGCAGCAGCTGCAACCTCTCCCTACGCTTGTATCAGCAGAGTGACGTGCAGCGCTACGTGACCCAAGCTTATATAGAGGCTGGGTCACATGCTGCACTGGCCAATCACAGCCATGCCAATAGTAGGCATGGCTGTGATGGCCTCTTGGGGCAAGTAGTATGACGCTTGTTGATTGGCTGCTTTGCAGCCTTTCAAAAAGCGCCAAGAAAGCGAAGAACACCGAACCCGGACTTTTACGAAAATGTTCGGGTTCGGGTCCGTGTCACGGACACCCCAAAATTCGGTACGAACCCGAACTATACAGTTCGGGTTCGCTCATCCCTAGTCTCTGTTTCTGATTGACAAACCAACACTTGTTTCCCTATTTTTTATCAAGTATGTGACCCATAATCACTCATAGCGCAACCAATAACAGATATATGGATCTATTAAATTTTAAATCACAACTCCAACAACAAGACTTGATACAAAATCACTGATGTTTATTAGTACAAAATAGAGTTGTGACCACTGGCCACACAGAGATGTAGAGCAACGGAGCGGGGCGCAGACAGTAGCGAAGTGAAGCTTGACTTAGGGGGAAGTTTTCAGGCAGTAAAGGGTTAGTGGTTTTCAGGTTGAGGTGTCCGCAGGGTTAAAATTAGTGGGTGGAGTTTGAAATTCGCGGGCTGTATATTATTTGGGGTGGGGGTGGGATCTATACCAGTGTCCGGGTCATTGCGGTGAGTTAGGGGCTGTGAGTTAGGGCTGCGGTATTATGTCTGATTTAGAGGAATTTATGGCTGTGGTCAGGGCCACGGCGGAGCGGCACGGCCCTGAATGGATTCAGCAGAATTTGCAGGCAGCTATGGCGGCGCCTGCGGCGCCTTCGGCTGCGGTAGTGGGGAGGGTTAGGGCCCGGCGGTCCGTACCGCCTGAGCGGCTGAGTCCTGAGGCGACCCCCCGGGTTCGGCGGCGTGTGCAGAGCCCCCTGAGAGCGAGGCCTAGGAGACAGGTTAGGGCCGATCCGGTGGCGGCTGGTAGGCGTAGCGGCCGCAATCCAGCACCTCGTCGGGCGCCTGCGGGAGAAGGTCGGGTCAGTTCCCGCCGTTCGTCCCAGGCCCGGCGGGGGGGGGGTCGCAGAGGGAAGAAGCCTGTCCGGCGCAGGATGTCCCTAGAGTGGAGAGCGACGGTTCCGGTAGCTCACCTGCATCAGCGGTGGGCAGAAGGTCGGCGGGGAGGACGTCAGGGGATGCGGCCTCACGCTCCTGTGGTGAGGGCTTGCCGGCTGTGGAGGCATCTATGGAGGAGGGAGCGCTGCGGCCTGGTCCTGGAAGCCGGCAGCATTCTGCGAGGTCTCAGCCTGAGGAGCGTTCGGCTGCAACAGCGACACCGGTGGCGGGCCTGGGTATTGCAGGCAGATGGATGAGTGATGGATCGCTGGCTGGGGGTTCTGGTATGGCTCCGCCCCCAGTGCAGCAGGCAGGTGTCACAGATGCAAGGGGACGTGATGCGGCCATTGGCCAACGGGCCAGTGGGTCAAGGGCTAGCGGAGTGGACGCGGTGACCAGTGCGGAGTTGAGACGGCGGCCGCCGTCTGGTGGGCCTGGGAGCGACGCGTCTTTGGATTTGCGACCCTGCCACGTGGACGGTGGTAGGGGTCTCCATTCTGCTTCGTTGTTGGAGGAAGGGGAACTCAGCGTGGAGGAATGCGGAGCGGACGACAGGTCGGTGGTCGCGTCGGGTGTCGGTCCATCTTCTTCATCTCCGATCGTTGTGGCGCCAAGGAATGTTCCGGAGCGGTCTGCGGCGGCTGGGAGGTTACCCCATGGTCAGCCAGGTGAGAGATCTTCGTGTCAGGCTCCAGGTGGCGGTGGGTTGGGGGTTGCGGAGGGGCAGTTAGGTAAGGGAGGGTCAGAGAGTTTGGCGCAGGAATTGCTGGCGGGTATGTTGTCTCTTATTTCTCGTTTAGGTACTGGGGCTGCTGCTTCCCCAACGGCGGTGTGGGCGCCTGGGCCTGAGACTGGGAGTGGCGGTCAATCTTGTCTTATGGGGTCTGGTGTTGCGCCTGCTACGGCGGTGAGTGCTTCGGGGGGTGACGTGGTGGCGAGCGTGAGTAGTAAGGAAAAACTTGGTGAGGACGTTAGGTTGGGGGATGCTGCGAGAGGGGAGGTGTACGTGTGCTTTGAGGGGCCGTTGGGTGCGCACTTGAAGCCGGAGGTTAGGGAGAAGATTTGGAAGGACGAATATGTGGAGATATTTTCGTTGCTTCCGTTGGGGAAGTTTCAGTTGGATAGGGTGCGGTTGGAGGAGAGCAAGAGGGAGGATGAGGAGAAGCGGCGGTACAGGCTTATTCCGCGCACTTTTCTGAATTGGCTGCAGGCTTTTGCTATTTTGGCGAGTGTGGTAGGGGAGAAGGCGCCTGAACACTGTTCGGCGCTTTTCTGCTATATGGACGCGGTTGGGGAGGCGTATAGGACATATGGGGGGGTAGCTTGGCTTAGGTATGACGAGCAATTTCGTCAGCGGAAGGCGGTCCGGCCTAGTATTAGGTGGGATCACAAGGACATCAGCTTATGGATGCGGCTGATGTCCGCTCCTAAAGGGGGAGGCCAGCCCTTTCGGGGTGCGGCCGGGGGTTCCTCGGCAGCAGAATTTAGTGGTGGACATAAAAAAGGGTGTTGTTGGCAATTTAATGAGGGGTACTGCAAGTACTCGACGGATTGCAGGTTCAAGCATGAATGCTCCGGTTGTGGCGGGGCACACAGCTTGTCACGGTGTTTTAAGCGGGGGAAAGGTAAGGGATTTGAGGCTGTGCAGAAGAGGGGTGACTCCGGTGAAGGTGGTCGAGATGGAGCCTTTTCTAAAGATTTATCCAAATAGGGGGGCGGCGGAGTTATTGTTAGCTGGTTTTAGGGACGGTTTTAGGATCCCGTGTGTTTCGGAGGGGGTTGCGGTTGCGGATCGCAACTTGGCTTCAGCGTTGTCTCGCCCGGCGGTTGTTGCTGAGAAGATTGCCAAGGAAGTGGTAGCTGGTAGAATAGCGGGCCCGTTTGTAGGTTGTCCATTGCCAGGCTTGTGGGTGTCTCCGTTGGGGTTGGTGCCGAAAAAGGAGCCTAACAAGTTTCGGCTTATTCACGATCTGTCATTTCCTGCAGGGGGTTCGGTTAACGATGGTATTGATGATGAGTTGTGTTCAGTTTCGTATACGTCATTTGATGAAGCGGTGCGGTGGGTGCAACGTTTTGGGTATGGGGCGTTGTTAGCCAAAACTGACATTGAAGCGGCTTTCCGTTTGCTGCCTATTCATCCGGACAGTTTTCATTTACTCGGTTTTAAATGGGAGGGGCAGTTTTATGTTGATTGTTGTTTACCAATGGGTTGCGCGATTTCTTGTTCATTGTTTGAGACGTTTAGTTCATTTTTGGAATGGGTTGTGAAGCAGGAAGCAGGTTGGAACTCTGTGTTGCACTATCTGGACGATTTTTTATTTTTGGGTCCGGCTGGATCGCGGGTTTGTTCAGTGTTGCTACGCACGATGGAGCGAGTGGCGGCCAGGTTCGGCGTGCCGTTAGCGTCGGAGAAAACGGAGGGTCCGGCCACATCGGTCAAGTTTTTGGGTATTGTGATTGACAGCGTGGCAATGGAGTGCAGGTTGCCAGAGGATAAGGTGATGGATTTGCGCAGCGAGGTGACTTTCCTGCGTAGGGCGAGGAAAGTGCAGTTGCGTCGTGTGCAGTCGGTTTTGGGGAAATTGAATTTTGCTTGCAGAATTTTGCCCATGGGTCGTGTGTTCTGTCGGCGCTTGGCGATGGCGACAGCGGGTGTGAGGGTGCCTTTTCATTTTGTGCGGTTGTCTGCGGAAGTGCGCGCGGATCTGGAAGTTTGGGAGCGTTTTTTGGTGGAGTTTAATGATCGTTCAATGTGAATGGAGGCGCCGGTGGCTAGCGCTGATCTGGAATTGTTTACGGATGCGTCTGGTTCGTGCGGGTATGGTGCTTTTTGTCAAGGGCAATGGTGTGCGGGTCCGTGGCCTGAGGAGTGGAAGGGGGCCGGATTGTTGGGTAATCTAGCACTGTTGGAATTGTTCCCCATTGTGTTGGCAACCGAATTGTGGGGAGAGCTATTACGAAATAAGCGAGTGCGCTTCTGTTGTGATAATTTGGGGGTGGTGCAGGCGGTTAACAGTCAATCGGCTAATTCACCTCCTGTGGTGCGGTTGCTTCGGCATTTGGTTCTCAGAGGGTTAAGATTGAATGCGTGTTTTGTGGCAGTGCATGTTCCTGGTGTTAGTAATTCCATTGCTGATTCTCTTTCTCGTTTCCAGTGGGACCGTTTTCGCAGTTTGGTGCCGGGAGCGGACGCGGAGGGTCTGTCCTGTCCCCAGTGGCTCTGGAGCGTGGCCTTGGGGTCTCATCAGATCTGATTAGGCGGTCCGTGAGTAGGAGTACGTGGTTAGCTTATTCTTCTGTGTGGTCGCATTGGGAACGTTTGGTGGATCAGGTTGGCGGTTGTGTGGTTGCGGAGGATTTTCAGGTGTTGTTGGTGTATTTTGTGGGTTTATCTTATAGCTCTGGAGCGTCTTTCTCGGTAGCGTCCAAGAGGGTGGCGGCTGTTGCCTTTTGGTTGCGTTTGCGTGGTCTGGCGGATGTGTCCAGGAGTTTCTTAGTGCGGCAGGCGCTGAAAGGCTATCGGCGCAGCGCGGTTAGGAAGGATACTCGACGTCCAGTGTCCTTTTCGGTGTTGCAGCAGTTGTGGGAACAGGTGGGCATGGTGTGTGATTCGTCGTATGAGGTGTGTTTGTTTCGGGCCGCTTTTTCTTTGGCTTTCTTTGGGGCCTTTAGAGTTTCGGAGTTGGTGGCGAGTAGTGGTGTGCGTGGCGGTGGGCTGTTGTGGGATGACGTTAGTTTGGATGAGGGAGGTGTGCGTTGTGTTTTGCGAAGGTCAAAAACTGATCAGATTGGAAGAGGGGTTTGCGTGGTGTTGCGCCCATTGGTCGGGTCTGTGCTGTGTGTGGCGGAGTTTTTGGCGTTACGACCGGGTGTAGCGGGTTCCTTTTTGATGCACCAGAATGGCCTGGCGTTGTCCCGTTTTCAGTTTGTGGCGATATTCAGGCGGTGTCTGACGGCTGCTGGCCATCCGGCCAAGGAATTTGCTTCTCATTCGTTCAGGATAGGGGCGGCGACTGAGGCGGCCAGATGGGGTCTAAGTGAGGTGGTTATTAAGCGGATTGGCCGGTGGGAATCAGATTGCTTTAGGGGATATATTCGCCCTCATATGTTGTAATGGACGGTGTGGTTTATGATTGCATGTTGGGGGGTGAGGCTCATTGTGTGTGTTTTTGTTTTTTAGGATCCTCTTCGTGTTTGGCGTGGATTCTAGGCCACTCGTATGTCCACTGGGGAGCATTGAGAGCTGATGTGCGGAGAAATGGAAGGCAATTGGGTTTTCGGCCGGAGGAGCTGCAAGTGCGGTGGATTGGTGTAAGGGGGATGTTGTGGGGTCGGGTGTTGCCTGAGTTTCATGCCTTTGCGTTGTTGGATAGGCCTCCCGATATTTTAGTTTTGCATGTCGGGGGAAATGACTTAGGTGTTCGTCGTTCACGGGATGTGATACGGGACATCAAGTTGGATCTGTTGCGGCTGTTGGGAGAGTTTCCGGATTTGTTGGTGGTTTGGTCCGAAGTGGTTGCTAGAAGGTCGTGGCGGTTTGCAAGGTCGGTGGAATGGATTAATAAGGCGCGGGCGAAGCTCAATAAGGAGGTGGGTCGTTTTGTTCGGCGCCAGGGTGGATTTGTGGTGCGACATCGGGAGTTGGAGGCTGCTTCGTCTCAATTCTTGAAGGCTGACGGTGTGCACCTTAATGATGTGGGTATGGATCTGTGGGCTTCTGGGTTGCAGGATGGTATGGAGTTAGCTTTGAGGGTGTGGCGGGACGGCCACAGGTGAGGTTGTCACCTGTGTTCGTCTGTGGCCGGTTAATAGAGGGTCCTGGAAGGCAATACAATGTTTAAGAGGTGCATGACACGTTGGAGCGTGCATCTCATGAGGTTCGGTAAGCTGATGGCTGGGGCTCCTGTTTGGGCTAAAATGCCTACAGGGGTGGATGGAGATATAATTTGGAGGATTTGGTACCTTTGGGTCGGTGACTGCGGCCAAGGGTAAGGTGGAAATCAAGTGGAGATGGGGAGTGAAGAGCGCAGCTTGCTTGGGTTGCCTTCTAGGATCCTTTTCTCAAAGTGTTTGAATTTATTGTACTTTATTTATGTGTTTATATGTTTATGATTGTGATCATTAAAAGAAAAGTTGAAGAAGTTATTTATTTGTTTAATAAACGGGCTGCTACGGCCATTTATACCAAGAAGTTGGTTTTGAGTGTTTCTTGGGAGGAGAGGGTAGTTGGGTTGGTTGCTTGGGCAGCTGACTGAAGTAATCTTACATCCTATTAAGTCAGTAGAGCAACGGAGCGGGGCGCAGACAGTAGCGAAGTGAAGCTTGACTTAGGGGGAAGTTTTCAGGCAGTAAAGGGTTACAGCACCAGCAGTCCGTGCCCCGACGCGCGTTTCGCCGTCAGCTTTTTCAAGGGGTAATGACAACCACTTCATAGCCGGGTATATACAGTCCCTATAATGGGCGGAACCATATCCACCTAACCAATGGATTAAGGACACATAGACGAGGGGGTAGAGTCTCACAAATTCCTCACCTGTGTAGTATAACATTACTTGCATCGTGTATTGCGGCGCACGAACCGCCGCGCACCATCGGTGCCCGCGTACACGGCCGCAGCAATGACGCAGGACGGCCATGCTCACCAGAGCACAGAGCGTCCTACGTCAGAGCCAGGACCGCGTCAGCGCGCCTGCGGCTGCGCAGAGGGACGCGCGTGCTACGAGCTCCATAAAGGGTGAGGGAAGATCAGTATCGTAAATCCTCTCTCCATCATTGCGTCCTTTATCCCTAATCATACATACACATGTATATGGATACAATATTTACCTCCATGGATATTATTTGGTTGACCATATGGTTCTGAGGATGCATGTAAGTATAGATATGCATAATTACTAAAAAATATAAAGTGAATCTAAAATAAATAAAGGCTATATATAAAGGAGCGCACAGATTTAGAGTGTAAACTCCCTTAGTGATATAGTGTCATAGATCGACATATATATATATAATACATAAGTGCCCAAAAGTGTACATATATATATATAACAAGTGATTATTACAGATATATATATACATGACCTGCATGATTCTAATTCCATAAAACAAATATAATATCATTACATAAGTGAACGTAATAGTGCAGAATCCATATATTAATATGACAAAATTCATGATTCTAATTCCATAACACAGGAATACAAATATATCATTACATAAATAAATATAATAGTGCAAAATACATATATTAATATGACAAGATTCATCTAAAAATATAAATCCATAGGTGAAAAAATATAAGTATAAAAAAATATATCAAAATAATGTATTTCATGCCTAATCACATATAACAAGACCGGCATGAACAAACAATATAGATGTAATACATGATTAATATCAAGATGAGAAACGCAATATTACTTACATCCTCAATCAATCAGGACATATCGTATTAACATCAAGTGCCAAAATCACAAGAATACAGTTAAGATTCATAGCATAATGCATATATATAGTTAATCAACCACAGTTCACAGGACGGTCCACTGTGTATAACTTCTACAGACCAGTGGACCGTCCTGTGAACTGTGATCTATGACACTATATCACTAAGGGAGTTTACACTCTAAATCTGTGCGCTCCTTTATATATAGCCTTTATTTATTTTAGATTCACTTTATATTTTTTAGTAATTATGCATATCTATACTTACATGCATCCTCAGAACCATATGGTCAACCAAATAATATCCATGGAGGTAAATATTGTATCCATATACATGTGTATGTATGATTAGGGATAAAGGACGCAATGATGGAGAGAGGATTTACGATACTGATCTTCCCTCACCCTTTATGGAGCTCGTAGCGCGCGCGTCCCTCTGCGCAGCCGCGGGCGCGCTGACGCGGTCCTGGCTCTGACGTAGGACGCTCTGTGCTCTGGTGAGCATGGCCGTCCTGCGTCATTGCTGCGGCCGTGTACGCGGGCACCGATGGTGCGCGGCGGTTCGTGCGCCGCAATACACGATGCAAGTAATGTTATACTACACAGGTGAGGAATTTGTGAGACTCTACCCCCTCGTCTATGTGTCCTTAATCCATTGGTTAGGTGGATATGGTTCCGCCCATTATAGGGACCGTATATACCCGGCTATGAAGTGGTTGTCATTACCCCTTGAAAAAGCTGACGGCGAAACGCGCGTCGGGGCACGGACTGCTGGTGCTGTGGTAGATACATTGGTCAGTATGCTTTATTCTTTGTTCATTTTACTATTTTTCAGATAACAAAGTGTGAGTTGTCCATATAGTCTAGGGTCCACTGTTTGACCTTTTGATAATGTATCATAGACAGGATATAACTCTCTGTTAGGCACTGACTATATCTTATTGTTGTAAGGTTATATAGGCACTTGCACTTTACGTATATGTATTGTAATTACCACACGTCTGCAGTCTGAGTGACATTTTAAGTGTTCTTAATCTCTGTGTGGCCAGTGGTCACAACTCTATTTTGTACTAATAAACATCAGTGATTCTGTTTCTGATTGTACCTACAGGACTTAACCCTTTGGTGTGTGCTGCCAAGGACAATCTGTAAAACTGCACCGCTGAACGGCAAATAAGCCCTTATATTTTTCCACTTATACACACCAAAAAATGCTTTAGAACATATAACTGCACCGCACAAGGGCTAATAAGACCTAGAAATATTTCCTAGTAATACACCCTGTTAATGGCTGTATCACACAGCACTTGCACCCTAATAAAGAGAACGGTTTGCTGGAATTACAGAGGTATCACCTATTGCAAACCTAAAAGCAGCAGTATAATGGCAATTTGGATCCCCAGTCAGTGCAGCAAGGTGTAATAGGATTGTTACTGTTTCCCAGGATGTAACCTCCCCTACTGAACCCTGTTCTCCTATTATAGTGTGGAATAATTCCTCCCTATCCTTTCCCTACACTTCTAATGATCTTTCCATGAACTTCTATTCAGCAAAAAAATAAAAATTGAAGTCTTTCCTAGCACTGTCCCTAGCGCCTGCTGACGTCTCTCCTTGCACTAAGTTCACTGGAAAATGGCTGAATCCAAGATGGCTGAAGCTATTTATAAGGCTGTGACATCACAGTGCTGTCTGGCTGCTGATTGGCTGCATGCATGGCATTATGGGTGATCCCTCATTCCCAGAGTTATTTGCTCCATGTCCTCACATGTGCAGCAGCCATTTTAGGAAAAAATGTGATTTGTCACCACGAAGCGTCAGGAAATTCGGATTGGGTGCAAATCAAATTTTTCCTGAAATTCGGATTGAATTCCACTTCGTGAACTTCGATTCACTCATCCCTAGTGCTGACCAAACTCGCTTTACTTATTGTGTTCTTGCACTGTGGAGGTGAGCGGATTCAAGTATTCCTATTTCTCTATATCTCATATATGTATGTTGTCTTGTAGATGTAAATAGAAATGTTCCTCCGCCACCAAACATACACGGAAGTTCCTGGCAATAATTATCAACCAGTCATAATTATAGTGGTGTCTTCATATGATAATAAAGTTTATATTGTCCTGTAGATGTAAATATAAATCTTCTTCCACCACCAAAGATACACGGAAGTTCCTGGTTATAATTTTCAATCAGTCATAATTATAGTGGTGTCTTCATATGTAAAATTTGGGATATCAGGATTGTGAAAGAATACATTCTGCCCTGTATCTTCTCTTCCCGTCCTTCTTTATCTCTATAAGACACGACAACATGTGTTGTGTGACATTTTGTTGCACCAATGTCGCACAACAATTTTTATTATGATAGTCTATGGTGTTGCACTACAACATGCAGCATGCTGCGACTGTGACATAACAGTAGTAGAAAATGCATCCAAGATGTCTTTTTCTGCGACTGTTGCATCACAGTTGCAGCATGTCACATGTCGCAGTGCGACACCATAGACATAAATTGTCACGCGACACATGTTGCAGTGTAGTTGTGCACTATGTGTCCCGTGACTTATTGTCGTCGTGTAGCCCTAGCCTTAATGGCGAGTCCTTCACCTGGGTGGTTCATGTCTCCATTGCTCAGAAGATATGGCACCGGTAACCGGCTCTCTCATTCTTCTCATTCTGTGCTGTGCAGGAGCATTAGCAGACAACCAGGACAAACCAACAATATCACCACAAGGTAATCCTGCTAATCAAGGTGACGAGTCACAGGGATGAATGGAGAATCTTCTAAGGGAGGGTTCACTTCAGCAGAAGTCAAAACGGAAGCCATTAGGAGGCATTCTGTTTAGAAACTTCATAATACAAGTCTCTGGGCAGCAGAACGGATCTGTCCTGGTTTCCATTATGCAGGTGTCCAGTAATGCATAACGGAAACTATGACGGATCCATTCTACTTCCCAGAGACTTATATTATGACAGAATGCAAAATGGATGCCTTTAAAAGGCTTTCCATTTTTTTTCCATCATAAAAGAAGTCTATTGGAATCTTAACGGATCCATCCCATTTCTGTTATGCAGAACGGACAAAAAAGTCCTGTCGACAGGACTTTGTTTTCCGTCTTGCATAACGGGAACCAGACGGATCCGTTGTGATTCCATAGCTTCACTGAGAAATGCCTGCATAGGAAGAGGTTCAATGGTGAAACTGATGCCCTTAGACACAAAAAAAAAAACAATGGAAGCTAAAGGGTCAGTTGTGCCATCACTTTTCCATTGAGGGCTTGTGTACTATTCTGGGAAATTGGATTTGGGGATGGGAGGTGAATATACACTCACCTAAAGAATTATTAGGAACACCATACTAATGCGGTGTTGGACCCCCTTATGCCTTCAGAACTGCCTTAATTGTACGTGGCATTGATTCAACAAGGTGCTAATAGCATTATTTAGAAATGTTGGCCCATATTGATAGGATAGCATCTTGCAGTTGATGGAGATTTGAGGGATGCACATCCAGGGCACGAAGCTCCCGTTCCACCACATCCCAAAGATGGTCTATTGGGTTGCGATCTGGTGACTGTGGGGCCATTTTAGTACAGTGAACTCATTGTCATGTTCAAGAAACCAATGTGAAATGATTCGAGCTTTGTGACATGGTGCATTACCCTGCTGGAAGTAGCCATCAGAGGATGGGTACATGGTGGTCATGAAGGGATGTACATGGTCAGAAACAATGCTCAGGTAGCCCGTGGCATTTAAACGATGCCCAATTGGCACTAAGGAGCCTAAAGTGTGCCCAGGAAACATCCCCCACACCATTACACCACCAGCCTGCACAGTGGTAACAAGGCATGATGGATACATGTTCTCATTCTGTTTACGCCAAATTCGGACTCTACCATTTGAATGTCTCAACAAAAATCGAGACTCATCAGACCAGGCAACATTTTTCCAGTCTTCAACAGTCCAATTTTGGTTAGCTCGTGCAAATTGTAGCCTCCTTTTCCTATTTGTAGTGGAGATGAGTGGTACCCGGTGGGGTCTTCTGCTGTTGTAGCCGATCCGCCTCAAGGTTGTGCGTGTTGTGGCTTCACAAATGCTTTGCTGCATACCTCGGTTTCAGTCAACGTTGCTCTTCTATCAGCTTGAATCAGTCGGCCCATTCTCCTCTGACCTCTAGCATCCACAAGGCATTTTTGCCCACAGGACTGCTGCATACTGGATGTTTTTCCCTTTTCACACCATTCTTTGTA
Organism: Bufo bufo; assembly: GCF_905171765.1. NCBI lineage: Eukaryota > Metazoa > Chordata > Amphibia > Anura > Bufonidae > Bufo > Bufo bufo. The sequence continues at coordinate 19,624,027 of NC_053392.1, read as the reverse complement.
AACCCTAGAAATGGTTGTGCGTGAAAATCCCAGTAACTGAGCAGATTGTGAAATACTAAGACCGGCCCGTCTGGCACAAACAACTATGCCACGCTCAAGATTACTTAAATCACCTTTCTTTCCCATTCTGACATTCAGTTTGGAGTTCAGGAGATTGTCTTGACCAGGACCACCCCCCTAAATGCATTGAAGCAACTGCCATGTGATTGGTTGACTAGATAATTGCATTAATGAGAAATAGAACAGGTGTTCCTAATAATTCTTTAGGTGAGTGTATGTGAAAGTGTGTTAAAGGGAGTTTCAAGGATTTTTATAAACTTGGCTCAGAGCAGGAGGTTGTATAAATTGCAGGAAATAATTTCACAATTATATCATAATCACAATACACATGACCACTGCTGCCATACAATCGTTCATACGCCACTCATGCGACTTGGATCAGAATGTGTCTCTGAAGATGGAGGACATATAACGCTGGGTTCACACCTGAGCGTTCTTAAAGGATCGCTCTGTATGCGCAATTGTACTGGCGTTTGCAATCGCGCATACAGAGACAAGCGAACGCCCATTGTCGCGCGTTCCCGAAAGTCTATGTACGGGAACGTGCGACAAGACGCCCCAAAGAAGCTCATGTACTTCTTGGGGCGTCGGGCGTTTTACAGCGCGATCGCACGCGCTGTAAAACGCCCAGGTGTGAACCATTCCCATAGGGAATCATTGGTTTCTCCTTATTGAGCATTTTACAGCGCGTAGGAACGCGCTGTAAAACGCTCAGGTGTGAACCCAGCCTAAAAGGTAAGCATGGGCATTTTCCTTTAGTGTACACAGCCCCCGGCTCTCGGTGCTGCTCTCGGCTAAGTTGTTAAAATCTTGTAAATCTTTGTCGTGATGTAACGCTCCAACGGGTGTGGACCCGCTGTGCCACTTACCGGTTTGGCTTTGGGCCAAACTTGGGAGCTGAATCTAAGTGTTCCCCTGGTTTTCATCCTTTATCCCGCTACAAGATGCTGAAGCTAGTCTCAGCTGCAGGGGAGACACCAGGTCGCTACCGCAAGAGTGGTCCCAGTTAAATAGCAGCTGGCCGAGCAGGCCAGAACGCCTCAGTGCAAGCACTGGGGATACAGGCAGGTGGAGCGAGCTGTCACTGGATGAAAAGGAGCGCAGCAGCAGAGTCAGATGAAGCAGAGCTGAGTTAGTGATTTAGCAGAGCTGGAGCTGTTAGAACAGCAGAGCTGAATAGCTCAGGTGCAGCAGGTGTAACAAGCTGAAGAGCAGACAGAGGAGTGGTCGACCATCTGAATCATACACTTGAGAGCAGCGAGGTACAGGAGGATCAGGCAGAGACGAGGTCAGGATACAGGCTAAGGTCGGAAGCAGGATATCAACACAGTAATATTGCTCAGGCATCACAGGAAGGGGGAAGCACCCTTATAAAGGTGGTGCCTGGCCGGGATTGGAGAGAAGGCGGAATCAGGGGCGTGCACGAACCTGTAAAGAAACAGGACGCGTGCGGCTCCTACAAGGTGCAACTGGAGCTGTCGCCGCCCGCGACAGTGCAGGAAAGCGGGTCCAGAGCCTGCAGCGGAGAAGAGGAGCCTTGTGTGCAGTTCGACTGAGGTACATAGCAGGATGCGCTGCACGCTGGCGGCTGCCAGCTGCCATTGTTACAGTATCCCCCTCTCACGCCCCTTCTTCTTGGTCCTGATGTGCTGAAAAAATCTTTTGAGAAGATTCGGAGCATGTACATTTTCCTCCGGCTCCCAGGAACGTTCCTCAGGAGCATAATTCTTCCAGTCTACAAGGAAGTACCTCTTGCCACCAACTACCTTGAAATCAAGGATGTTCTGTACTTCAAATTCTGATTCTTCGTCAGTAGGAACGGAAGTAGTGGTGGAGGGGGTTCTGGAAAAGGAGTTGAGGACCAATGGTTTCAAGAGAGATACATGGAAGGAGTTTGGAATCCGGAGGGTAGGAGGCAACTGGAGTTTGTAGGAAATAGGGTTGATGCGCTCTAGGATCTCAAACGGGCCCATAAACCGGGGAGCAAATTTGTAACAGGGTACCTTCATGCGGGTGTTCCGGGAGGAAAGCCAGACTTTGTCACCAGGAGAGAACTGAGGAGGTGGTCTACGTCTGGTATCTGCATTCTTCTTCATACGGGTAACTGCCTGAGAGATAGAGTCCTTAGTCTGTCTCCAGATGCTGAGGAAGTCTCTGAACAAAGAATTAGCAGCTGGTACCTCAGAAGATGCCGACAGGGGTAAAGGAGCATGGGGATAAAGCCCATGCACTATATAGAAGGGAGAAGAGTCCGTAGATTCTCCGGAATAGCTGTTGTAAGAGAATTCCGCCTAAGGCAGGAGCCGAACCCAGTCATCATGCTGAGCAGAGACAAAGTGACGTAGGTAGTTCTCCAAGAGCTGGTTAATTCATTCAACTTGCTATTAGAATAAGGATGGTAACTAGGGATGAGCGAACCCGAACTGTATAGTTCGGGTTCGTACCGAATTTTGGGGTGTCCGTGACACGGACCCGAACCCGAACATTTTCGTAAAAGTCCGGGTTCGGGTTCGGTGTTCGGCGCTTTCTTGGCGCTTTTTGAAAGGCTGCAAAGCAGCCAATCAACAAGCGTCATGCTACTTGCCCCAAGAGGCCATCACAGCCTTGCCTACTATTGGCATGGCTGTGATTGGCCAGTGCAGCATGTGACCCAGCCTCTATATAAGCTTGGGTCACGTAGCGCTGCACGTCACTCTGCTGATTCAAGCATAGGGAGAGGTTGCTGCTGCGACATTAGGGCGAGATTAGGCAGATTAACTCCTCCAAAAGACTTCATTCAGTGATCGATCTGCAGCTGTGGATCATTGAAGTGCTAATATCGACTTGCTCACTTTTTTGAGGCTGCCCAGAGCGTTTTTAGATCACTTTTTTCTGGGGTGATCGGCGGCCATTTTGTGGCTTGTGGAGCGCCAGCACAAGCTATCACCAAGTGTATTTAACCATCAATAGTGTGGTTATTTTTTGCTATATCCTACATCAGCTGCAGGCTGAGCCTGTGTCACCGAAGTGCATTTAACCATCAACAGTCTGGTTATTTTTTGGCCATATACTACATCAGCTGCAGGCTGAGCCTGTGTCACCGAAGTGCATTTAACCATCAACAGTCTGGTTATTTTTTGGCCATAAACTACATCTGGTGCAGGCTGAGTCTGTGTCACCCAAGTGCATTTAACCATCAATAGTGTGGTTATTTTTTGGCCATATACTACATCAGGGGCAAGTTGAGCCTGTCACCCAGCGCCTAAAAAATAGACCTGACATTTCTATTCAACCAAATCTGTACTGTTTTAGCTGGTCAAGTTATTTGTAGTGACCGTAAAAGCACAGTTTTTGTTCTGGGTTGAAAAACTATTCCCAAATTTGCCATTCTCAAAATAACTAGTTTCTGCTATATGAGGCCTACTTGAAATCTATCCCAAAAAGGATATCTTACATTGAAGGTGCTGATAGTGTCATTCAGAAAAACTTAACACACACGCTACCGTGCAGATAGAAGTCTAATTCTGTGATTAAACCTATACCTGTCACACAGCGCAAAAAAAAACAGGCCTCACATTTCTATTCAACCAAATCTGTACTGTTTTAGCTGGTCAAGTTATTTGTAGTGACTAGAGTTGAGCGAACACCTGGATGTTTGGGTTCGAGAAGTTCGGCCGAACTTCCCGGAAATGTTCGGGTTCGGGATCCGAACCCGATCCGAACTTCGTCCCGAACCCGAACCCCATTGAAGTCAATGGTGACCCGAACTTTTGGGCACTAAAAAGGCTGTAAAACAGCCCAGGAAAGAGCTAGAGGGCTGCAAAAGGCAGCAGCATGTAGGTAAACAAATGTGGATAGGGAAATGAATTAAAATAAAAAATAAAATAAAAAAAATGAACCAATATCAATTGGACAGAGGTCCTATAGCAGAGAATCTGGCTTCACGTCAGCAGAGAATCAGTCTCTTCATGCCATAGCAAAGAATCTGGCTTCATGTCAGCAGAGAATCAGTCTCTTCATGCCATAGCAGAGAATCTGGCTTCATGTCAGCGCAGAATCAGTCTTCATGTCATAGCAGAGAATCAGGCTTCATGTCACCCACCACTGGAACAGGCCACTGTCACACATTTAGGCCCAGGCACCCAGGCAGAGGAGAGGTCCCGTAACAGAGAATCTGGCCTTATGTCAGCGCAGAATCTGTCTTCATGTCATAGCAGAGAATCAGGCTTCACGTCACCCACCACTGGAACAGGCCACTGTCACACATTTAGGCCCCGGCACCCAGACAGAGGAGAGCGGTCCCGTAACAGAGAATCTGGCCTTATGTCAGCGCAGAATCTGTCTTTATGTCACAGCAGAGAATCAGGCTTCACGTCACCCACCACTGGAACAGGCCACTGTCACACATTTAGGCCCAGGCACCCAGACAGAGGAGAGAGGTCCCGTAACAGAGAATCTGGCCTTATGTCAGCACAGAATCTGTCTTCATGTCATAGCAGAGAATAGGCCTCAAATACCAGAAACTAGTTATTTTGAGAATGGCAAATTTGGGAATGCTTTTTCAACCCAGAACAAAAAGTCTGCTTTTACGGTCACTACAAATAACTTGACCAGCTAAAACTGTGCAGATTTGGTTGAATAGAGATGTGAGACCTGTTTTTTTTTGCGCTGTGTGACAGGTATAGGTTTAGTCACAGAATCACACTTCTATCAGCACGCTAGCGTGTGTCTTAGGTTTTTCTGAATGACACTATCAATACCTTCAATGTAAGATATCCTTTTTGGGATAGATTTCAAGTAGGCCTCAAATACCATAAACTAGTTATTTTGAGAATGGCAAATTTGGGAATGCTTTTTCAACCCAGAACAAAAAGTCTGCTTTTACGGTCACTACAAATAACTTGACCAGCTAAAACTGTGCAGATTTGGTTGAATAGAGATGTGAGACCTGTTTTTTTTTTGCTGTGTGACAGGTATAGGTTTAATCACAGAATCACACTTCTATCAGCACGCTAGCGTGTGTCTTAGGTTTTTCTGAATGACACTATCAATACCTTCAATGTAAGATTTTCTTTTTGGGATAGATTTCAAGTAGGCCTCAAATACCAGAAACTAGTTATTTTGAGAATGGCAAATTTGGGAATGCTTTTTCAACCCAGAACAAAAAGTCTGCTTTTACGGTCACTACAAATAACTTGACCAGCTAAAACTGTGCAGATTTGGTTGAATAGAGATGTGAGACCTGTTTTTTTTTGCGCTGTGTGACAGATTTGGTTGAATAGAAATGTCAGGTCTATTTTTTAGGCGCTGGGTGACAGGCTCAACTTGCCCCTGATGTAATATATGGCCAAAAAATAACCACACTGTTGATGGTTAAATGCACTTGGGTGACACAGGCTCAGCCTGCACCAGATGTAGTATATGGCCAAAAAATAATCAGACTGTTGATGGTTAAATGCACTTGGGTGACACAGGCTCAGCCTGCACCAGATGTAGTATATGGCCAAAAAATAATCAGACTGTTGATGGTTAAATGCACTTGGGTGACACAGGCTCAGCCTGCTGCTGATGTAGGATATAGCACAAAATAACCACACTATCGATGGTTAAATACACTTGGGTGACACAGGCTCAGCCTGCAGCTGATGTAGTATATGGCCAAAAAATAACCAGACTGTTGATGGTTAAATGCACTTCGGTGACACAGGCTCAGCCTGCAGCTGATTTAGGATATAGCACAAAATAACCACAATATCGATGGTTAAATACACTTGGTGATAGCTTGTGCTGGCGCACCACAAGTCACGAAATTGCCGCCGATCACCCCAGAAAAAAAGTGATCTAAAAACGCTCAACAAAGTGAGCAAGTCAATAATAGCACTTCAATGATCCACAGCTGCAGATCGATGACAGAATGAAGTCTTTTGGAGGAGTTAATCTGCCTAATCTCGCCCTAACGTCGCAGCTGCAACCTCTCCCTATACTGATCATAGCAGAGTGACATGCGGCACTACGTGACTCCAGCTTAAATAAAGGCTGGGTCACATGGTGCACTGGCCAATCACAGCCATGCCAATAGTAGGCATGGCTGTGATGGCCTCTTGGGCCAAGTAGTATGACCTTGTTGATTGGCTGCTTTGCAGCCTTTCAAAAAGCGCCAAGAAAGCGCCGAACACCGAACCCGAACCCGGACTTTTACGAAAATGTTCGGGTTCGGGTCCGTGTCACGGACACCCCAAAATTCGGTACGAACCCGAACTATACAGTTCGGGTTCGCTCATCCCTAGTAGTGACCGTAAAAGCACACTTTTTGTTCTGGGTTGAAAAACTATGAGGAAAACATCTAATAAGGGACGCGGACGTGGACATGGTCGTGGTGGTGTTAGTGGACCCTCTGGTGCTGGGAGAGGACGTGGCCGTTCTGCCACAGCCACACGTCCTAGTGAACCAACTACCTCAGGTCCCAGTAGCCAGCAGAATTTACAGCGATATTTGGTGGGGCCCAATGCCGTTCTAAGGATGGTAAGGCCTGAGCAGGTACAGGCATTGGTCAATTGGGTGGCCGACAGTGGATCCAGCACGTTCACATTATCTCCCACCCAGTCTTCTGCAGAAAGCGCACAGATGGCGCATGAAAACCAAGCCCATCGGTCTGTCACATCACCCCCATGCATATCAGGGAAACTGTCTGAGCCTCAAGTTATGCAGCAGTCTCTTATGCTGTTTGAAGACTCTGCTGCCAGGGTTTCCCAAGGGCATCCACCTAGCCCTTCCCCAGGGGTGGAAGAGATAGAATGCACTAACGCACAACCACTTATTTTTCCTGATGATGAGGACATGGGAATACCACCTCAGCACGTCTCTGATGATGACGAAACACAGGTGCCAACTGCTGCGTCTTTCTGCAGTGTGCAGACTGAACAGGAGGTCAGGGATCAAGACTGGGTGGAAGACGATGCAGGGGACGATGGGTCCTAGACCCCACATGGAATGAAGGTCGTGCCACTGACTTTCACAGTTCGGAGGAAGAGGCAGTAGTGAGACTGAGCCAACAGCGTAGCAAAAGAGGGAGCAGTGGGCAAAATCAGAACACCCGCCGCCAAGAGACTCCGCCTGCTACTGACCGCCGCCATCTGGGACCGAGCACCCCAAAGGCAGCTTCAAGGAGTTCCCTGGCATGGCACTTCTTCAAACAATGTGCTGACGACAAGACCCGAGTGGTTTGCACGCTGTGCCATCAGAGCCTGAAGCGAGGCATTAACGTTCTGAACCTTAGCACAACCTGCATGACCAGGCACCTGCATGCAAAGCATGAACTGCAGTGGAGTAAACACCTTAAAAACAAGGAACTCACTCAGGCTCCCCCTGCTACCTCTTCTGCTGCTGCCGCCGCCTCGGCCTCTTCTGCTGCTGCCGCCGCCTCGGCCTCTTCCTCCGCCTCTGGAGGAACGTTGGCACCTGCCGCCCAGCAAACATGGGATGTACCACCAACACCACCACCTGCGTCACCAAGCATCTCAACCATGTCACACGGCAGCGTTCAGCTCTCCATCTCACAAACATTTGAGAGAAAGCGTAAATTCCCACCTAGCCACCCTCGATCCCTGGCCCTGAATGCCAGCATTTCTAAACTACTGGCCTATGAAATGCTGTCATTTAGGCTGGTGGACACACACAGCTTCAAACAGCTCATGTCGCTTGCTGTCCCACAGTATGTTGTTCCCAGCCGGCACTACTTCTCCAAGAGAGCCGTGCCTTCCCTGCACAACCAAGTGTCCGATAAAATCAAGTGTGCACTGCGCAACGCCATCTGTGGCAAGGTCCACCTAACCACAGATACGTGGACCAGTAAGCACGGCCAGGGACGCTATATCTCCCTAACTGCACACTGGGTAAATGTAGTGGCGGCTGGGCCCCAGGCGGAGAGCTGTTTGGCGCACGTCCTTCCGCCGCCAAGGATCGCAGGGCAACATTCTTTGCCTCCTGTCTCCTCCTCCTCCTACTTAGCTTCCTCCTCCTCTTCTTCCACCTGCTCATCCAGTCAGCCACACACCTTCACCACCAACTTCAGCACAGCCCGGGGTAAACGTCAGCAGGCCGTTCTGAAACTCATATGTTTGGGGGACAGGCCCCACACCGCACAGGAGTTGTGGCGGGGTATAGAACAACAGACCGACGAGTGGTTGCTACCGGTGAGCCTCAAGCCCGGCCTGGTGGTGTGCGATAATGGGCGAAATCTCGTTGCAGCTCTGGGACTAGCCGGTTTGACGCACATCCCTTGCCTGGCGCATGTGCTGAATTTGGTGGTGCAGAAGTTCATTCGCAACTACCCCGACATGTCAGAGCTGCTGCATAAAGTGCGGGCCGTCTGTTAGCGCTTCCGGCGTTCACACCCTGCCGCTGCTCGCCTGTCTGCGCTACAGCGTAACTTCGGCCTACCCGCTCACCGCCTCATATGCGACGTGCCCACCAAGTGGAACTCCACCTTGCATATGCTGGACAGACTGTGCGAGCAGCAGCAGGCCATAGTGGAGTTTCAGCTGCAGCACGCACGGGTCAGTCGCACTGCGGAACAGCACCACTTCACCACCAATGACTGGGCCTCCATGCGAGACCTGTGTGCCCTGTTGCGCTGTTTCGAGTACTCCACCAACATGGCCAGTGGCGATGACGCCCTTATCAGCATTACAATACCACTTCTATGTCTCCTTGAGAAAACACTTAGGGCGATGATGGAAGAGGAGGTGGCCCAGGAGGAAGAGGAGGAAGAGGGGTCATTTTTAGCACTTTCAGGCCAGTCTCTTCGAAGTGACTCAGAGGGAGGTTTTTTGCAACAGCAGAGGCCAGGTACAAATGTGGCCAGACAGGGCCCACTACTGGAGGACGAGGAGGACGAGGATGAGGAGGAGGTGGAGGAGGATGAGGATGAAGCATGTTCACAGCGGGGTGGCACCCAAAGCAGCTCGGGCCCATCACTGGTGCGTGGCTGGGGGGAAACACAGGACGATGACGATACGCCTCCCACAGAGGACAGCTTGTCCTTAACTCTGGGCAGCCTGGCACACATGAGCGACTACATGCTGCAGTGCCTGCGCAACGACAGCAGAGTTGCCCACATTTTTTATTTTATTTTTTAATTGACAATTTTTATTGTTTTTATATTTATCATAGCATGGTACAGGCTTGAAGTCAAAATACAACAATATTACAAGTGACATAAAAGCAGGCAATATATGTAATCAAAAGAATCATCACAAGTTTTTTGTAACAGACGGGCGATATAGCCCAACATTGACAGGCATTAGTTACTGATAAGCTTGAATAGATTTCTGTTCAAATAGAATGACACGGATCCAAGGGCCCCTTTCCTGTGATGAGGTAAAATGGACATAGGGGTAAGAATAGGTGTAGATGGGGGATACATGAGGCTACCACTTTCTGCTCGAGAGAGTACGGGCAGGCGACCATTAACAAATATGAGCATATGTATATAATTAGTTACGTAAATCCTCTATATTCTTTCCATGGGGACCAAATTTTTAAAAACTTGGGCCTAGAGTGTGATTCCCAATGAGAAATGTCCTCCAACCTGTATATCTGGTCTACTTTATTGATCCAATTATCAATACTGGGGATGTCTGAAGAGAGCCAATGCGTGGGCAAGAGTAATCTGGCTGCTGCTATTAGGAGTAAGAATAGAGAAGTTTTATGTGGTCCCACTTTCTCCATCCCCAAGGAGACAAGAGCTGTTTCAGTCGTACATGGGAGAGACGTCTGACAAATCTTATTGCAAAGTTGGAGAATATTTTGCCACCAGGGCTCAATTAGGTCACAAGACCACCAGATGTGCATAAATGTGCCTTTCGATGTATGACATCTCCAACAAACATCAGAAGCTGTTGAACTGTACATACAAGCTTTATCTGGGGTCTTGTACCACCTCATGAGAATTTTATAACTATTCTCCTGTATGCGTATACACCTGGACAGTTTGTGGGGGGAGGATAGAAGTTTAGTAATCTCTTGAGGTGATAGGATACGCTGTAAGTCTCTTTCCCAAATGCCTACAATCGCAGGTTTGGGAGGGGAGGGAGGTGTTTTCAGATATTTGTATATTTTGGAAATAGTTTTAGGAGGATACAACTTACTGCTCAGCATTGTCTCAAACCAGTTGAGTTCTCTCACTTGGGAGGTTTGTTTCGCACAAAGGAGGGCCTCTGTTTTGAGGAAACGCTGTAATATTGGATTGCGAATCTGCATGTCCAGTCTTGTGTTTATTTCAGAGTCCGAAACAACACAACCATCTTTATCTATAAGTTGTGACGCGGCAATTGTTGATTTCCTTATGGCTGAAGGGCAGCTATCCTTTAATTCTTTGGGTGCCAGATCAATGATGTCTCTAATAAGTAGAAGAGGTGAAGGGAGCAAGGGACCTCCAGGATTGGAAGTGAACTTCCTCCAGACCTTTAGGGTGTTACGTGTGATAGGGTTTGAAATGAGGCTAGGTTGAGGCAGTAATTTATTGGCTAATATAAGTGCCCTAATAGAAGATGGAAGAAGGGCATTTTCCAACTCTGGCCAGGATTTGTGACCAGGTTCCCTAATTAAGTCAATAATTCTGGATAATTGGATAGCGTTCATATAAGTCTCCGGATCGGGGAGACCAATACCCCCTGAAGTTCTGGGTTTGGTCAAAGTATCAAAGGAGATGCGAGGACTCTTGCCTTGCCATATAAATTTGCGTATGTATTTATTAAGAGAGGAGAAATATGATTTGAGTATTTCTATGGGTAGGACTTGCATCAGGTACGTGAGTTTGGGCATGATCAGAGACATGAAAATGTTTTTTCTACCAAACCAGGAGAGGTATTGTGAGTCTAGGGAATTCATCTGTGTCTGCATAGCTATTAAAAGGGGCATGTAGTTTAATCGAAATAAATCAGGTAGATGTGGAGAGAGTTTGACTCCCAAGTAGGTTAATTGTTGGGTTTGCCAATTGAATGGGGAGTTTACTTTGAGAGAGGAGACACTAGCGGGCGAGAGGCCTATATGAAGGACCTGGGACTTTGAAGGATTAATTTTAAAGTTTGATAAGGATCCAAAAAGGTTAAGTGTCGACAGGATCTTGGGCATGGATTTGTGTGGATTAGTAGTGGTGATCAGTAAGTCATCGGCGAATGCTGCTAATTTATATTCTCGAGAACCTATTTTCAGACCACTAATGTCACTGTTTTGTCTAAGGGCTTGTAGAAGGGATTCCATCACGAGTACGAATAAAAGGGGGGAAAGGGGGCACCCTTGCCTCGTCCCATTTCTTATGGAAAAACTGGATGATAGTATTCCATTGACCGACACGGACGTCGAGGAGTGTGTATACATTGCAAATACTGCATTGATATATGACTCTGGGAGCTGAAATTTCGACAAAGTTAGTCTAATATATAGCCAGTCTACTCTATCAAATGCTTTCTCGGCGTCCGTGCCAATCAGGACCAAGGGAACGTGTTTATGGGAAGCATAAAACAAGGAGTCTAATATTTTTGTGGTATTATCCTTCCCCTCTCTCCCCTTTACGAAGCCTACTTGGTCTGGATGTATCAAGTTGGGTAAAAAGCTTTGTAGCCTAGTGGCTAGCATCTTAGCTATAAGTTTAAGGTCTACATTGAGGAGAGAAATTGGACGATAATTGGAACATAGTGTATGGTCTTTGCCTTCCTTGGGTATTATTGTTATAGTGGCTCTAGTCATATCATGTGAAAGTGGTAAATTGGACATGGCTAAATTGCAGACAGGGAGCAGATGTGGTAGGAGTATGTTTTTGAAAGCAAAAAAGTATGATATAGGGAGACCATCCGGGCCGGGGCATTTACCTCTGGGGGTAGATTTAATGGCGGCTTCTAATTCTGGGGTAGTGAAAGGCCTGGCCAGGGAATCCCACTGTTTAAAGGTTAAGGTTGGGAGGTCAAGTGTGTCAAGAAAAGAGTTAATGTTGGTTTCTCTAGAAGTGGAGGGATCGGGTGGATCTGGGACTTTTAGGTTGTATAGGGAGTTGTAGAATATCCTGAATTGATCTGCTATGTCCTCCGCTTTGAACAAAAGGTTACCCTGTTGAGACCTGAGGGATTGAACATAGCGGGAACTTCTCCTATGTTTAATGCGATTCATGACGAATCTGGAGGCTTTATTGACAGAAAAAGTTTGGCTGAGCGTTTGTTTAAAAGGTTTTTTAGTTGAGCTCTAAGGGTAGAAAGTTCCGCTAGCAGTGAATCTGACATGGATTGTTTGTGGGCCTTTTCTGCTAAGTGGATTTTTGATAGTAAGTCATTAAGTTTTTTCTCTGATTCCCTTTTCAGGAAGGAGCAAAGACCAATCAGTCTGCCTCTAACATACGCCTTATGAGCGTCCCATAGGGTTCGAGGAGAAATCTCAGGCGTAGCGTTTGTAAGAAAATATTCCTCAAGGTAAGAGGAGATAAGAGCCGTATGTTTTGCATTGTTTAAAAGGGACTCATTGAACCTCCAGTTGGTTTGTCTATTGGTTTTCTGGTCTGAGCGGATTTCACAAAAGATTGGGGCATGGTCGGATAGAGTAATGTTTCCAATTTTTGGGAATGAGCAGAATTGTAATTTTTCTTTCGGGATTAAAATGTAGTCGATTCTGCTATAAGATTTGTTAGCAGGGGAATAAAAGGAATAATCAATCGCATCAGGATTATGGCATCTCCAGACATCTAAGACTCCCAGGTTATGAAGTTTTGTGTGTATCAGACTAAGAGTTTTTGCTGATATTGGGGACTTTTTAGAGGAGGTGTCCAATGAGGGATTTAAAGCCACGTTAAGGTCACCTGCCATGATCAGAAATCCTTCTCTGTGTTTTTCTATAAGAGAAATTACTGGGGTGAGCCAGTTGTTTTGGTCTACATTTGTGGGGCGTATAAGTTAGCAAAGGTAAAGATGGATTGCCTTATTTGGCCTATGAGGATTAGGTATCGGCCTTCCGGGTCTTGAACATGCGATTTATACTGAAAAGGGAACCCCCTACCAAAGCCAATGCTGACTCCCCTCGAGGCCGCACCCCCAGCACCACAGTGATACCAGCTCGGATATTTGGAGTGGGAAAGGTTAGGGTAGCTCCCATGTTTGAAATGTGTCTCCTGCAAAAAGATCACAGAACACCTCTCCTTGTGTAAGAGAGAGAAAATCTGGGATCTCTTGGAGGGGGACCTCATCCCCTTGACATTGAAAGAGACTAGTTTAAAATCCACCATGTCTCAACAAGGAGAGGGGGAGGGGTTCTGGATGTAATAGCAAAGAAAATCTGACCAACCAGGAGCAAAGCGGAGGAGGGAGTGCGGCCACGAGAGAAGCCCACCAGCATCCAGACAGAAGGAGGAATCTCAGATTTTGGGTCCTGAATCCATGAAGACATCCTTATGTTCATTTGAGTGAGTATTTGTTAACTTTTATAGTACCTGTAAAGGGAGAATATTAATCACCAATATTTATGCAAATATCGATAATTAATATTCATAAATGGGAGGAGCCACCTAGTGATAACTCCGCCCATTTATGCCTTTATATAATAATAATACCTTTGCTATGCTTTACACTAATCACTACGCTAGCTGCAAGCGCCTTACTATCACTATACTACGGCGGCGACTACTAAAAACACCATACACTGCATTATGAACAATAAGGAATATTTATTACACAATACAATTATATCAGTCTAGCAATACGTTATATCTATATATATTCATGGATCAATGGATATGAATATATATACATATAGACGTACACACCGCAATACAGAAACAGTACTACAATAAACACAATACAAGCCTAACTACACTACACAATCCCAAATTCCACCCCACATACTATCTATACATTACAATAATACATCATACACACTAATATCAGTAACCCACCCCACCTGACTATTCACTGTCCCTACGGGGTACGACGACGGTTAATGGTGGCCTCACAGGGGTGTAAACCGACCACAAACACAAAGGGTTAACAATGGGGATAATATCAGAACTGTACAGCAATGCAAGGGTGAATACCCTGCAAGTGTACAGTGGGGGGGGGGTGTGGCAGGGTTAGAGCAGGGGTTACCACCAGGAGTTAATCAGGGTAGGGAAAGGGTTACACGGTGGAGCAAGGGTTTGGGGGATCAGGGTGTCCAGTAACATGGCAAGGGTAAGGGGTTACAGGACCAGGGGTGATATGTGAGGGGTAGGTAGGGGCTACACAGGTATACTTAGGCCTTATCCAGGTGGTCATCATGAAGCTGCTCTCTCCCCTGCATCTCTGAATCTAGTCTGGTTGCAAGAGAGCGCACCTCTGGCCGGTTCGGGGTTTTATAGCCCAAAAGCAACCCGCTCCTCCTTCCTCAGGGATGTGACATCATAGTGTCACTGTGACGTATGCCTGCCTACAATCCCCAGAGTCCCCCCCCCCCCCTAGTCCCAAAGATGCTGGGAGTAGTGGGATGGAGTTTTAGCCATGGGCAGAGGTGTGGAAAAACAGGTTCTCAGGTTCTTGATGTCTGGTTAGAAGGTCCCCTCACAAACGGTGCCAAAGCGTCTGATTGCTTTGGGCCTGAACAAAAGGGGACTAGATGCTAATCAGCTGTTATCCTACAGGCTATAACAACTCTGTAGATAACAGTTGGAATTGCATATATGCATATATATATCCACAGATGCTTGGGGGCTCATCTATAAACACATACAAAACCGGGGGTATGAATGGGCAGCAATAAGCCCACATACATACTGTCATGCTGACATAAGTGTATATACATAGACACGTGTGCAAATACATACACACATATCTATATATACACACACCCTCGCATATATCTGGGGCATACAGGGGACATATATAAGAGGGCACATATATATACTAATATAAGGGGGCACAGCTTCCAGGGACCACATATTTCCCACAGGGGCCACCATGAGCCCCTGGGGATCACCATGGGCAGACGTGCGCAGATGCTGGGCACATCTGCGCACATCACCCCATGATGCGGTGGTTAATGTATGCATATATATACCATACATGCCCGCACGTGTTTGCAGGCATGCATGGATATATATGCATACGTCTCAACCGCTCCTCAACAGTACCTGTCAAAACAATAACAATTAGAAACACAAAATAAAACAATAAGTGGAGGTAAGGGATGAATAAACATCATCCATACCAGATAGAACATATCAATTGTGCCTTTTTTCCTAGGCATCATGTAGGGGGGGGAAGAGGGTAAAGTACTACCCTCTGTAGTACCAAATAGACTGGAACATTTTGATATTGGTGATATTAACGTAATATCAGTGCTACAATCGGGGGATCTGCAAGGTTTAACATCCAACCCTTATGATTATTTCATTGAGAAAAAAATCATTTGAGAAACATGAAGCATGTGGAAGAAAAAAAAAAAAAAAAAAAAAAAAAAAACAGACTCAGCAGTTACAGTTGAGGACAAAGTGGAGTATTATAAGATACTGGTGGATAGCTTTGAGTGTCTTGAACTGCTACCATAGCAAGGGAGCGTACAAATATATATTGGAAGTAACCTGATCTTAATATTTAGCTCTATGACTGAGCTAACCTTATGACAGATGGGAAATTCATGAGAAAGATCCCTACTGATTCATCGTCATATACTGGGCAGAGAGCAATGTACGCTCAGCTCTCCGACCAGCACACAAGGAGTCATCAAAAGGAGAACAATATAGCTTTAGCTAAAGATCTGTACGTCTCCCATACTACTGAACAGGGTCCACCCAAATTAAAGAAGAACAAAACACTTTACTTAGAGGAGACGATAAAGTGGATTATTATAAGATAGTGGCGGGCAGTTTTGAGTGCCTTGCACTGCAACCATTATAAGGGATTGCACATATATACTGAAATTAGGCTGATCCTGGTATTTAGCCATGTGACTGAACTAATCTTATAACAGATGGGAAATTCATGAAAAAGATCCCTACTGTTTCATTGTCATATACTGGGCAGAGAGCAATGGACGCTCGGCCCTCCGCCCAGTATACAAGGAGTCATCACATGAAAAAACAATCTAACATTAGCTTGAAATCTGTATATCTCCCATATTGCTGTATAGAGTCCACCTAGATTTAAGGAAAACAAAACATTTAACTTCTCCACCATGGTCAGGCGTTTGGGAGTGGAGAAGGAATTTCCCCTTTTACTTCTTTGGGGTTTTGGAGTACCCAAAGGTTCCCAGGGGGTCACCTGGGGGAGTTTAGGTAGGGAGCTCAGATTTTGGGCAACGTCCCAGTTCTCAATAGGCAATGGAGCAATTTGAAGAAGGTCGTAGGCTTTATCCAAGTCAGCAAAGGAAGAGATGTGTATGCGTCGACCATCATGCAGGAACGATATTCCAAACGGGAAAGTCCATCTGTATATAATTCTGTGCTGTCGCAGCCATTCTGTAAGGGGTCTCAGGGCTTTGCGTTTTTTAAGAGTTGACTGTGCCAGGTCTTGGAATATGGTGATAGTATTTTCTTCCCACTCAACGGAGCTAGAGTTCCTAGCATTAGCCAGTATGGCCTCCTTTACAGGAAAGTGTAAAAATTTACATATCACGTCTCTGGTAGGCTCATTCGCTTGCGGTTTTGGCCTGAGAGCTCTATGGGCTCTTTCAAGCAGGACTTCATGTGTCGATTCTGGTCCCAGAATTTTCAGGCATATCTGAATTATTGTTTCCGGAATGTCTATGGTCGAGATAGATTCCAGAATGCCTCTAAAGCGTAAGTTGTTAGGGAATTAATATGGCATTGAGCTAGGGACAAGCATGATGAGACTTCCGACTGGTGTTGTAGGATTGCGGCCTGCGATTCCTCCAAAGCCTCCACTCTTCTGCCTATGTGCCTGACATCTTCTTTTATTAAGGAGATATCCATACTGAGGGGACCCAGTGCTTCTGCTAAGGCCTCCTTTAGGAAGGTTCTAGATATGGGCAAGCAGTCTGCATCGCTGGGGTCCTCTCCTACCTTATCCTCGCCGGACGCTGCTGGTAGCTTGTGTGCTGAGCGTGGTGTGCCGGGCGCCATCTTAGATTTGCGGCTCACTGTCGCTGCGGCTGTCTTCTTAACATATCTCTCCATCTCTCCGGCCTGGTTCTAGGAGCGATTGGTACTCGATTGGTCTGTGGGCTTTTTTCCCCCGATTTTAACCATTTTGGGTTCCAGTGGGCTAAAGACACAGTGCTGTGAGGGTTATGCGAGCATGGGAGCCGTCCTTCACACGTCCATTCACTTAAAGCGCGGGCTCCGCCCCCAGAGTTGCCACATTTTAACGTGTGCGGACTACTGGGTTGCCACCCTGCTGGATCCCCGGTACAAAGACAATGTGCCCACCTTACTTCCTACACTGGAGCGTGATAGGAAGATGCCCGAGTACAAGCGCACGTTGGTAGACGCGCTACTGAGAGCATTCCCAAATGTCACAGGGGAACAAGTGGAAGCCCAAGGCGAAGGCAGAGAAGGAGCAAGAGGTCGCCAACGCAGCTGTGTCACGGCCAGCTCCTCTGAGGGTAGGGTTAGCATGGCAGAGATGTGGAAAAGTTTTATCACCACACCACAGCTAACTGCACCAAAACCTGATACGGAACGTGTTAGCAGGAGGCAACATTTCACTAACATGGTGGAACAGTACCTGTGCACACCCCTCCACGTACTGACTGATGGTTCGGCCCCATTCAACTTCTGGGTCTCCAAATTGTCCACGTGGCCAGAGCTAGCCTTTTATGCCTTGGAGGTGCTGGCCTGCCCGGCGGCCAGCGTTTTGTCTGAACGTGTATTCAGCACGGCAGGGGGCGTCATTACAGACAAACGCAGCCGCCTGTCTACAGCCAATGTGGACAAGCTGACGTTCATAAAAATGAACCAGGCATGGATCCCACAGGACCTGTCCATCCCTTGTGCAGATTAGATATTAACTACCTCCCCTTAACAATATATTATTCTACTCCAGGGCACTTCCTCATTCAATACTATTTTTATTTTCATTTTACCATTATATTTCGGGGCAACCCAAAGTTGAATGAACCTCTCCTCTGTCTGGGTGCCGGGGCCTAAATGTGTGACAGTGGCCTGTTCCAGTGGTGGGTGACGTGAAGCCTGATTCTCTGCTATGACATGAAGACTGATTCTGCGCTGACATAAGGCCAGATTCTCTGTTACGGGACCTCTCTCCTCTGTCTGGGTGCCGGGGCCTAAATATGTGACAGTGGCCTGTTCCAGTGGTGGGTGACGTGAAGCCTGATTCTCTGCTATGACATGAAGACAGATTCTGTGCTGACATAAGGCCAGATTCTCTGTTACGGGACCTCTCTCCTCTGCCTGGGTGCCGGGGCCTAAATGTGTGACAGTGGCCTGTTCCAGTGGTGGGTGACGTGAAGCCTGATTCTCTGCTATGACATGAAGACAGATTCTGTGCTGACATAAGGCCAGATTCTCTGTTACAGGACCTCTCTCCTCTGCCTGGATGCCTGGGCCTAAATATGTGACAGTGGCCTGTTCCAGTGGTGGGTGACGTGAAGCCTGATTCTCTGCTATGACATGAAGACTGATTCTGCGCTGACATAAGGCCAAATTCTCTGTTACGGGACCTCTCTCCTCTGTCTGGGTGCCGGGGCCTAAATGTGTGACAGTGGCCTGTTCCAGTGGTGGGTGACGTGAAGCCTGATTCTCTGCTATGACATGAAGACAGATTCTGCGCTGACATAAGGCCAAATTCTCTGTTACGGGACCTCTCTCCTCTGTCTGGGTGCTGGGGCCTAAATATGTGACAGTGGCCTGTTCCAGTGGTGGGTGACGTGAAGCCTGAATCTCTGCTATGACATGAAGACTACATTAAGTACTAGTAAAGAGATATTGCAGCAGACTGAAGAGATTCAAGAGATACTGCAAGAGATTGCCTTAGAGTCTCCAACTGGCTCATCTGTGTTGTTTTTGCTGATCATTGCTTGAGAAGAGGTAAGGAATTCGGTCAGCTGTTTGCTATTGTGCGTTTGCTAATGAGCCTAGCTCACTAAGGTGTTACATTTGTTGCTGGGGGAGGAGTTTGGGAAGGAGTGTGTGTATATATAGAGACAGACTCATTAGCTGGCCTAATTCATTAGCTGAAAGTACTAGCTTCAAGTACTACATTAAGTACTAGTAAAGAGATATTGCAGGAGATAGTCAGGAGGTAGGCTGGAAGGTGGAAACAATACAAAAAAAAAAAGGTAAGATTTGTTTGATTTAAAGTTACAAATTTATTTTTTTATTTTTTTATTTTTTTTCTCCTCTTTAAAATGGCAGACTTTGTTCAGTGCAGGAATTGTTGTGCATTTATTTCATGTTCCACTCTTTGGAGATTCGGATGCTGTCAGATCTGTAGACAGTTCTCCTTACTGCAGCAGGAAATTGCATTTTTGAAAGCTGAAATATTTAAATTATCTGTTAAACAAACTCCAGCTAGGACTGCTGCAATGCCACTGCCACAGAGGACCCCCAGAAATGGCAGATGGGTTAATGTAGGTTCTGGAAGTCTTAGAGTGGTGGATAGAAGACATGTCCCACAGTCGGTGGTTCTCCATAATTCATTTGCAGCACTCTCAGAATGTAAGGACAACATGGATATGGACTCAAGCACAGAGGGTGAGAAACCATCGACTCCTATGTCTAATGTATGCAACAAAAAAGATAAAGTGAAGTCTCAAAGGAAGCAGCTGTTGCTGGGTGATTCAATCATAAGAAGTGTGGAGCTTAAAGAAAATGGTTTTGTGAGATGTCTCCCTGGGGCTACTGCTAGAAGAGATAGAAGACGTATTATTAATATTGTTAAGCAAGCAAAGCAGGAAGGGGACGTGGATGTTCTTGTCCATCTAGGGACAAATGACCTGGCTTGCAATGAAGTGTCAGAGGTGAAAAAATCTTTTATCACACTTGGTAATGACGTACAGGATTTTGCATTCACCATTTCATTTTCTGAAGTTCTGCCTGTGCATAATGTTCAGAATGATAGGCAGAGGCGCATAAAGGAGTTCAACATATGGCTTGGTAAATGGTGTCAAGAGCAAGGATTTGGCTTTGTTTCTCATGATAGCTCTACTTGGAATAGAAAGGAACTGTACAAAAAAGATGGTTTGCATCTTTCTCTCAAAGGAACAAATGTACTTAGTGAACAGCTCCAAGAATTTGCGAAAGAGTATTTAAACTAGGAAGGGGGGGCAAAAGAGTGAAAATAAAAGAGTCCAATTGCCCCCCGAAACAATGCCAGAACAGGTCAGAAGCACAGAGGTTAAGAAATGATAAGCTCAGAGTCCTGTCTACAAATGCTCGCAGTTTAGGTAAAAAAATCAATGAACTTGGGTCAATAATGGCATCTGAGAATGTAGATTTAGTGGCTGTTACGGAGACATGGTTTAATGAAAGAAATGACTGGGACATAACCATACCAGGGTACTCTTTATACAGAAGAGACAGAGAAGGCAAGAAAGGAGGAGGAGTGGCCCTGTATGTGAAAGATAGCATTAAATCTAACCTAATACAAGTTGGTGAGGCCAACATAGAGTCAGTTTGGGTTACGTTGCAGTTTGCTAACCATGCAGTAACTCGTGTAGGTGTGATATATAGACCACCTGGTCAAGTTAAAGAACTAGATGATCTACTAGTTGAAGAAATAGCTAAAATGACAATGAAAGGAGAAGTTATCATTATGGGAGATTTCAATCTTCCAGATATAAACTGGAAAACCAAAATAGCAAGTTCTACCAGGAGTACAGATATTCTAAATTCCCTACTGCGGTTATCTCTACAACAAGTGGTTGAGGAGCCAACCCGGAGGGAGGCCATTTTGGATTTGGTATTCACAAACGGGGATTCGGTATATGATGTCATTGTAGGCGAAACCTTGGGATCTAGTGATCACCAGTCAGTGTGGTTTAATATAAGAACTGTGAAAGAGTCCCACCACACAAAAACAAAAGTTTTAGATTTTAGAAAAACAGACTTTTCAAAAATGAAATTAGTCATAAATGAGTCCTTATCAGACTGGAACGGATTACATGGAGTCCAGGAGAAATGGGACTACTTAAAAGGTGCATTATTGAAGGCAACAGAAAATTGCATTACACTCGTAAGTAAAAGCAAAAAAAGGAGGAGACCAATGTGGTACTCAGCAGAAGTGGCCCAAATCATTAAAAATAAAAAGCTAGCATTTTGTAATTATAAAAAAACCCAGAGCAATGAAGATAAGGAAATCTACAAGATTAGGCAGAGAGAGGCCAAGCAAGTTATAAGAACTTCTAAAGCGCAGGCAGAAGAAAAACTAGCTCAGTCTATGAAAAAAGGGGATAAGACATTCTTCAGATATATAAATGAAAAAAGGAAATTAAAACAAGGAATAACTAAATTAAAAACAAAGGACGGAAGGTATGTAGAAGAGAATAAAGGGCTAGCCGACTGCCTTAATGAATACTTCTGTTCAGTTTTTACAAAAGAAAAAGGAGAAGGACCTCCACTAGAAAGAATGACTATTAAATCGTTTGATGCATGTATCTTTACAGAGGAAGATGTTCTAAGTTTGCTGTCTAAGGTGAAGACAGATAAGTCACAGGGGCCTGATGAGATACACCCAAAATTATTAAAAGAGCTTAGTGGTGAGCTGGCAAAACCGTTAACAGATTTATTTAACCAATCATTAGTAACAGGAGTCGTCCCGGAAGATTGGAAATTGGCAAATGTCGTGCCCATTCACAAGAAAGGTAGTAGGGAGGAATCGAGCAACTATAGACCAGTGAGTCTGACATCAATAGTAGGCAAATTAATGGAAACCCTATTAAAGGATAGGATTGTGGAACATCTAAAATCCCATGGATTGCAAGATGAAAAACAACATGGGTTTACTTCAGGGAGATCATGTCAAACAAATCTTATAGATTTTTTTGACTGGGTGAATAAAATAATAGACGGTGGAGGTGCAGTAGACATCGCATATCTAGATTTTAGTAAGGCTTTTGACACTGTCCCACATAGAAGACTTATCAATAAACTGCAGTCATTGAGCATGGACTCCCATATTGTTGAGTGGATTAGGCAGTGGCTGAGTGACAGACAACAGAGGGTTGTAGTCAATGGAGAACATTCAAAACAAGGTAATGTTACCAGTGGGGTTCCACAGGGATCTGTACTGGGACCGATTTTGTTTAATATCTTCATAAGTGATATTGCAAAAGGCCTCGCTGGTAAGGTTTGTCTTTTTGCTGATGACACAAAGATATGTAACAGGGTTGATGTTCCTGGAGGGAAACGCCAAATGGAAAAGGATTTAGGAAAACTAGAAGAATGGTCAGAACTCTGGAAACTGAAATTTAATGTGGATAAGTGCAAGATAATGCACCTGGGGCGTAAAAACCCAAGGGCAGAATATAGAATATTTGACACAGTCCTGACCTCAGTATCTGAGGAAAGGGATTTAGGAGTAATTATTTCAGAAGACTTAAAGGTGGGAAGACAATGTAATAGAGCAGCACGAAATGCCAGCAGAATGCTTGGATGTATAGGGAGAGGTATAAGCAGTAGAAAGAGTGAAGTGCTTATGCCGCTGTACAGAACACTGGTGAGACCTCACTTGGAGTATTGTGCGCAGTACTGGAGGCCATATCTCCAGAAGGATATAGATACTCTAGAGAGAGTTCAGAGAAGAGCTACTAAACTAGTACATGGATTGCAGGATAAAACTTACCAGGAAAGGTTAAAGGACCTTAATATGTATAGCTTGGAAGAAAGAAGAGACAGAGGGGATATGATAGAAACTTTTAAATACATAAAGGGAATCAACTCGGTAAAGGAGGAGAGCATATTTAAAAGAAGAAAAACTACCACAAGAGGACACAGTTTTAAATTAGAGGGGCAAAGGTTTAAAAGTAATATAAGGAAGTATTACTTTACTGAGAGAGTAGTGGATGCATGGAATAGCCTTCCTGCAGAAGTGGTAGCTGCAAATACAGTGAAGGGGTTTAAGCATGCATGGGATAGGCATAAGGCCATCCTTCATATAAGATAGGGCCGGGGGCTATCCATAGTATTCAGTATATTGGGCAGACTAGATGGGCCAAATGGTTCTTATCTGCCGACACATTCTATGTTTCTATGTTTCTATAAGACAGATTCTGTGCTGACATAAGGCCAGATTCTCTGTTACGGGACCTCTCTCCTCTGCCTGGAAGCCGGGGCCTAAATGTGTGACAGTGGCCTGTTCCAGTGGTGGGTGACGTGAAGCCTGATTCTCTGCTATGACATGAAGACAGATTCTGTGCTGACATAAGGCCAGATTCTCTGTTACGGGACCTCTCTCCTCTGTCTGGGTGCCTGGGCCTAAATATGTGACAGTGGCCTGTTCCAGTGGTGGGTGACGTGAAGCCTGATTCTCTGCTATGACATGAAGACAGATTCTGTGCTGACATAAGGCCAGATTCTCTGTTACGGGACCTCTCTCCTCTGTCTGGGTGCCGGGGCCTAAATATGTGACAGTGGCCTGTTCCAGTGGTGGGTGACGTGAAGCCTGATTCTCTGCTATGACATGAAGACAGATTCTGTGCTGACATAAGGCCAGATTCTCTGTTACGGGACCTCTCTCCTCTGTCTGGGTGCCGGGGCCTAAATATGTGACAGTGGCCTGTTCCAGTGGTGGGTGACGTGAAGCCTGATTCTCTGCTATGACATGAAGACAGATTCTGTGCTGACATAAGGCCAGATTCTCTGTTACGGGACCTCTCTCCTCTGCCTGGGTGCCTGGGCCTAAATATGTGACAGTGGCGTGTTCCAGTGGTGGGTGACGTGAAGCCTGATTCTCTGCTATGACATGAAGACTGATTCTGCGCTGACATGAAGCCAGATTCTCTGCTATGGCATGAAGAGACTGATTCTCTGCTGACATGAAGCCAGATTCTTTGCTATGGCATGAAGAGACTGATTCTCTGCTGACGTGAAGCCAGATTCTCTGCTATGGGACCTCTCTCCAATTGATATTAGTTAATTTTTATTTTTTTAATTTTTATTTTAATTCATTTCCCTATCCACATTTGTTTGCAGGGGATTTACCTACATGTTGCTGCCTTTTGCAGCCCTCTAGCTCTTTCCTGGGCTGTTTTACAGCCTTTTTAGTGCCCAAAAGTTCGGGTCCCCATTGACTTCAATGGGGTTCGGGTTCGGGACGAAGTTCGGGTCGGGTTCGGATCCCGAACCCGAACATTTCCGGGAAGTTCGGACGAACTTCTCGAACCCGAACATCCAGGTGTTCGCTCAACTCGAATGGTAACCAGAAGAGAAATCCAACTTGACCTCAAATAGTCTACAGAGCGATCGCCAGAATTTGGAAGTGAATTGTACCCTGCGATCAGACACAATGTGCAGAGGTAGACCATGAAGGCGAAAGATGTGTTCTATAAACAGACAGGCCAATCAATTAGCAGAAGGCAATCCATGAAGCGGAATAAATGTGCCATCTTGGAAAATCTGTATACCACTACCCAGATTACAGAACAGCCTGCAGAGGACGGGAGATCTGTGATAAAGTCCATAGTTATGTGCTGCCAGGGAACTTCAGGAATGGGTAACAGTAGTAGAAACCCCGTTGGTTTGGTTCGGGAAGCCTTGTTGCGGGCACAGGAAGTAGAGGCAGACACAAACTCCCGGACATCTTTGGGTAGGGTCGGCCACCAATAGTCATGGGACAGCAAATCAAGGGTCTTACGCACCCCAGGGTGACCAACATACTTGGAGCAATGTCCGCAAGAAATAATTTTCCTCCTCTTCGCCTGCGGAACAAAGATCTTCCCCAAAGGAATATCTCTCACACGGACTGGCGCTACAGAAACCAGACGAGATGGTTCTAAAATATGTTGAGGTTCTTTAATCTGATCCGTTGGGTCGAAAGAACGGGAAAGTGCATCAGCCTTTACATTTTTATCAGCCGGTCGGAAATGCAGAAGAAAATTGAATCTGGCAAAGAAAAGTGCCCATCGAGCCTGACATGGATTTAGACGCTGTGCAGACTGTAAATATGTCAGATTCTTGTGGTCAGTGTATATCACCACAGGATGCAGAACACCCTCCAGAAGGTATCCCCATTCTTCCAAGGCAATCTTGATAGCCAGCAGCCAGGGCCGTTTCTAGGGGCGGGCGGGACGGACGGCCGCCCGGGGCGCTGTCAGAAGGGGGGCGCCAGCAGGGGCGCCCTCTTGTCGTTTCTCTGCCGTGCGCCCTGGCTCCCTCCCTCTGACATCTCGCCTAGGGTTGCCACCTGTACGGGATTGACCCGGACAGTCCGGGTTTGTAATCCGGTGCCCGGGTTCAAGACTTTCTCAGACCCGGGCACAGCGATCTCTTTACTCTCCCGACTTCTGTAGCAGGTAGCTGGTGGTGACGTCTAATCATGCTGCCAGCCCTGCGGTCCGGCACTCAGCAGCCTGAAGACATCATAAGAAGACTCCTCCTCCCAGCCTGCTCCTGATCAGAGGAGCCGACATGGCAGTAAGAACTGCTGGTCACTGCCCCCTTCCCCATGGCTAGCTGGTGCCCTGTTAACCCTTACCCTCTTATTTACACAGCTGCTGGTGTAAATGATGCAGCTATGTAGTCTGGACCGGGGTCGGAGGGGGAGGGTTGTCAGGAAAGGCAGTGTTACTAGCTGCAGGACTGCCCTTCACTGCATGATGGAGCCCCAGGAATCCTGCATAAAAGTAAGTGCACATGTGATGTGTACTATGTGTCTGTATGTAATAACATGTGTGATGTGTACTATGTGCCTGTATGTAGTAACATATGTGATGTGTACTAGGTGCCTGTATATAATAACATGTGTGATGTGTACTATGTGTCTGTATGTAATAACATGTGTGATGTGTACTATGTGTCTGTATGTAATAACATGTGTGATGTGCAGTATGTGCCTGTATGTAATAACATGTGTGATGTGTACTATGTGCCTGTATAACGTGTGATGTGTACTATGTGCCTTGTATGTAATAACATATGTGATGTGTACTATGTGCCTGTATGTAATAACATGTGTGATGTGTACTATGTGCCTGTATGTAATAACATGTGTGATGTGTACTATGTGCCTGTATGTAATAACATGTGTGATGTGTACTATGTGCCTGTATGTAATAACATGTGTGATGTGTACTATGTGTCTGTATGTAATAACATGTGTGATGTGCAGTATGTGCCTGTATGTAATAACATATGTGATGTGTACTATGTGCCTGTATGTAATAACATGTGTGATGTGTACTATGTGCCTGTATGTAATAACGTGTGATGTGTACTAGGTGCCTGTATGTAATAACATGTGTGATGTGTACTATGTGCCTGTATGTAATAACATGTGTGATGTGTACTATGTGCCTGTATGTAATAACATGTGTGATGTGTACTATGTGCCTGTATGTAATAACATGTGTGATGTGTACTATGTGCCTGTATGTAATAACATGTGTGATGTGTACTAGGTGCCTGTATGTAATAACATGTGTGATGTGTACTAGGTGCCTGTATGTAATAACATGTGTGATGTGTACTATGTGCCTGTATGTAGTAACATGTGTGATGTGTACTATGTGCCTGTATGTAATAACATGTGTGATGTGTACTAGGTGCCTGTATGTAATAACATGTGTGATGTGTACTAGGTGCCTGTATGTAATAACATGTGTGATGTGTACTATGTGTCTGTATGTAATAACATGTGTGATGTGTACTATGTGTCTGTATGTAATAACATGTGTGATGTGTACTATGTGCCTGTATGTAATAACATGTGTGATGTGTACTATGTGTCTGTATGTAATAACATGTGTGATGTGTACTATGTGCCTGTATGTAATAACATGTGTGATGTGTACTATGTGCCTGTATGTAGTAACATGTGTGATGTGTACTATGTGCCTGTATGTAATAACATGTGTGATGTGTACTATGTGCCTGTATGTAATAACATGTGTGATGTGTACTATGTGCCTGTATGTAGTAACATGTGTGATGTGTACTATGTGCCTGTATGTAATAACATGTGTGATGTGTACTATGTGCCTGTATGTAATAACATGTGTGATGTGTACTATGTGCCTGTATGTAATAACATGTGTGATGTGTACTATGTGCCTGTATGTAATAACATGTGTGATGTGTACTATGTGCCTGTATGTAGTAACATGTGTGATGTGTACTATGTGCCTGTATGTAATAACATGTGTGATGTGTACTATGTGCCTGTATGTAATAACATGTGTGATGTGTACTATGTGCCTGTATGTAATAACATGTGTGATGTGTACTATGTGTCTGTATGTAATAACATGTGTGATGTGCAGTATGTGCCTGTATGTAATAACATATGTGATGTGTACTATGTGCCTGTATGTAATAACATGTGTGATGTGTACTATGTGCCTGTATGTAATAACGTGTGATGTGTACTAGGTGCCTGTATGTAATAACATGTGTGATGTGTACTATGTGCCTGTATGTAATAACATGTGTGATGTGTACTATGTGCCTGTATGTAGTAACATGTGTGATGTGTACTAGGTGCCTGTATGTAATAACATGTGTGATGTGTACTATGTGCCTGTATGTAATAACATGTGTGATGTGTACTATGTGTCTGTATGTAATAACATGTGTGATGTGTACTAGGTGCCTGTATGTAATAACATGTGTGATGTGTACTATGTGTCTGTATGTAATAACATGTGTGATGTGTACTATGTGTCTGTATGTAATAACATGTGTGATGTGCAGTATGTGCCTGTATGTAATAACATATGTGATGTGTACTATGTGCCTGTATGTAATAACATGTGTAATGTGTACTATGTGCCTGTATGTAATAACATGTGTGATGTGTACTATGTGCCTGTATGTAATAACATGTGTGATGTGTACTATGTGTCTGTATGTAATAACATGTGTGATGTGTACTATGTGTCTGTATGTAATAACATGTGTGATGTGCAGTATGTGCCTGTATGTAATAACATATGTGATGTGTACTATGTGCCTGTATGTAATAACATGTGTGATGTGTACTATGTGCCTGTATGTAATAACGTGTGATGTGTACTAGGTGCCTGTATGTAATAACATGTGTGATGTGTACTATGTGCCTATATGTAATAACATGTGTGATGTGTACTATGTGCCTGTATGTAATAACATGTGTGATGTGTACTATGTGCCTGTATGTAATAACATGTGTGATGTGTACTATGTGCCTGTATGTAATAACATGTGTGATGTGTACTAGGTGCCTGTATGTAATAACATGTGTGATGTGTACTAGGTGCCTGTATGTAATAACATGTGTGATGTGTACTATGTGCCTGTATGTAGTAACATGTGTGATGTGTACTATGTGCCTGTATGTAATAACATGTGTGATGTGTACTAGGTGCCTGTATGTAATAACATGTGTGATGTGTACTAGGTGCCTGTATGTAATAACATGTGTGATGTGTACTATGTGCCTGTATGTAATAACATGTGTGATGTGTACTATGTGTCTGTATGTAATAACATGTGTGATGTGTACTATGTGTCTGTATGTAATAACATGTGTGATGTGTACTATGTGTCTGTATGTAATAACATGTGTGATGTGTACTATGTGCCTGTATGTAATAACATGTGTGATGTGCAGTATGTGCCTGTATGTAATAACATGTGTGATGTGTACTATGTGCCTGTATGTAGTAACATGTGTGATGTGTACTATGTGCCTGTATGTAATAACATGTGTGATGTGTACTATGTGCCTGTATGTAATAACATGTGTGATGTGTACTATGTGCCTGTATGTAGTAACATGTGTGATGTGTACTATGTGCCTGTATGTAATAACATGTGTGATGTGTACTATGTGCCTGTATGTAATAACATGTGTGATGTGTACTATGTGCCTGTATGTAATAACATGTGTGATGTGTACTATGTGCCTGTATGTAATAACATGTGTGATGTGTACTATGTGCCTGTATGTAGTAACATGTGTGATGTGTACTATGTGCCTGTATGTAATAACATGTGTGATGTGTACTATGTGCCTGTATGTAATAACATGTGTGATGTGTACTATGTGCCTGTATGTAATAACATGTGTGATGTGTACTAGGTGCCTGTATGTAATAACATGTGTGATGTGTACTATGTGTCTGTATGTAATAACATGTGTGATGTGTACTAGGTGCCTGTATGTAATAACATGTGTGATGTGTACTATGTGCCTGTATGTAATAACATGTGTGATGTGTACTATGTGCCTGTATGTAATAACATGTGTGATGTGTACTATGTGCCTTGTATGTAATAACATGTGTGATGTGTACTATGTGCCTGTATGTAATAACATGTGTGATGTGTACTATGTGCCTGTATGTAATAACATGTGTGATGTGTACTAGGTGCCTGTATGTAATAACATGTGTGATGTGTACTATGTGCCTGTATGTAATAACATGTGTGATGTGTACTATGTGCCTGTATGTAATAACATGTGTGATGTGTACTAGGTGCCTGTATGTAATAACATGTGTGATGTGTACTATGTGCCTGTATGTAGTAACATGTGTGATGTGTACTATGTGCCTGTATGTAATAACATGTGTGATGTGTACTAGGTGCCTGTATGAAATAACATGTGTGATGTGTACTATGTGTCTGTATGTAATAACATGTGTGATGTGTACTATGTGTCTGTATGTAATAACATGTGTGATGTGTACTATGTGTCTGTATGTAATAACATGTGTGATGTGTACTATGTGTCTGTATGTAATAACATGTGTGATGTGTACTATGTGCCTGTATGTAATAACATGTGTGATGTGTACTATGTGCCTGTATGTAATAACATGTGTGATGTGTACTATGTGTCTGTATGTAATAACATGTGTGATGTGTACTATGTGTCTGTATGTAATAACATGTGTGATGTGTACTATGTGTCTGTATGTAATAACATGTGTGATGTGTACTAGGTGCCTGTATGTAA
Organism: Bufo bufo; assembly: GCF_905171765.1. NCBI lineage: Eukaryota > Metazoa > Chordata > Amphibia > Anura > Bufonidae > Bufo > Bufo bufo. The sequence goes on along the minus strand of NC_053392.1, from coordinate 19,593,905 downwards.
TAACATGTGTGATGTGTACTAGGTGCCTGTATGTAGTAACATGTGTGATGTGTACTATGTGCCTGTATGTAATAACATGTGTGATGTGTACTAGGTGCCTGTATGTAATAACATGTGTGATGTGTACTATGTGTCTGTATGTAATAACATGTGTGATGTGTACTATGTGTCTGTATGTAATAACATGTGTGATGTGTACTATGTGCCTGTATGTAATAACATGTGTGATGTGTACTATGTGCCTGTATGTAATAACATGTGTGATGTGTACTATGTGTCTGTATGTAATAACATGTGTGATGTGTACTATGTGCCTGTAATAACATGTGTGATGTGTACTATGTGTCTGTATGTAATAACATGTGTGATGTGTACTATGTGCCTGTATGTAATAACATGTGTGATGTGTACTATGTGCCTTGTATGTAGTAACATGTGTGATGTGTACTATGTGCCTGTATATAGTAACATGTGTGATGTGTACTATGTGCCTTGTATGTAGTAACATGTGTGATGTGTACTATGTGCCTGTATGTAATAACATGTGTGATGTGTACTAGGTGCCTGTATGTAATAACATGTGTGATGTGTACTATGTGCCTTGTATGTAGTAACATGTGTGATGTGTACTATGTGCCTGTATATAGTAACATGTGTGATGTGTACTATGTGCCTGTATGTAATAACATGTGTGATGTGTACTATGTGCCTGTATGTAATAACATGTGTGATGTGTACTATGTGCCTGTATGTAGTAACATGTGTGATGTGTACTATGTGCCTGTAATAACATGTGTGATGTGTACTATGTGTCTGTATGTAATAACATGTGTGATGTGTACTATGTGCCTGTAATAACATGTGTGATGTGTACTATGTGTCTGTATGTAATAACATGTGTGATGTGTACTATGTGCCTGTATGTAATAACATGTGTGATGTGTACTAGGTGCCTGTATGTAATAACATGTGTGATGTGTACTATGTGCCTGTATGTAATAACATGTGTGATGTGTACTATGTGTCTGTATGTAATAACATGTGTGATGTGCAGTATGTGCCTGTATGTAATAACATGTGTGATGTGTACTATGTGCCTGTATGTAATAACAACATGTGTGATGTGTACTATGTGCCTGTATGTAATAACATGTGTGATGTGTACTATGTGCCTGTATGTAATAACATGTGTGATGTGTACTATGTGCCTGTATGTAATAACATGTGTGATGTGTACTATGTGCCTGTATGTAATAACATATGTGATGTGTACTATGTGCCTGTATGTAATAACATGTGTGATGTGTACTATGTGCCTGTATGTAATAACATGTGTGATGTGTACTATGTGCCTGTATGTAATAACATGTGTGATGTGTACTATGTGCCTGTATGTAGTAACATATGTGATGTGTACTATGTGCCTGTATGTAGTAACATGTGTGATGTGTACTAGGTGCCTGTATGTAATAACATGTGTGATGTGTACTATGTGCCTGTATGTAGTAACATGTGTGATGTGTACTATGTGCCTGTATGTAATAACATGTGTGATGTGTACTATGTGCCTGTATGTAGTAACATGTGTGATGTGTACTATGTGCCTGTATGTAATAACATGTGTGATGTGTACTATGTGCCTGTATGTAATAACATGTGTGATGTGTACTATGTGCCTGTATGTAATAACATGTGTGATGTGTACTAGGTGCCTGTATGTAATAACATGTGTGATGTGTACTATGTGCCTGTATGTAATAACATGTGTGATGTGTACTAGGTGCCTGTATGTAATAACATGTGTGATGTGTACTATGTGCCTGTATGTAATAACATGTGTGATGTGTACTATGTGCCTGTATGTAATAACATGTGTGATGTGTACTATGTGCCTGTATATAGTAACATGTGTGATGTGTACTATGTGCCTGTATGTAATAACATGTGTGATGTGTACTATGTGCCTGTATGTAATAACATGTGTGATGTGTACTATGTGCCTGTAATAACATGTGTGATGTGTACTATGTGTCTGTATGTAATAACATGTGTGATGTGTACTATGTGCCTGTAATAACATGTGTGATGTGTACTATGTGTCTGTATGTAATAACATGTGTGATGTGTACTATGTGCCTGTATGTAATAACATGTGTGATGTGTACTATGTGTCTGTATGTAATAACATGTGTGATGTGTACTATGTGCCTGTATGTAATAACATGTGTGATGTGTACTAGGTGCCTGTATGTAATAACATGTGTGATGTGTACTATGTGCCTGTATGTAATAACATGTGTGATGTGTACTATGTGTCTGTATGTAATAACATGTGTGATGTGCAGTATGTGCCTGTATGTAATAACATGTGTGATGTGTACTATGTGCCTGTATGTAATAACATGTGTGATGTGTACTATGTGCCTGTATGTAATAACATGTGTGATGTGTACTATGTGCCTGTATGTAATAACATGTGTGATGTGTACTATGTGCCTGTATGTAATAACATGTGTGATGTGTACTATGTGCCTGTATGTAATAACATATGTGATGTGTACTATGTGCCTGTATGTAATAACATATGTGATGTGTACTATGTGCCTGTATATAGTAACATGTGTGATGTGTACTATGTGCCTGTATGTAATAACATGTGTGATGTGTACTATGTGCCTGTATGTAATAACATGTGTGATGTGTACTATGTGCCTGTATGTAATAACATGTGTGATGTGTACTATGTGCCTGTAATAACATGTGTGATGTGTACTATGTGTCTGTATGTAATAACATGTGTGATGTGTACTATGTGCCTGTAATAACATGTGTGATGTGTACTATGTGTCTGTATGTAATAACATGTGTGATGTGTACTATGTGCCTGTATGTAATAACATGTGTGATGTGTACTAGGTGCCTGTATGTAATAACATGTGTGATGTGCAGTATGTGCCTGTATGTAATAACATGTGTGATGTGTACTATGTGCCTGTATGTAATAACATGTGTGATGTGTACTATGTGCCTGTATGTAATAACATGTGTGATGTGTACTATGTGCCTGTATGTAATAACATATGTGATGTGTACTATGTGCCTGTATGTAATAACATGTGTGATGTGTACTATGTGCCTGTATGTAGTAACATGTGTGATGTGTACTATGTGCCTGTATGTAATAACATGTGTGATGTGTACTATGTGCCTGTATGTAGTAACATATGTGATGTGTACTATGTGTCTGTATGTAATAACATGTGTGATGTGTACTATGTGCCTGTAATAACATGTGTGATGTGTACTATGTGCCTGTATGTAATAACATGTGTGATGTGTAGTATGTGCCTGTATGTAGTAACATGTGTGATGTGTACTAGGTGCCTGTATGTAATAACATGTGTGATGTGTACTATGTGTCTGTATGTAATAACATGTGTGATGTGTACTAGGTGCCTGTATGTAATAACATGTGTGATGTGTACTATGTGCCTGTATGTAATAACATGTGTGATGTGTACTATGTGCCTTGTATGTAGTAACATGTGTGATGTGTACTATGTGCCTGTATATAGTAACATGTGTGATGTGTACTATGTGCCTTGTATGTAGTAACATGTGTGATGTGTACTATGTGCCTGTATGTAATAACATGTGTGATGTGTACTAGGTGCCTGTATGTAATAACATGTGTGATGTGTACTATGTGCCTTGTATGTAGTAACATGTGTGATGTGTACTATGTGCCTGTATATAGTAACATGTGTGATGTGTACTATGTGCCTGTATGTAATAACATGTGTGATGTGTACTATGTGCCTGTATGTAATAACATGTGTGATGTGTACTATGTGCCTGTATGTAGTAACATGTGTGATGTGTACTATGTGCCTGTAATAACATGTGTGATGTGTACTATGTGTCTGTATGTAATAACATGTGTGATGTGTACTATGTGCCTGTAATAACATGTGTGATGTGTACTATGTGTCTGTATGTAATAACATGTGTGATGTGTACTATGTGCCTGTATGTAATAACATGTGTGATGTGTACTAGGTGCCTGTATGTAATAACATGTGTGATGTGTACTATGTGCCTGTATGTAATAACATGTGTGATGTGTACTATGTGCCTGTATGTAATAACGTGTGATGTGCAGTATGTGCCTGTATGTAATAACATGTGTGATGTGTACTATGTGCCTGTATGTAATAACATGTGTGATGTGTACTATGTGCCTGTATGTAATAACATGTGTGATGTGTACTATGTGCCTGTATGTAATAACATGTGTGATGTGTACTATGTGCCTGTATGTAATAACATGTGTGATGTGTACTATGTGCCTGTATGTAATAACATATGTGATGTGTACTATGTGCCTGTATGTAGTAACATGTGTGATGTGTACTAGGTGCCTGTATGTAATAACATGTGTGATGTGTACTATGTGTCTGTATGTAATAACATGTGTGATGTGTACTATGTGCCTGTATGTAGTAACATGTGTGATGTGTACTATGTGCCTGTATGTAATAACATGTGTGATGTGTACTATGTGCCTGTATGTAGTAACATGTGTGATGTGTACTATGTGCCTGTATGTAATAACATGTGTGATGTGTACTATGTGCCTGTATGTAATAACATGTGTGATGTGTACTATGTGCCTGTATGTAATAACATGTGTGATGTGTACTAGGTGCCTGTATGTAATAACATGTGTGATGTGTACTATGTGCCTGTATGTAATAACATGTGTGATGTGTACTAGGTGCCTGTATGTAATAACATGTGTGATGTGTACTATGTGCCTGTATGTAATAACATGTGTGATGTGTACTATGTGCCTGTATGTAATAACATGTGTGATGTGTACTAGGTGCCTGTATGTAATAACATGTGTGATGTGTACTATGTGCCTTGTATGTAGTAACATGTGTGATGTGTACTATGTGCCTGTATATAGTAACATGTGTGATGTGTACTATGTGCCTGTATGTAATAACATGTGTGATGTGTACTATGTGCCTGTATGTAATAACATGTGTGATGTGTACTATGTGCCTGTATGTAGTAACATGTGTGATGTGTACTATGTGCCTGTATGTAATAACATGTGTGATGTGTACTATGTGCCTGTAATAACATGTGTGATGTGTACTATGTGTCTGTATGTAATAACATGTGTGATGTGTACTATGTGCCTGTATGTAATAACATGTGTGATGTGTACTAGGTGCCTGTATGTAATAACATGTGTGATGTGTACTATGTGCCTGTATGTAATAACATGTGTGATGTGTACTATGTGCCTGTATGTAATAACATGTGTGATGTGTACTATGTGCCTGTATGTAATAACATGTGTGATGTGTACTATGTGCCTGTATGTAATAACATGTGTGATGTGTACTATGTGCCTGTATGTAATAACATATGTGATGTGTACTATGTGCCTGTATGTAATAACATGTGTGATGTGTACTATGTGCCTGTATGTAGTAACATGTGTGATGTGTACTATGTGCCTGTAATAACATATGTGATGTGTACTATGTGCCTGTATATAGTAACATGTGTGATGTGTACTATGTGCCTGTATGTAATAACATGTGTGATGTGTACTATGTGCCTGTATGTAGTAACATGTGTGATGTGTACTATGTGCCTGTAATAACATGTGTGATGTGTACTATGTGTCTGTATGTAATAACATGTGTGATGTGTACTATGTGCCTGTAATAACATGTGTGATGTGTACTATGTGTCTGTATGTAATAACATGTGTGATGTGTACTATGTGCCTGTATGTAATAACATGTGTGATGTGTACTAGGTGCCTGTATGTAATAACATGTGTGATGTGTACTATGTGCCTGTATGTAATAACATGTGTGATGTGTACTATGTGTCTGTATGTAATAACATGTGTGATGTGCAGTATGTGCCTGTATGTAATAACATGTGTGATGTGTACTATGTGCCTGTATGTAATAACATGTGTGATGTGTACTATGTGCCTGTATGTAATAACATGTGTGATGTGTACTATGTGCCTGTATGTAATAACATATGTGATGTGTACTATGTGCCTGTATGTAATAACATGTGTGATGTGTACTATGTGCCTGTATGTAATAACATGTGTGATGTGTACTATGTGTCTGTATGTAATAACATGTGTGATGTGTACTATGTGCCTGTATGTAGTAACATGTGTGATGTGTACTATGTGCCTGTATGTAATAACATGTGTGATGTGTACTATGTGCCTGTATGTAGTAACATATGTGATGTGTACTATGTGTCTGTATGTAATAACATGTGTGATGTGTACTATGTGCCTGTAATAACATGTGTGATGTGTACTATGTGCCTGTATGTAATAACATGTGTGATGTGTAGTATGTGCCTGTATGTAGTAACATGTGTGATGTGTACTAGGTGCCTGTATGTAATAACATGTGTGATGTGTACTATGTGTCTGTATGTAATAACATGTGTGATGTGTACTATGTGCCTGTAATAACATGTGTGATGTGTACTATGTGCCTGTATGTAATAACATGTGTGATGTGTACTATGTGCCTGTATGTAATAACATGTGTGATGTGTACTAGGTGCCTGTATGTAATAACATGTGTGATGTGTACTATGTGCCTGTAATAACATGTGTGATGTGTACTATGTGCCTGTATGTAATAACATGTGTGATGTGTACTATGTGCCTGTATGTAGTAACATGTGTGATGTGTACTAGGTGCCTGTATGTAATAACATGTGTGATGTGTACTATGTGTCTGTATGTAATAACATGTGTGATGTGTACTATGTGCCTGTATGTAATAACATGTGTGATGTGTACTATGTGCCTGTATGTAGTAACATGTGTGATGTGTACTATGTGCCTGTATGTAATAACATGTGTGATGTGTACTATGTGCCTGTATGTAATAACATGTGTGATGTGTACTATGTGCCTGTATGTAATAACATGTGTGATGTGTACTATGTGCCTGTATGTAATAACATGTGTGATGTGTACTATGTGCATGTAAGTATTTTCTTTTAATTCCTGGAGAACCCCTATTAAACACCATGCTGGCTCCAGGATGAATGTTCCTAGTTTTATTTTAGTTGCAGCCTATGGAGAGTATCCCCAGCGTCTGGTAACTTGTAGGCCATAGTGATGTCCAGTACAAAGCATTAATTACAATGGGGGGGCCACTGTGGGAGACATGAAAGTGGGGGCCACTGTCACTGTGGGGGACATTACGTTTAATAAGGAATCACTATGGCCATTATTTAGAATGGAGGCTGCTGTGGGTGTCATTATAACTGTATAATGTCTGATAGGCCTAGTCCTGAGTTATATTACCCTGCCCTGTATAATAATGTACCCATTCCTGATACCCCTTAGTTATATTACCCCGCTGGAGTAATATAACTAAGGGGTATCGAGGTACATTATTATACAGGGCAGGGTAATATAACTCAGGACTAGGACTATCAGACATTATACAGTTATAATGACACCCACAGCAGCCTCCATTCTAAATAATGTCCATAGTGATCCTTATTAAAAATAATGTCCCCCCACAGGCAGGCAGTGCGGGCGGCGGCGCTGCGTGACGTACAGTAGTGAGGTGAGCTCCGCCGCCCGCACTGCCTGCCTGTTACCGCCCGCCCGGAGCAGTGCTGAGAAAGAAGCCTGCTGTGAGTGAGAGCCTGAGTCTGTGGGACAGTGGGTCACTGGGTGCGTCACTGTAACCGTCCGCCAGCAGCTAGCACGTTGCCTGTCAATGGCGCTGCCGGTCCCAAAGGGAAGTGGTTCTTTTTCACACAATGAGTTATAGAATTCCAATACAGGACCGCGCTGCTCTCAATTTTGCAGAAGATATCCTACACTAGGTTATGTCAGCAACCAGATTTGGATATAAACAAACATCGGTGGTCCACGCAAGCTCCCAGTGCTCGGGTCAATTTTTCTGTGGATACCAGAAAGGTGCACAAAGATAGTGAAGTACCACCAACAGCGTAAAGTCCCTTGGTATTTATTATACTCACAAAAACAGCAGAATAAAAGGCATATCATATAGGTGATCACCCTTGTGGTGTAGCCCGACCTAGGCTTCGCTTTCGCTTCGTCAGGGGAGTATATTCCACCCCAATTAGGGCGTTCTTTTTATGTGTTCACATACTCAAAGGACAACCCCCTCAAGGGATAACTGCCCTTTATCCATTATTGCACATACAGTGGGGGAAATAATTATTTGACCCCTCACTGATTTTGTAAGTTTGTCCAATGACAAAGAAATGAAAAGTCTCAGAACAGTATCATTTCAATGGTAGGTTTATTGTAACAGTGGCAGATAGCACATCAAAAGGAAAATCGAAAAAATAACTTTAAATAAAAGATAGCAACTGATTTGCATTTCATTGAGTGAAATAAGTATTTGAACCCTCTAACAAAAAAAGACTTAATACTTGGTGGAAAAACCCTTGTTTGCAAGCACAGAGGTCAAACGTTTCTTGTAATTGATGACCAAGTTTGCGCACATTTTAGGAGGAATGTTGGTCCACTCCTCTTTGCAGATCATCTCTAAATCCCTAAGGTTTCGAGGCTGTCTCTGTGCAACTCTGAGCTTGAGCTCCCTCCATAGGTTTTCGATTGGATTAAGGTCCGGAGACTGACTAGGCCACTCCATGACCTTAATGTGCTTCTTCTTGAGCCACTCCTTTGTTGCCTTTGCTGTATGTTTTGGGTCATTGTCGTGCTGGAACACCCATCCACGACCCATTTTCAGTTTCCTGGCAGAGGGAAGGAGGTTGTCGCTCAGGATTTCACGATACATGGCTCCGTCCATTTTCCCGTTTATGCGAATAAGTTGTCCTGTGCCCTTAGCAGAAAAACACCCCCAAAGCAAAATGTTTCCACCCCCATGCTTGACGGTGGGGACGGTGTTTTGGGGGTCATAGGCAGCATTTTTCTTCCTCCAAACACAGCGAGTTGAGTTAATGCCAAAGAGCTCTATTTTGGTCTCATCAGACCACAGCACCTTCTCCCAGTCACTCTCTGAATCATTCAGGTGTTCATTGGCAAACTTCAGACGGGCCTGCACATGTGCCTTCCTGAGCAGGGGGACCTTGCGAGCCCTGCAGGATTTTAATCCATTGCGGTGTAATGTGTTTCCAATGGTTTTCTTGGTGACTGTGGTCCCTGCTAATTTGAGGTCATTAACTAACTCCTCCCGTGTAGTTCTAGGATGCTTTTTCACCTTTCTCAGAACCATTGACACCCCACGAGGTGAGATCTTGCGTGGAGCCCCAGAGCGAGGTCGATTGATGGTCATTTTGTGCTCCTTCCATTTTCGAACAATCGCACCAACAGTTGTCACCTTCTCTCCCAGCTTCTTGCTAATGGTTTTGTAGCCCATTCCAGCCTTGTGCAGGTCTACAATTTTGTCTCTGACATCCTTGGACAGCTCTTTGGTCTTTCCCATGTTGGAGAGTTTGGAGTCTGCTTGATTGATTGATTCTGTGGACAGGTGTCTTTTATACAGGTGACTAGTTAAGACAGGTGTCCTTAATGAGGGTGACTAATTGAGTAGAAGTGTCTAACCACTCTGTGGGAGCCAGAACTCTTAATGGTTGGTAGGGGTTCAAATACTTATTTCACTCAATGAAATGCAAATCAGTTGCTATCTTTTATTTAAAGTTATTTTTTCGATTTTCCTTTTGATGTGCTATCTGCCACTGTTACAATAAACCTACCATTGAAATGATACTGTTCTGAGACTTTTCATTTCTTTGTCATTGGACAAACTTACAAAATCAGTGAGGGGTCAAATAATTATTTCCCCCACTGTATATATTAAACAAATCCAAGCATATAAACTACCCCATTATGAAAACATTAACCTAAAATATTATCTTTTTAATCAAAACCTCCTCCTCACGATATTCCTAAATCCTGTTAATCCTGCAGGATTTGATCCCCTGTATATTTATGCACAACTGCATATGGGTTTGAGCACTTCCTGCCCGTTTAACACCACGCCATTTTTTTCAATTTGTTTGTAATTATCTTAATTACCAGCGTAGCTGCTGCAGACACTGGGAAGAACCTATTTTTCCTGCCTTTCTTGTTCTCACCCAGCTTCCTCTGTGTGAGATACACCATTTTAATGGTCCTCATATGGCCCTCTGGCAGCTCCACTGTCACAATATATTGTCTTGTAAATGTAAATAGAAACGTTCTTCCACCACCAAAGATACAAGATGTTCCTGGCATATAATTATCAGCCAGTCATAATTACAGTGGTATCTTAATATGATAGTAAAGATTGGAAAATCCAAGATTGTGGAAGAGTATGTTTCACCCTGTATCTTCTCCTCCCTTCCTTCTCCATCTCTATAAATCTTGAGTCCTTCACCTACATTGTTCATATCTCCAGTGCTCAGCAGATATGGCACCGGTGACCGGCGCTCTCGTTGTTCTCATTCTGTGCTGTGCAGGAGCATTAGCAGACAACCATGACAAACCAACACCATCATCAGGTAATCCTACTAAGCATGCTGACAAGTCACAGCGATGAATGGAGAACCTTCTAAGTGGCATCTAATGGCTGTTTCACATATTTTAGTTGTGTCTGGCTACTTTCTTGTGCTGGATATAACTGATGACCAAGCTGAGGTCCTGTCTGATGTCCATAGCTGCACTAAGAAATGTAGACTGCATAGGAAGAGGTCCAGTGGTGAAACTGATGCTTCTAGACACATAAAAACCCAAAGGAAGCTAAAGGGTCAGATGTGCCATCACTTTCCCATTGAGGGCTTGTGTACTACTCTGGGAAAATGTAGTTGGGAATTTGAGGGTGGAGGTGAATATATGTGAAAATGTGTAAAGGAGAGCTCCAAAGATTTTTTTTAAACTTGGCTCAGAGCAGGGGGTTGTATGAATGACAGGAAATAATTTCACAATAATATCATATTCACAATACACATGACGACTGCTGCCAATCAATTGTCTTAGTGTTCATGCGCCACTCATGCAACTGGGATCAGAATGTGTCTCTGAAGATCCAGGACATAAAAAAGGTAAGCATGGGGATTTTCCTTCTTTTTTTTATATATGGTGCCTGGCTCTGGGTCCTGCTTTGGGCTAAGTCGTTAAAATCTTGTAAATCTTTGTCGTGATCTCTGTCATTGTCTCCATCTCTTCGTTGTTCTTCCTCTTCCTCTATTTCCTTTAAGTCTATTAAGCATCACAGTCAAGAATAAAATGAACAATTATTTTTCTTTGCATGATCAAGACTCCATTGGTGTACCTTGTTTTTTCCTACAACCTTAAATGCTATGTACATCTTTAGGGGCATTTATTTAAATTTTTGTATTGAACTTATGTTGAGTTAAAAATCACATTTTAATTGGTCTTTATTAGAAATATAAAGCCTTTTTTCTGTACAGAGCTGAGATGCTCTAGTAGCAGCTTCTGGATTTTCTCCTTTTTCTGTTGGGGAGCTGGCCGGCTCCTTAACTCTTATCTCTGACCTTATAAACACTCTTCATAGCTCAGTCCTTATCTTACTGATAAAAATGTGATTCAAATAAGTGTTTATTAACTCTTACAAGTTTAGAGATAAGGGTTATTAATAGGGATTAGCGAACCTGAACTGTTAAATTCAGGTTCATAGCGAACAATGAGGGTTTAGACACCCGAACTCGGACTTTGTTATGAAAATCCGTGTTTGGTGTTTGGATGCTGAATAAAGTATGTAGAAATCAACAAGCTTTTTAGTTGTGGGCACTTCAAAGCAATCACAGTCATGCCTAGTATTGGCATGGCTGTGATTGGCCGGCGCAGCACATGACCCAGCCTGTATAAATGCCGGATCACTGCCATTCTGCTCTAACTTGTATAGGGACAGGATGCAGTGAGGATCAGTGTTAGGCAATGATGCTCTGGGTGCAGTCTAAAATACAGTAAAGCTCTGCATCCATGACACAGAAATAATATTGTTCATCTGGATGTTAATTCTGTGTCTGACCTATAGCTATTTTTGGGTGAAATACACCTTCTTTGCATCCTTGACACAGAAACACAGTACTTAGTCTGTCTGTTAATTGTGTATGTGACATACACCCATTGTATCGGGTGAGATACTGTACACCTCATTTGCACCCATGACACAAAAATACAAATGTTCAATTGTCTGTCAATTTTGTGGGTAATCTCAAAGAATGAGGAGAGCATCAAATAAGGGATGTGCCCATCGTCTTGGTGCTGCTGCTGTTGGTGTAGCTCCTGCTGCAGGGAGAGGACGTGCTCAATCTGTGCCAGCTATGCACCCAAATGATATGCTCTCATCTGGTGCATGCAGGCGACATTTTGTAGGCCCGAGAACTGCTGTAAAAAGGGTAAGTAGCAGATTGGATGGCTGAAAGTGCTTCCAGTTCCTTCACATTGTATTCCACCCAGTCTCCTGCTTAAAGCGCAAAGTTGGCACCGGTGGCCCATGGACATCTTTCTGAGCCCCAAGTTATGCAGCAGTCACTTATGCTTTTTGTTGACTTTGCTGGCAGGGGTTCGGTGGGCCATTCACCTAGCCCTGCCCCAGAAGTGGAAGAGATTGAGTGCACTGATGCCCAACCACTTTAATTTGAGGATAAGGACATGGGAGGATTTCTGCACTGTGCTGACCGGCAAGAAAGGCAGGGGTGAGAAGTAGGTGGACGATGATGTGGAGGATGATGAGGTCCTAGACCCCACATGGAATCAAAGTTATCCGAGTGATGTGTGCAGTTCAGAGGAAGAGGTGGTGGTCGCGAAGCGAGGAATAAATGTTCTAAACCTGAGTCACTAGACAGTACACTTTCTACTGCCCATTACGCCGAGGGACTGAGCACACCAAAGCCAGCTGAAAGGAGTTCCCTGATGTGGCAGTTCTTCAGGCAATGTGCTGATGATACAGATGGTTTGCATGCTGTGCAGACAGAGCCTGAAGCGAGGCATACATTTTCTAAACCTAAGCACCACCAACATGGCCAGGCATCTAAATGCAGAGCACGAGCTGCAGTGAAGTAGAACCCTAAAAAACTTTAAAGATCTGAAGTTCCTCTTGCTCCCTCCCCTGCTGCGGTCTCGGCCTCTTACTCCCCCTCTCAAGCAACAGCTCCCCGCAAAGAGAGGATGTGACAGCACCACCACCACCAGTGTTACCGAGCATCTCCAAACTGCGCCATGGAAGCATTCAGCTGTCCATCCCCCAAAACTGGAGAGAAGGAGGAAGTACCCCCTCTACCCATCCGCAAGCTCTGGGCCTGAATGCTAGAATTTCCAAATTGTTGGCCTTTGAAATGCTACCATTCTGTCTGGTGGAGATAGACACTTTTAAAAACCTTCTGGCGCTGGCTGTCCCATATTACTTGGTTCCAAGCCTCCACTACTTTTCCATGCGGGCCATCCCTGGTGTGCTCTGCACAATGCATTGAGTGGAAAAATCCACAAACCACTGATACATGGATGTTGTATCACCCTAACTGCCCACTGGGTAAATATAGGGGCAGCAGGGCCTTAGGCGGAAATCGTTTTGGCGCATGTCCTACCATCACCAATGAGTGCTGGACTTTTCTTGTTGCCTCTGTCTCTGCTTCCTCTTCTACTGCCTCCTCATATGGTCAGCTTAACAGCTGCAACACCAACGTCAGCACAGCCAGGGGTGTGGCCGGGCATGGAACAACAGACCTGGTGGTGTGCGATAACTGGCAAAATCACATAACAGCTCTGGACCTAGCCAGTTTGAAGCACATCCCTTGCCTGGCTCATGTGCTGACGTTGGTGGTATAGAGGTGCAACGGGTGCCTCCGTCTAGGGCCCTCTATAAAATGCGTCCCAGGTGTAGGAAATGCAGATTGGTGTAATGGTGTGGCCCAAATGTCTCTTTATATGTGTCACGGTGCTCCTACATGGATACTGCTGGACCCCAGGCTTTGGCTCCGAACCAATAAATAGGGGGAATAATTGAGGAATAAAAGAATAATTGGAGTCCATACCTTGAGATGAAGCTCAATGGCAGCTTTACTTGAATAAATGTTTCTCAAAAATGGTTTATAGGCTTTGTCTTGGTTCCAGCAGGCTTTAGCTTAAAACTGGCAGGCAAACTCCACTCTGCTATATCTGTTTCTCTCTGTCTCTGATGTACTGACAGGCTGGCTGTATAATTCAGCTTCTTCTGTATGCTGCACTTCACTTTGTAGTCTGACTCTAGGTTATGCCTGGGAACTTTCCTCCTGACTCCTGAGGCTTCAAGCTCTAGCCTCCATGGCCAACAGAGCTTAGGGTGCTCTGGCTGGCATTGGCACGTCCAGCAGAGACGTACCCATGCACACTTTTCCCCTAGCTGGGGGTAAGGTAGACTGGAACTAACTGGTCCCTACACTTCCTGCAGGAAGTAGGGATGGCCCACTCCCCTACAGAGGGGTGTTAGAATAGAATGGTAAGTTCCATTCTATCTAAGTACATCTCTGCCATGTTTGCTGTCACTTGATGGTGAACCAGGCACATTACATAAACAGTTTCATAACATTAGAAATGAATAGTGTGGAGGACCTAGAATAAATGCATAAGATGACATGAGGTTAGACCAATAAAGACAGTAGCAAGGTGCAGAAGTGGTAACACCACTCTGGGGTATTACAGGGGTTACTGAAGAATTACCCCGCTATCTCAGAGCTGCAGCAGAAAGTATCTGATCTCGTTTTCAACATTCTCAAACTGCTGCTTGCCTGTCTGTGCTGCAGCCTAACTTTGGTCTTCCTGCTCCCCGCCTCATATGCAATGTGTCCACAAGGTGGAAATCTTCCTTGCACATGCTGGGGAGACTGTACGAGCAGAAACAGGTGTTAGTGGAGTTTCAGCTGCAGCACGCACTGGTGACTCGCTCTGCGGAACAGCAACATTTCACCAACGAGTCTGCCTCCATGTGGGACTTGTGTGCCGTGTTGCACTGCTTCAAGTACTCCACCAACATGGCCAGTGGTGATGACACCATCATCAGCGTTACTATCCTACTTCCATGTCTCTTTGAAAAAACGCTTATGGCAATGATGGATGAGGTGGTAGGAAGTCACCAACACACCTGGGGCTCCGGAACTACCTCAGAAGGGAGGGTTAGCATGGAAAACCTTCGTCAGCAGGCCACAACATCCAGCACCACCGTCTGATACAAACTATATTAGGCTACGTTCACACTCACGTTTTGTGCGGATCCGTCATGGACGGATCCCTTCAGATAATGCAACTGTCTGCATCCGTTCAGAACGGATCCGTTTGCATTATCTTTAACATAGCCAAGACGGATCCGTCTTGAACACCATTGAAAGTCAATGGAGGACAGATCACTTTTCTATTGTGCCGGATTGTGTCAGTGAAAATTGATCCGTCCCTATTGATTTACATTGTGTGCCAGGACGGATCCGTTTGGCTCAGTTTCATCAGACAGACACCAAAGCGCTACAAGCAGCTGCCAGAGCAGAATGGAGACTTAACGGAGGCAAACTGACGAATTCTGAGCAGATAATTTTCCATTCAGAATGCATTAGAATGCAAACTGATCCGTTTTGGACCGCTTGTGAGAGCCCCAGACTTAGAAGGACTTGGTGGAAGACTACGCATCCATACATCTGCACATACTGACTGTTGGGTCTGCCCCATTTAACTTCTGGATCTCCAAATTGGGTACATGGCCTGAGCTTTCCTTTTACACTTTGGAGGTGCTGGCCTGCCCTGTGGCAAGTGTGTTGTCGAAATGTGTGTTTAGCACCGCAAAGGAGGTCATAACGGACAGCCGCATCCACCTGTCCACAGCCAACGTGGACAAGCTCACATTCATTAAAATGAACCAGGCATGGATCCCACGAGACTTGTCCGTACCTTTGGCAGAGTAGAGAAGTATACCGGCCGCACCCAGCCATCGTTATACTCCAGCATAGTTTGTGCATTCTTTTTTGCCATTTCCCAATGTGTTGAGGCCTCCACAAATAAAAAATAATGGCTACCTCCTCCGCCTCTTCCACTTACATTGCAATGTCCACGGCATCCTCAACCTCCTACTCCACTTGGACCTCTGCTCCTGGTTCAATATATTTTTTTTCTCTTCTATGTTATTTGAAGTCATTTCCCTATCCACATTTGTTTGCGGGTTAATTGTCCTGCTCTTACCCCCATTTTGCTTCCTTTCGCAGCCCTCCAGCCCTTCCTAAGACACTTTTATAGCCATTTTACAGCATTAAAGTTCAGGACCCCATTGACTACTATGGGGTTTGGGTTTGAGTTCGGGTCAATTTCTAAAGTTCTACCAAACCTGTCGAACCCGAATATCCACGGGTCCGCTCATCCCTAGTTATTAGATGACCGGCACAAAGTGAAAGTATCAGTTTGAAATATCAGTTTGAAAATTGAAAATATGATTTTAGCCAAAAATGAGTAAAACACAATCATAAACAAAAATTGTCTCCGAATGTGTAAATAGCTTTTAAGTTAATTGAGGCTACATTGGCAGGTGCCCGGCATGAGGGACAGAGACCTCTATACATTTTCATGTACTCCTACTCTGTTATGTCTCCAAGTCTACTCCACCATTTAACCTTTAACAGGTCATTATTTGGGTCTGTTCTAGCTAGATCAGGAATGATACCATGTGTCTGACCAGTCTAACTATTCACGCATATTTTTGCCATAGAAATGATGATTTTTGATATGTCTGGAGTCCAACGAACAGTTATTTTTTGGTGGCCATTTCAACAACAAAATGTATTGTTGAAAGCATTGCAACCTCTCTAATGGATGGTAGAAATAAAGGTTCACGAGGTTGCCTGATAGGGGTTTTATTCTTGCTGGTCCCCAACCCTCCTGTTCTGACATTTAACTAGTTCCCATTGGTCCAATCTTCCCAGTCTGATGTCTCTATGCTGCGAAATGCCTGGAAAAGCCTGCTGATTCAATCATTTCTAACAATAATGATCTACCTCATTCATTAAGCAAACATTGCCTGGAATTTCTTTGGTAGGAAGCTGAGACCATTAGAGGTCAGTGAAGTGTCAGAGTGAGAGGGTATGTCCTCTTTTTAATTCTACTCTGAGCCCTTTCCAATGAATTTTCCCACCTGGACAACCCCTTTTGTTCTTTATAACTACTGTCCACAAAAGTTGTATGCCTTCAACAATACCTTCATGTTAGAAGAATCTCTAATAACCTGTTTGGACCCTCAGTGATCAGCTGTCATCTACAAGAGATCCTCACAGCAAGTGTGCAGATCTATTGTATAACTTCATTGTCAAAAAGAAACTGAAACATCACACTTGGTCATTAAAGTCAATACTCAGTCCTTGTAAAGCACTGACATGCTGGTTCCTTCACGGATAGACAATCTGTTCGACTTCATGGTCAATATTTCTCAGTATGTCTTCTCGCTTGTTCATTCC